>NW_008353490.1:9942543-9952996 GCF_000622305.1 Nannospalax galili
GTGTGTGTGTGTGTGTGTGTGTGTGCCATGTCATACATGTATAAGAAGTCAGGGGACCACTTGCAAGAGTCAGGTCTCTCCTACTATGTGGGTACCAGGATTGAACTCAGGTCACAGGCTTCGTAGCAAGCACCTTTACCTGCTGAGCTTTCTTGCCAGACCCTAGAAGTTCATATGTGGAAGGTAACGGGGTGTGTCCAGCAAGGACTGATAAAGAGCAGTGTATATTGGGTAGTAGTAGGTAGTTGGGGTGTCCAGAAGGGATAACCCCTCATCCCTGGCAAAGCCCCACATACACTTTTAAAATCATTCCTGCAGGATATACCCCTCACCCACATCATATACTTTGCACCAGGCCCTGCTGCACACCACCCTACTGTGCAACACAAACTTCTTAGTATCAGACCAGCTGTGCGATGCCTCATCCCTGCTGCCAACATGCACAAACCTAGGAATCATGCCCTGCTGGGCACCCCATCCTCCTGATGCCCCACATACACTCCTAGGCTCTGCTAGACAATGCCCTGCCTACTGCACTGCAGCTGTACGTGCAACGGAGTATATCAGGTTCAGCTCAACACCCTGTTCCACCGTACATTAAGTACTACCTATAAGGACCCTCTAGGTACCCTGGCCTGGACTCCACTCCATGTACTCTGCTAGGTATCGGGTCCTGCTAGGCATCCCCCACCATCACTACCAAAGCCCTATGTACATTGCAAGGTATCAGACCCTGGGGGACACACTCCCAACTGCCATACAATGTTATCAGTCCCCACCCACCACATAGTACTAGGTATCAGAACCTGGTGAATACCGCTACAGCACAACATACACTGCTGGGTGTCTTGATAACACATTTTATGTAGGATGGAGCAAGTTGTGTCCAGCTGGACCTGCTACATAGTACTGTGTCACTGAAGCTGGGAGTGTGGGCATCCAGCAGGGCATACCTAATTTGTATGTGGCAGTGTGAGCATGGTAATCCGGGAGGATCTGATAAATAGCCGTATATGTGGAGGTTGCAGGTGGGAACGTCCAGCAGGATCTGGTATGTAGCAGCAGTATATGCTAGTTGACAGTATGTGGGGACAGTGTCTAGTGGGTCCAGATACCTAGCATTGTATTTGGGTGGTATGGGATGTCCAGCAGGTCTGATACCCAGTGGTGTATATGAAGTGGGGGTGCATATATTTATCTAACTGGGTTTGATACCTAGGAGTGTTATGTGGGGTCACAAAGCAGGGGGTGAAAGACGACAGCAGGACCTTATCCTTACGGAGTACTTAGGGCAGCAGCACAGGAAGGAGTATCCAGCCTGGCCTGGTATCTAGGCATGTGTGTGAAGCATTGGCAGTGGGATTCTGGGAGAAGGATTAGCAAAGCCTGATACTGAGCAGTATATGTGGGGCACTGACCTGGGGCTATTGTCTAGTGGGACGTGATACCTAGAATTTTAAGGGGCAACTATAAAATTGTCTGGCATGGCCTGAAAACTAGCAGTGTATGTTGGAAAGTGGTAGGGGTGGGAAGGTGTGTCTAACAGTCTGATATTAGCGCTTTATTTGGGGAAGGGGAAGGTTCCAGCAGGGCCTGATACCTGGCACTATATGTGGGACATCAGCAGTGAGGGTGTCTAGCAAGGCCTGAAATCTAATAGTATAGGTAGGGTTGAGGGGGGCAGTAGGGCCTGATATGTAGTAGCATGTCTGGGGAAGAAGTAGGGATGTGTCCAGAGGGGCTTGATACTTAATCATATATGATGGGTGATGGCAAGTTAGTATCTAGCATGGCCTGATGCCTAGAACTTTATGTGAGACGGAGGGGGTGTATCCAGCTGGACCCGATTCATAGTTTCATAGTCCTTTATGTACAGCTGCAGAGGAGTGAGGGGAGGGTATGTCCAAAGGGGCTTGATACCTGGCAGTGCATGTGTATCCTAAACTTTCATATGTGGTAGTAATAGGGGGCTGTCCAGCAGGGCTGGATAAACAGCAGTGTACGTGGCAGTAGGCAGTGGTTGTCGAGCAGCGCCTCATCCTTAGCACATACTGTGAGTTGAAGGGGAGGTGTCCAGCTGGACATGAAACATAACAGTGTATGTCATACAGAGGTGTAGGGTGTCTATCAGGATCTGATACTAGAAGTTTATATGCAGTGCTTGGAAGGAGAGTGTCCAGCATGGCATGAGCAGAGTATGTGGGAAAGCAATAGGACAGGACACATTCAGGAATATAAACTAGGAATCAGAACGTGCCAGATACCCTCCCTGTAGTTGTCCAACATATGTGGTAGCAATAGGGGGATGTCCAGCAGGGCTGCTGGTTTTGGCCGGCTGGACACCTTGGCCCCTGCTACCACCTTCCCACATAAAATGCTATGAACCTCCACTGGTCACCCTAACCACCACCATTCCATACTGATACTGGGTATCATGCGGAGAACACTGCACACTGATACTGGGTAGTATAGCCACCATATATACATTTCTAGGTAACAGGACCTAATGCTCTCCAACCCCACATGCACTTCAAGGTATAAGGCCTTGCTGGACACCCTGCAGCCAAAATTAGACTGCAATGAATCAGATCCTACCAACCCCCCCCCTTGTATTATGTGACGTTCTGGGTATCAAGCCTGCAGGACAAACAACCCCCACAACCTGCCATCCATAAATGCACTGCTGTTTTTCAGGCCAGGCAAAAAAAGTCCCAGACCACTACCCCACACATAATCCTAGTTGTCAACCCTCCTGGGTCCCTTCCTGCCCTCACAGCCAACCCATATACAGTTCCAGTTATCTAATCTTGCTGGACACCCCATCCCCTAATGTCCTACATAAACTAGTATAGATCAGTTTCAGCTAGACGACCCCTCCTTCCCACACAGGTATCAGGCCAACTAGACTTTCCCTCCTGACCCTGAAACTATCCAACATACACTATTTTCCAAGTCCTGATGGAAGCCCACCTGTCACTGCCACGTATACAAACTTCCACATATTGGGCCCTACTGGACACCCCTCCCTGGGTTGCCATCTCAAATACACTGCTAGTTATCTATCAGGACTTGCTAGAACACCCTTCCCCACCATGGAAACCCTGCATACCCTCATTCCTAGCAGTGTAATGGAACATTGGTAGGTGCCCGGTATCCAGCAGGGTCCTACACCTAACAACGTATGTTGGTTGGCAGCAGGGTCCTGAGATGTCCCATGGGGACAGATACGTAGCATTGTATGTGGGACATTGGCCCAGTTGGGCCTGATACCTAGGCGTATAGGAGATGCTGTCAGGAGGGTGTCCAGAAGACTACCAGTGTATGTTGATCAGTAAGGTAGGGGGCATGTCACACAGAGCCAGATTCTTAGCACCTTATTGTGGGAAGTGGGTGGTGGGCGGGGTCAAAGTTTCTCACGCAGGGCCTAACACCTAGTAGTGTATGTGGGGAGGTGGTCAAGTGGTAGATATCATCAAGGCCTGAAACCTACCAGTGCATGTGTGGCAGGCACAGGGTTTGCCCTGCACATCTCGCTACCTAGCAGTCAGTATAGACAGCTGTGGGGAGGACAGGGGCATTTCAGCAGGTCTGAATCTAGCCATTTGTACAGGGCAGGAGCAGGGGGCAGGGAGTCCAACAGTACCTTATACATAGCAATGCTTGTGGGGTGGCCATGGAGTGGGGGTGTCCAGCGGGGCCCGTTACATAGTGGTATATATGTCTGTTGGCAGCAGGGCAGGTGTGGGTAGCGCATTCTGATACCTAGCAGTGTGTGGGGGGCAGCAAGGACAGTCTAGTGGCACCTGATATCCAGTAGTCCATGTAGAGCAGTGGCAGTAAGGGTGGTGATAACTTGTAGAATGTGTGAGGGGTCCAATAGGTCCTCATACATGGCAGTGCATGTAGGGCTGCAGGGAGGTGCTCGGCAGGGCCTGACAACTAGAACTTTAGTGGCAGTGTCACAGGGTTGTCCGGCAGCGATGGACAAATAGGAGGGTATATGAGGAGACTGCCGACAACATGGAGGACGTTGTCTAGTGCATCCAGATACCTAGCAGTGTAAATGGTGTGGCGAGGGGTGTCTGGCAGGTGCTAATACCTATCACTGCACGTGGAACTGACACAAGGGGGAGGTTGCCGACCAGGGTTTGATAGCCAGCAGTTCATGGGGTGGTAAAAGATGGAAGTGGGGAGAACTGCATCCAGCAGGACCTGCATCCATATTGTCTGTAGGGTGGCAGTCTGGATGGTTTCCAGAAAGGCCTTAACACTAGCAGTGCTGTACTTGGGGTAGCAATGCAAGGAGGGGTAGAAACATGTTGAGCAGGGTCTGACACACGTAGGGTGTAGGGCTACAGGAAGTGTCTAGTAGCCTGATACCTAGCAGAATGGGCTTCTGTAAGTGTTTGAACTGGGTGGAAGTAGAATAGGTGTCCTACAGGGTCTGATACCTAGCAGTCCACATGGGTCAGTGCGAGGTGGGGGACGTAAGGAGAATCTAATCCAGTAATGTATGTGGGGTGCTAGGGGCCAGCGTGGCCTGACATGTAGATGGTTGTATGTGGCATTGACAGATGAATGTCTAGCCAGGCCTGATACCCAGCAGTGCATGTTCATCAGCAATGTGTGTGTGTGTGTGTGTGTGTGTGTGTGTGTGTGTGTTGGGGGTCAGGGTGTCTAGCAGGGCCTGATACCTAGTTCTTTATGCGGGGTAGATGGGGATATTCAGCTGGATCTAATACCCAGCAATGTAAATGGAGTGACGGCAGGGTTGGGGTGTCCAGCAGGGCCCATCAGGAATTGTTTGGGGGCTGCTGTGGGGGTACTGGCTGGTCAGTGAATCCTATTATCTAGCAGTGTTTGTGGGATGACAATTTGGGGGAAGTGGGGTGTCATCCCCAAAAGCCTGATATTGAATAGAGCATGTTGTGTGGCAGTTAAAGTGAGATTATCAGGGCCTGATAACCAGCACTTCATGTTGACAGAGCGGAGGTGTCTTGCTACACCTGAAACAGCACTGCATGTGGCCTTCATGGGGATTGGGTGTCCAGCAGGGCCCAATTCATACCAGTATATCTGAGCTGTGATGGCAGAATGGTGTCTAAGAGGACACTCTTACCCTGCAGTATACATGGGCCATTACCAGGGGTTAGTGTCCAGTAGGGCCTGTTAACTGGCAGTGCATTTCAGAGGGCAGCAGAGTGTAAGACTGTCAAGTAGTGTCTGATACCTACTGTGTATGTAGTGCCACTGGGGGGCTGTGGTGGAACCCTGCTGTTAAGGTTGGCTCCTTTCTCAGTAGGGGCTTCATGCCTGACTTACCTGGAAAATGCAGCCAAGCAGAGATGCCTGACCTTTTTTGGAACATGACCTTTGGCATAGTTACCTGGAGTAAAAACTACACCCAGGTTTTTTCTATATGATAATCAGGCACTGCCCGGTAGTCGGATGATAGGAGCCTACTGCCACATGTAAATAATGCATACTATGAGCACCTATCAGCTGAAGCATTGGCTACTGCCTCCACACTATATTTTCCCTAAGCACCACTGAATAAACGGAGCTGTTTCACTGAGTCTGCAGCTGTTTGTATCACTGAACCTGCCTCTCCGGAAGGGCTTTCTTTCTTCTGTCAGTGCTCACTGGCCGTCCCTGACCCCGTTCGTCGCTTCTGCTCCCTTTGTCCTCGTGGACCGGTGGCCAGGAACCCACGAGGAAAGGGAAAGACCCCACAGGGGGCAGGGCGGAGTTGTTCGGCATGGCATGGAAACTAGCTGTGAATGTGGGGCAGCAACAGTGCTGGCGTGTTTAGCACATACAAACTTCGAGGTATCAGCCCATGGTGGGTGCCCCCATTTCACATATGCTTGAAGTACCAACCCCTGCTGGACACGTTCCCCCACCCCCTCACCACCATAAATATACTACTACGTTTCAGGCCAGGTAGAACATCCACTGTGTACCCTGCAGAAAACGCTAGATAGCACATCCTATTGGACACCCTCACCCTATACACAGTGTTAGGGATCAGGCCCTGCTAGATACCAGACCAGCACCCCAAATATGCTATTCCAAACCAGATCTGACACCTAACTACCACCAAACCTATATCCCTAGGGCTCAGGCAATGGGGAACACCACCCCTGCATAAACAATGCAAAGTCAAGTGTCAGGTCCTAGTGGACTCCCCCTGCCTCACATAAATTTTTCAGGACCAGGCCCATTGAACACACACACACCCTCATTACCACCCCATATCCGCTACTTTTCAGGCTATGCTGGACACTCCCTTGCCACTGCCCCAAAGAAACATCTAGGAATCAGGCCTCCTAGCTGATCTTCCAGGCTGCTGCCCCATATTTGCTAGAAATCAGACCCTACTGGATTCTCCCACCCCCACAGCCAACTTGCACACGCTGCTAGATGCCAGGCCCTGTTGGACACCCTCCTTCACTGCTACATATAAGTTTCTAAGAATCAGGCCCACTGACACCCTGCCCCTGGGCCACCACCCCACATAGATGGCTAAGCATCAGGACTTGGTAGACACCCTCTAATCCCCTTCCCACCATCGAAGCCTCACAATAACTGATTCCTTGCCTGGTACTGGAACAGAGGCAATTGATGACATCTAGCAGGGCTTGATACCTAGCACTGTATGTGGCATGGTGGCCCTGGAGATGTGTCGTGTCCAGAAGGGCCTGATACCTTGCACTCTGAGGGAGAGGGGGAAGAAGTGGTCCAGGAGGGCCTGATCTCTAGCTATGTATGTGGATACCACCACAATGTGCCATCCTGAACCCACTAGGTACTATCATGACTATACCACTAGGTGTCAGGCCGTTAGACACTCTGCACAACATGCTGCTCCCTGCAAACAACTAGGTATGAGCTGCTGCTCTATACTACTTCTATCAGTGTTCATATTCACTGCTAAATGTTAGACTGTGTTGGACTGCCTCTGCCTGACCCGCTGTCCTACATACATTGGTATCAGGTCTTGCTGGACACTCCACTGCTGCTGTCCCATATACTGCTATCCCTAACCTGTGATAGGCCTGCTTGAATCAGGAAAGTTCACAACCTGAGGCTGGGTGGGGCCAGGGCTGTGTCTTTCCTGGTCCAGTTCCCTGGGAACCCAGTTCAAGTGCCCTCCACCATCTCAGGCCTGGAGAGAGTGCCAGGGACATCGTGTACTTGCTGCAGATTCTGTGAGATCCACACAGCAGCCGGCTGTCTTCTTTCTGATCTAGAGCAGGGATACCTAAACTTTCTCCAGTCACCACCCCTTTTCAACCAAGAAATTTTTACATGGCCCAAGCATATCTACATATGCAATATAAGTATATAAATAAAATATGGATACGTTTACTTAAAAATTCTTTTGTATACATGATTTGTTTTACGGCTTATTAAGATGAAAACAGTTTTCCATATTAATGAGATGGATATGCTTATTAAAGACTCATTACATTAAAAATTCAATACTGGGGTTGGGGACATGGCTCAAGTGGCAAAGTGCCTGCTGCACATGCATAGGGGCCTGACTCTGGATCTCTTGACTCCACATAAAAAAGCCTGGCATGGTTATGTGTACTTGTATCCCCAGCACTGGGGGTGGGAGTAGAGGAGGCAGTGGAGACACCAGGCAGATCCCCGAAGCTCACTGGCTAGCCAGCCTAACTGAACTGAGGTTCAGTGAGAGACGCTGTCTCAAAAGATAAAGGTGGAAAACAAAGAAAGATACCCAATGTTTATCTCTGGCCTCCACATGCAAGTGAACACACATAACACCTGCATGAAAATATGCACACACCCTAAGTACAATATATGTTGCATGAAAGAAATTCTCGAATTTTAAAGATCTAAGACCTGGTCTTTGGTGTCCCCCTGGTGGCCGAGCTCTCTAGCCTGCTTTCTCCTTGCAAGTTTTTTCAAGAAAGATACCCAATGTTTATCTCTGGCCTCCACATGCAAGTGAACACACATAACACCTGCATGAAAATATGCACACACCCTAAGTACAATATATGTTGCATGAAAGAAATTCTCGAATTTTAAAGATCTAAGACCTGGTCTTTGGTGTCCCCCTGGTGGCCGAGCTCTCTAGCCTGCTTTCTCCTTGCAAGTTTTTTCAATCTTGCAAGATGCCTCACCAGACCATCCTTTCCTGCCAGAAGGGACTGCACCTGTCCCAAAGGCTGTGTGACCCTGACAGGAGTCATGGGAATGTGGGCCCGGCCTGGTCCTCACTGAAAGGAGGTGGATGCCAGGCAAAGGGTGGGAAGAAACTTCAGGAAAACCTCTAGAAGTGGAGCTGGGGGAGGAAGGTGGGCACCTCAGAAGATTGCTATGAGGAAAGTCTTGCTCCTCTAACACAAGCAGCTGCAGTGAGAGAGTTCCCTATAATAACACAATGTTTGGAGAATAAACAGGAGCCTCTGACCTCTGCTGCTAGAATTCATAGCTGAGCCGGTTGTTGGTTTCGTTATTATTTTCTCATTGGAGGAATAAAGTAAGAAGGCATGGGGGATTCCCTACTCTGGGTGGTCCTGCATGCCATGTGAGAGTTTTGTTTATCTTCTCTGGCCTAAGATGGATCCTTAACAACTGCTCAAAGATGTGAACAGAAAGGACCTTCTATCCTAAAGAAGATAAAACCAGCATCTTCATGAAACTGATAGAAATTGATTTAGGCTTACCCTTTGATAAATTACAAGCTTATGGTAAATCTATCAGAAATACAACGTTACTAAGCTACATTACAGTTCTACCTGAATAAAGACTCAGTCTCTTAGTTTTAAGAGTGGGCCAGTCTTTCTCTGATCCTGGGCTGGTTTGCGGCCTGGCTGCACCCTGGAGTGGAGGCCGAGCGGCCTGGTCCTCGCAGTCCGTGGCGGCATGGGCGGAGCCCAAGGTGGGCTGGGTGGCGGTGGGCCTGATGGTTGGCGCCTGCTACTGCTTCTACTGCTGACAGGGAGAGGCGGTTGGCGGCTGCGACGCTCCCGTCCGCAGATGAGCCCCTGTCGGTCCCTCACGGTCGGCGGCTGCTTGCTTCCTCTCCTTCGCCCCTGGCTGCCGGCGGCTGCACCCCTCGCAGCCAGGGGCCGTCTCGGACCGTCGCCCCCTCGCGGTGGGCGGCTGAGCGCCCCTTGCGGTCCCTCTCGGTCGGTGCCCGCCCAACGCCCCCTCGGGTTCCCTGGCGCAGGATTTGTATTGGGAGTCATGTTCAAGAGTTAGTGCAGAGCTGTGAAACACTGAGCATAAAAACCACTGAATTACCCTTTAGAATGATTAATGGTGAATAGGATAATTTTCAAAATTATGGCTTGCTTCCTGCTTGAAGACATGAGCTCTCAGCTTTCTTTTCCAGCTGCCTCCTGCCGTGCCATTCCGCTGTGATGGACTCATACCATGGTTTCAGACACCCTCACAGGTTTTCTACCATGCAGCTACTCAACATGGAGGAAAAGACGTCTATCCAGGGCAGTGTCATTGGGAAGGTTGTGAAACTTTTCAGTGACAGTTTTCTTTTATTACCCACTTACAGGATAACCACTAGTCTAAAGATGGCTTACTTGCAGGGTAAAAACAAGACGGACCAGGACAAGTGGGAAATCAAAAGTCTTCAGGGCACAGGCTCAGCTCCTAGAGCACAAAAGGTCATTGCAAGTCACCCCAGTGCTGCACTCATGGCTCTTAGGAGAGGATCAAGAAACCTTGTCTTTTGAGATTTTACAGATGAAAAACAGGGACCAATAGCTAAACACATCCAACAAACAGCTGCCTTAATATTTAAGAGTACTGATAAATACTTAGAATGTAGTTGCAGATTGCTAAAGAGACATGAAAATGACTCTTCAGTGATAGTCACTAGTAACATGAAAGCTTCCTCCATCCTTGCCAAATGCCTTTATTAACCTAATTTTATAGTTTAGAATAAAGAACAAGACTCCTAAATGCTTTGGTGAATAATATTCCACTTACATGGTAGATTTTCAGATGCTGTTACTTAAGGAAGCACCAAATGTTAACACAACAGAGACCATAAAATTATTTTATGTCCTCCCATGATGCTGAAAGGAAGTTTCATATTCTGATCTCTGAATGAATCCCTTTCTGTTTAAAAACAAAACAATCTAAAAACTGCTACAGGATTGTGAAGTAGCTTATCTGCAGGATGACTCATGTCTGGTTAAGATGGAAACTGGTGTGTGGTCAGAGTTCAGTACCTGCCCCCTTGGAATAAAACTGAAAATAAAAGCATTAAACACTTACCTATATCAAAAAAGTGCACATTTTTATATTTATAAAACCACGTAAGCTGGTTTGAATAAAAAAGTTTGAACATACCTATACCCCCAGTCTCAGGGGGCCACCAAAATCTAGGTGTGGATTGCATGCTTTGTTTAGAAATCAGTAGTTTGCTTTTCGTACTTCAGCCCATATACAT
>NW_008353490.1:9954175-9978648 GCF_000622305.1 Nannospalax galili
TGGTGAATAATATTCCACTTACATGGTAGATTTTCAGATGCTGTTACTTAAGGAAGCACCAAATGTTAACACAACAGAGACCATAAAATTATTTTATGTCCTCCCATGATGCTGAAAGGAAGTTTCATATTCTGATCTCTGAATGAATCCCTTTCTGTTTAAAAACAAAACAATCTAAAAACTGCTACAGGATTGTGAAGTAGCTTATCTGCAGGATGACTCATGTCTGGTTAAGATGGAAACTGGTGTGTGGTCAGAGTTCAGTACCTGCCCCCTTGGAATAAAACTGAAAATAAAAGCATTAAACACTTACCTATATCAAAAAAGTGCACATTTTTATATTTATAAAACCACGTAAGCTGGTTTGAATAAAAAAGTTTGAACATACCTATACCCCCAGTCTCAGGGGGCCACCAAAATCTAGGTGTGGATTGCATGCTTTGTTTAGAAATCAGTAGTTTGCTTTTCGTACTTCAGCCCATATACATTCACATATTATCATGAAAATATACTAGTCTGAACAGATCTTGTATTGGTGGGCAGAACACTTTTCATGCCACTACAGCTACTGAAGTACGATCTGTGGAATACTAGAAGGTTATGGTAGGCACTGAAGTTCCCAGACTTCCTGTCAGTTATAATTGTGATAAACTCTACACAGTGGATGAACGTACTTCAAATTTGTGTACTTTTCCAAAGGTACTGATGCTGTAAAATCAAAAGTTTTGTGGAACTGTGATTTATTTTCTTTCTTTCTGGGTTTCTTTTTATGTATTAAACAACTTGTAGCACTTATTTTGCTGGCTGGAAGAGTATGGAATGATATATCTCACGTCATTTTGTAGAAGGAAAACTATTTGGAGGCATTTTTGGTTTTCCCTAACATGTAATCACAGTAAGCATTTGTCATGTGCGTGCTTAGAGCTTGTACTCAATTCTTTCTATCTGTAAATTGGTTTAAATACATGAAAGTTTATATACGTTTTTAAAAAGTTGCTTTGGTTGCATTTCTTTAAAGAATGTGATAAACACATATTTACCATTTAGCCATTTTAAGAGTATAGTTTTGTAATATACATTCACATTCTTACAACTACATCACTCTATACCTACTATGTAGCTTTCCATTCCTCCTATCCTAGCCCCTGACAACCACTGTTCTTCTTTTTGTCTCTCTAAACATAATTCTGGGTTCCTCACAAGTGAAACCAGACAGCACCTTTCCTTTGTGTCTGTCTCATATTTCACTTAACATGTCTTCAGTGTTCATCAGTATGAAATTTTTCTTCTATTCAAAAGGAATTATATGGAGCCGGGCGTGGTGGTGCACACCTTTGATCCCAGCATTGGGGAGGCAGAGGTAAGTGGATCTCTGTTATTTCAAGCCCAGCCCGGTCTATATATACTAAGCTGAGGCTACAGGGAGACCCTATCTCAAAAAAACTTTAAAAAAAAAAAAAAAGGAAAAAGAAAAAAAAAGTATATGTATATATGCATATACCACATTTAGTTTATCAGTCCATCAGCACTTGGCTCTTTTTGTGCATTAATATCTGTTAAAATCAATCATGTTGAAAACCACCCCAAAGAACAATGGGTTCTTGTTGGTGTTTTCGTGCCTTTCAGTTATTAAGAATAGGAACAAGTACTTCTACACACAAAGCTAAACTGCTCACATATATATTCTGTTAAAACCATTTTTTCATAAAAATCACATTTTTCTGACATTAACAGAAGGATTACCAACTCAAGCATGTTGAAAACCACCCAAAAGAACAATGGCAAAACTTGTTTTTAAAAACACAAAAGACATACAAGTATCCATTGCAAATTTATTATGCATTAAGAAGCTTAACCTAAAAACCAACAGCATAGTAAAAAGATATGTTATCTCTGTTCATGGCAGAACAGGCTTCAAAATATAATTTCTTTTAAATGTATTCAGTCAGTACACAATCCATTATAAAAGATGTATATATTTTCTGTCAATACCTTCATTACATTTATAAATACAAGATTTACACAGCACCCCATCGAAAAAAAAATTAAAACCCTTACAAATATCTACATGTATTTCATACCTATAAAACTTTCAAAGAAGTGCTTTGTTAAAGATAGGTCCTAATTAATGGTCCATTTACTGTGCAGCAAAATACATATAAATCTGTAAAGTTTTCTTTGTCCATAAAACATCTCAAAAAATTAGCAAGACACATCGTGAAACTGAGCTTACTAACCCTCATAATTTAGAAAGGAATTTGATGTGCATATTCCTATGAGAATCGAAAGTCAGATAAACAGATATACATCCGCTGAAAACAAATGCATACTACATTAACAGTTAAGGCAGGAGTGTGATGGCTGAGGAAAACAGAAGCGGGTCATAGGAGATGCATGAAGGAGCAAATAATGCATTATGGGCATGAATTCAGACATAAACTCCACTGCTGTGTGCGACTTGCATTCTGTCTCAGGAATGTCCAAATTGTTTAAAACTTTTTCTAAGACATATGCTCCAATTTTTTTGCTGCCACTAGAATGCTTCGTCATTGTTTTGTTTTGAGATGGGATCCTGTTTAGTATGTTGCCAAGGCTGGCCTCAAACTTATAATCTTCCTGCTTCAGCCTCTGCATAGCTGGGTTACAGGCTTGATGTGTATTTCTCTTCTATAAAATCACTTTGGATCCAATCAGGACACAAAGTCCAAGAATATGAGCTGCTAGTTCAACACAACTTGAATTTATTTGGTGAAGGTGATCACTGATCAATATAATGGTCATTTTAGACAAGCATAGGAAGTAGAGAAATAAAAGAACAAACTAAGTTTCCATCTGACCTTTGGACAAAGTCAATATATCCCTGATACCAAGTGACTCTTAAGAATGGCCACTCATCAACTCCTATGGACTGAGCAGGAATAATTCACAGAAAGAAAAGGAAAGGATTCTTTACCTGAAATCTTGCCCCGAAGCAGTAATACTAGCAGTAATACTACCTTCTACCAAAAAGGGCGCAGAAAGATTGCTGTCACTCTAATTCCAGTCATTGAAGGAAAGATCCTTTCTACCACAGATAGAACTTTTTCTATGTAAGTTTCAAGATCTGGACTCCAGATCACCTGAGAGTTGCATATTATTTGTGGGGAAGCGTTTTCAATCTTACCTTGTTCTAATGTATAAAGAAGAAGAAAAAGAATGGAAGAAAATGAACAAGAGGCCAAGAGTGAGGGGCAGAGGCATGAGGGGAGTTATTTATTAAACTTGGCCCAATGGATGCTGCTAGCACCGCCCCTGCAGCACCATGAAGTCTCCATATGGTGTGGCTTCCTCCATGGCTCTCAGAGACGGTGTTTGTAGAATATCCCTTACTGCTGCTGGGTCACAGCTCAGTGCACTGATTTCCAGGTTCTTCGAAGGAGAGCTCCCAGATGCTGCTGTCTTGCAGTAGTGGTTCAATGTCCTCATCACTGCCCCGTTCAGGGGTGTTGCTTAGGCTGCCACTGATGCTGTTGCTATGTTTTTGAACTCCACTGGCTTTTCGGTATTCGGGAATGAATAAGGCAACCAGAAAAGACATAAGTACTATACATGCTCCAAATAAAAACGGCGGGCCTGGGATGAAAGCTCCCTGATGGATATGGGAAACAAAAAATAGACAAAAGTGTGGTTATTTTAAAACTTTCCTGTGCAATGGAGCCCAAAGTAACCTTGACATCACAATCCTTCTGCCTCTACCCCCAAAGTGCTGGGATTATAGGCATGCACTACACCCAGCATGGTTAGTCTTTTTAACTTCAAACCCTTAGTTTTGAATAATTAAAAACAAAAAAAGCTCCGAAATTCTTTTCTCTTAAACCCATATTTAACTAAATGTCAAGGAAATTCTAGGTTTAGCGTCTTGAAAATAACACAAGGTAACTAATTATTGCTTTCTACACCATTTCTAAATAGCATAACCTACAAAACCAAAAGGTTGGTTTTATAATCTCATCCTGTAACCTCAGTCAGACCTTGCACTTCCACACAGGAACATAAATAAGCTGAGGCTTCGAAAGAACTCTGTAATAAATAATGTCTCTCAGCCAGGCATGGTGGCACATACCTTGAATCCCAGCGCTTGAGAGGCAGAGGCAGATGGATCTTGGTGAGATCAAGTTCAGGTCAGCTGTGGCAACAGGGAGACCCTGTCTTAAAAACAAACAAACAAACAAACAAACAAACAAACAAACAAACAAACAAAGGTCTCAGAAAGAGAGAGTGCACTAATTTTGTTTCTTTCCTGCTGGGTTTTTTTTTTTTTTGTCTTTTTGAGACAGGGTCTCCCTGTAGCCCAAGCTGTCCTGGAACTCACTATGTAGACCAGGCTGGCCTTGAACTCACAGAGATCCGCCTGCCTCTGCCTCCTGAGTGCTGGGATTAAAGGCGTGCACCACCACACCTGGCTTCCTGCTGTTTTTTAAGAAAGGGTCTTGTGTATCCCAGGCTAGCTTCAAACTTGCTATGTAGCCAAGAATGACCCTGAACTTCTGTTCTTCTGCCTTTATCTCCTGAATACTGGAATTACAGATGGACACTACCACACCTGTTTATGCTGTGCTGGGGATCAAACCAGGACTTTGTGAAATGCTAGGCAAGCAACTTACCTACTGTTACATCCTGAAACCCATTTAGCTAGAGTTTCAGGTCTTTTCATTTTATTTAGCCTGAGATTAGCCAGATAATAGCATCCTGATCATACTGACTATATAGGAGAAAACAATCTGAATGACATGTTTTATTTATATAAATATAAGACATTACATCTCTGAAATTAAACCCCTGATTCCAAGAAGCAACGAATACAGAACTTGCTGCTGTCAAATACAATGTTAATGCACAAATTTAGAGTATTCTAAATTTAAGATCACAAGATTATGCTATAATCAAACACAACTGTTATAAAATAGAGATCACTGAATTACCTGTAGGGGATCATCATCAGAATTTAATTCTGGACCCAACTCACTCAGTTCAACATGGAACATGTAGAATATGAAGCCATACAGTGCTGGCCCCAGGCCATTGCACAGTCCTCGTATCCCAGTTATAATCCCCTGGGCAACCCCTAAACCAGAACAAAGAGAAGGGAATCAGTCTTTTCAGAAAAGTACCTCAAGATAGAGAGCTTATCCAGTACTCTACTACAAATTAAGATCTGCAAATTTAGCTGGACTAAGTGCCATTGTTTTGGCTATTTAATAGCATATATTATAGTCATAAGAAAGATTTTATATTTTCTTTTTAAAAATTCATTTTTATGTATTTATTTTTATTTTATGTATATGAGGGTTTTCCTATATGCATGTAGGTGTACTCACCTGTGTTAGGTAATTTTACCTGCAACAGTCAGAAGAGGATAATGAATTCCCTGGGACTAGAGTTACAGGCAGTTGTGAGCCACCAAGTGGGTGCTGGGAACTGAACCCAGGTCCTCTGCGAGAGCAATCAATGCTCTTAACTGCAGAACCATCTCTGCATCACACTATTGTATTTGTATTCATTACACAAATGTTTTCCTGGTTTTCTTATGTCTATTTAATAGTACTCTCTATACTGAGGTCTATTGTATGTAAAATGACATGATATGTTTCTGAAATCCTTTTGCATTAGATCTACCTTTAAATGGTAAGAAAATGTAAAATTAATAATTCCTATATCAGATAATTTCCATTTTTTCTGTGGATTGAGATTTCCTTGTTTGGTTCAATTACTTATTCATTTGCAATAAAAACATGCCTTGGCCACAGACACCATTGGCCATATATGAATGCAGTGTGGCTCCCCCTCCCCTCAAGGCTGTCATCCTTGATCCTTGTTCATCTCAGCGCAGGCCTCCACTAAAACATTCTGGAAGTGCCAACTTCAAAATATCTCTACTTTTTAATACAGCAAGAGAAACATCAGCTGGAATCATATGAAATGGATACCACTTCTTTAAGTCAAAAATGGTCAAATATAATTCAGACTCATTTCACTGAATGCTCACATCCAGCCAAGTTACTGCAGTTAAGGGTGACATACAAAATGGTATCACTTAAAGCCCACAAATCTAAGAATGGATACATATAACATGGCTCATTTATTATGTGTAAAAGTAGGTCTAATGAATGAACTATCTTTTAAAATTTAGGTTTTTGTTGAAGCTTTTAAAAGTGCTTTTAAGCATTTAAGAAATTTCCCTTTAGGGCTTGGGTTTAGCTCAGTAGTACAGTGCTTGCCTAGTATATTCCAGGCTCTGAGTTCAATCCTAGCACCATCAAAAATAAATAAATAAATAAATAAATAAATAAATAAATGTTAGAGGAAATACAAATGTTATCTTTTCCTAAAATTCTCCATTTTCCTATAACCTACTATTACATACAATGAAAATAAAAAGCAAATAAATGAAATAAAATCCACTTCCTGACTACAGTAAAGTGGGTCATAAGGAGGAAGAAGAGGAAGGAAAAGGGCTAATTCTGGCAGTAAAACTGGCTGAAAGACCAGGCATGGGAAGGAAAGATACAGTCTGCTCTCTGTACAGCACTTCTAACTTACCTGAATTCATGGCTCCCTGAATCCAATCACTAACAACATCACAGATTTTTTTTATCCTCTCAAAGATCTATTTCTTAAATTAAACTCATAAGACTCAATTATTTAATCTTAAAGAAATTTTAGTGATTAAGTGAATAACTCATTGCTAATTCACTATCATTATTTTATAGAACTCTGATAAAATATTACAAGCTAGTTAATTCTCATGTTAACAGGCAGAATCAAAGTCAAGACTGGAAATGTTTTTTGTTTTTTTTTTTAAATTTATAATTCTACTAATAACCTGAATTGCTGAGTCTGGATTGCTGAAGTTTGAGTGTGAGCAGGGAGGAAATCAGAACTTTCATACTTGTTAAAAGAAGCAAGTATGCTCCCAGAGCAGGGGCCACAGTATTGTCAACTCCTGGTATTGATATGGAGAGCACGGGGCTTCCTGCTTCTGGGCAGAGAGGTTCCAGCTGAAGGGACAAAGAACAAGGGCTGACCAACTTTACCTTGCTGATCTGACTCTGCATTCCGAGAGACAAGAGCACTGACTGCTGGGAATGTAATGCTAGACATGGCAGCCACAGTCCCTGCTGCCCACATCATCCTGAAACAAAACAAAAAGAACAAAAATCATCAACCAAGTTATTAATCCTACTCAAAATGTATCAAAACAAATGGTTCAAATGAAATGCAGAATTTCGTATTTGCTTCCCAGCTAACCTCTAATTACTAAAGCATTTCGAATTTCTCTACTTATAAATGCAAAGTGAAGACCAATTCCAATGTCTAAAATGGGAGACAAGGACTCTGGTATTTGGCAATTGAGTACATAGGGATGCTTACCACACAACAGAATGGAACTCAGAACTCTTTTTGTTCCTTTTTATGCACAGGCCTTAATTTGACCTTTCTTCCCATTTATGGAAAGCTAAAATATAAATACTTTTTAAAAAATGATTCAAGATACATAACTTTGGAAATATTAGTGTGTCAAACTAAAGTGCTTTATTTCATGATGGTTAAGCAAGATGCCATGATAAGTCTTTATTCACTCTCTTTTTGTTTTGATTACATATGATATCCTTGAAAGTAGATAAATTATTTAAGAAGTGATGTGAAGAAAATAAGAGACTGTGGAGTGTTCAGCAATAAATGGGACATCTATTTCATAACCCCTTTCCCAAAGGCTCAAGGACCATCATGGAAGAGGGGGCAGAAAGACAGTAAGAACCAAAGGTAGCAGATACCTACAGTCAGCCAGTATTTGCTGACAACAGGTGGGACTCCTTGCCCAAGAGTGGCACAAGATCAAGCCAGACAAAATCCAAGCATGGAAGGGGGAAGGGCTCATGAAGTTCCACCCCTAGCTGAGGGCTACTGGCAACTGATGGCTGCTAGGGAAGGGAGAGTCAGTTTTTTTCAAGGATGCAGTCCCTGAGGGCTACCCATACTCCAGTAGATGGTCCTACACCCATGCACATACAGGCAGCAGGAAGCAGACATGCCAGTATTAAAAAGTAGAGCACATGAGGTAAGGAGGAGAAAGTGATAGAAGAAAAAGTGATAGGGGAAGAATTGAAGAGGAGGGAACAGGTGTGGATTTGATCAAAGCATTAAATGCATGTATGAAATTCTCAAAAAAAAATATTTTTTAAGTAGATGCAAAGCTGGACATGGTTGCTCGTACCTAAAATGCCAGCATTCAGGAACCCTCGGCAGGAAGATTGCTGCAAATCTGAGGCCAGCCTGGTGCTGGACTACAGGGTTGGGTATTAAAAACCCAACGGGGGTGGGGGAAATAGAGACAGAGAGACAAGAGCTTTATTGGAGGGCTGGGGGATGAGGGATAATATACATTCAGTTGAGTGATGACTCCAGATGCAGTGGAAGACTGATGAGGTGCAGGAAATCTTTACAACTCATCTCAAATCATTCAGCTCTACTACTGCCCAAGGGCGAAATGATGAAAACACCAAACTAGTGAACTAATTCTTGTTTCTTTTATCACAGTCAAGTAGCCTTAGCTCCTCTAACACTCATTACATCTGTTAATTCATTATCTTTTTGCTTTCACAATATGTGACTCTAATGGGGAGGCTTACCATGCCTGAGATCCAAAACCATACCAGGCCAACTGGAGCATCTGGAAACCCAAGCCAAGGAGGACAGTATTCTTATTCCCCAGTGATCTCATCAAGATGCTAAGGAAGACTGTCTGCAAAGAAAAGGAGACAACTCTGAGAAGTCAAGAATTTGATCACAAACTCAAAATCAGAGCATAAGCTCTGTGAGAAGTCCACTCGCTAACAGCCAAGGGCACACAGTCTTGTATGTAATCTCAGCGGGCAGGCAGTAGTGCTACCTTTTCCAGGGTGGAATTTCAGGGCTCTAGTGCTGACCTTGTGTTTGGAACCTTTGACCTCCTTCTAGAGAAGCCTGTCTACCTGGTGCTCTGCTGATACCTCCCAAAAGGTTAATACAGCTGTACCCCAGTGATCAAAGCTGATAAGACTACAACTCAGGCTTCTTTGGAGAAATGCCAACAAGCACTTAACCTCCAGCAGAACCCTACACCTTCTGTAAATGTTCAGCAGGGTTTACTAGTCACTCATGGTTGTTTCACAAAGCTGTCTTAATAAATATATACTGTGTTAAACACAGCTTATTGAGATAGTCTGAAAAGGAAGACAAAAGACATCTCAGGATTAATCAACTAGGTTAATGTAAAAAACAACAACAAAAAATCATGATCAACTTGGAAGTTTAACATAATTTACATTTGCTAATATAGCCAAAACAACAAGAAAAGAACTTTGCCTGCATGTATGCCTATGAGCCTTGTCAACTTCTTGCTTGAGAGAACAATCAGTTTCACAGACCTCTCATTTCCCCTACAAAGAGCTAACTACAGAAGAGTACTCAGTTTGGCCTAGGTGGCCATTTCAAGGACACAGCCTCTAGACCATACCCATAAGCTGCAGGGAATGCCCTTAAAGCAGAGCAGTGAATTAAAATAAAGGATGTAAACCCTTGCCTTCTGGCATTTTACTTTATAAGAGGCAGGGAAGTGTTTACTGTTTTTTACTCACTGCACATGCCAATTCACATTTGTTTATTTTTGGAGACAGAAATAATTTTCACTATTAAGATAACATTCAAACACAACTCTGATTAATTTTGCACTATCTGGTTGTTTTATTTTTCTCTAAAAATTTTTTTTATGCATACTTATTGTATGTGTGCACACATGTACCTCAGTGTGCATGTGGAGGTCAGAGAATAACTTGCAGTTATTTGGTTCTCACCTTCTGCTATGTGGGTTCCAGGGATTGAACTCAGGTTGCCAGGCTTGGTGGCAAGCACCTTTACCCCTTTTGCCATCTCACTGTTTTAGAATAAAAAGAATTGATTTGGCCAAATTATAACTAATATTCTATTGAAATTTGTATGGTGTTCTACTGAGTCCTGAGAACCTGACTAGTTCTATGAGTTGTTCCCTGTCAGCTTCCTGGACCTGATGCCTTACTGTCCTTGTACAGCAATGTGTCACAGCAGGGCTAAGCAGCTGAAGCATCAGCCCAGGGAACTCTTTCTAACTTGTGTATATGTGGCTTCCCATGGAGCTGCAGTGATCAGACTTTGAAAAAATTTAAGAAGCTTTGTCATTTCAACCCATATTTTGTACAATACAAACAACAAAATCTAAAAGCACTGACCTGGGCCACAATGGACAGAATCCCAACCATAGCTATGAATGCTGCGATTTTCACAGATCCAAAACCTATGACCTGTAGGAATGAAAGAAAACTTTCATAACAGACATTATAAACACAGTAAGAAATGCTTGTGCTATTAAAATGATAGGAAAAATCAGCTGAGGAGAGTACACAAAAGCAGTAGAAATTAGGGTAGTGACAAAGCTGAAACAATTTAACCCACAATTTACATTTAAATCTGACATAAAATCATTATAAATAGGCACAATTTGTAAATTTTTGATAATTTTATGTGTATTTCGTATTTTCCCTCTGTTTTAGACTATTTGCAATTTGGAGACAATGATAGCTTGAAATAAAGAGCGATAAATAAAGTGATTTGACTTTTGATGCTGCCAAGGCAGGATCTGCCCAGAGGTGAAATCACTTTAAGGTCATGTTCAAAAGACTGAGGAGGTGGTTACAGTAAGATGCCAGAACCCACAGGAGATTAACTACCTCAGACTCTGAAGCATAGTCCTGAGATGGGTGTGCTTGAAAAAGCTCCCAGGGCATTTCTAATGAGCAAACAGCCAAAACTGGCTGACAATTGACTTCTAAACCTCCAACTTAACAGTAGCTCTGATATGCCTAAGAATTGTATGCTTTAAAACTACCATCTTTTACTGAAATTCTATCAAATACAAAAAAAAAGTTTAAAATAGCTATACATTCTTCTCATCTTATAAATGAGCACCTTGCTCCCAGTCACACAACTAGATAATAAAAAGTACCAGGATTAGAACCTCTAGCTCTTGATCTAGTGATGCTGACACTAACAATGTTCTATTACTACCTAATCACATGCAGTCATAAAATTTGGAGCTGGTGCGGTAGCTCATGCCTGTAATCCCAGCACTTGGAAGGCAGGCAGTGACAGCTTATTAATATTTGCTAGGGCTGGAGATATGGCTGAGCAGTTAAGAGCACTTTTTGTTCTTGCAGAAGACCTGGGTTCAGTTCCCAACACCTACTTGGTGGCTCACAACTGTAACTCCAGTTCCAGGTGATCCTATTGCTTCTTCTGGCCTCTGTGGGTACCAGGCACCCACATGCTACATATACATACATGTAGACAGAATACTCATACACATACAATAATCATAAATCTTTTAATAAAAGTTATATGCTGTGATTCCAAATCTAACCTTCTGAAAAAGGCAGAACCATGGAGTAAGTAAAAAGATCAGTGGTTGTCAGGGCTCTGGAGTAGGGAGAGAGAGGAGTAGGTGAAGCATAGCAATTTTTAGGACAGCAAAAATACTCTGCACTAGAGAATAAGAGTTAGCAGAGTGTAGGTTCTTGGACAGGACACCCACCTAGTGCTCAGGGACCATTGCAGAAGAGGGGACTGGAAGATTGTAAGAGCCAGGGAGGAGGTGCATGACCATATGGAAATAGTCCTACAGGTGCCTGGGACCCTTCTCATACACACCTACAGCAATGGTGTCAGCATGCACAAGGTTCATGCAAACTTAGGCAGGCAAAAATCCAGTACAGAACTGTGGAAATGAACAGCAAGCCCCAATCTTAGTCAAAGAATTACTGGCAGCTGATTACTGCTGGGTTAGGAAGAGCTGATCTTCTTGAACGGAAAGACTCTAGATAGGCCAAGTAAACCTCAGTGGATGAAATTGCACTGAGGGACATCTCAGGATACTAACTTTACATAATAGGCCTTAATACAAATGACAGAATGTATGAACTCCAGTGAGGGGGGCTATGGGAGGGTGCCTAAGGGGAAGGGGGCATAAAGATGATTTTATGTATGAAACACACAAAAATTCAATAAAAATTTTAAAAAAATATTCTGCACTACACTATAATACAGGATAAAAATTATCATACATTTGCCTAAACCCACAGAATGTATACTATAAAGAATAAACACAAACTAAAAATTTTGCTATGATGTGCCATGGAGAGTTTCTTTTCTGGTCCTCTCTGTTTGGTGATCTGTATGCTTCTTGTATTTGTATGGGCATGTCTTTAATTTTGTGAAATTTTCTTCTATGATTCTGTTGAAGATCTGGTTCATGCCATTATCTTGGGATTCTTCCCCTTCCTCTATGCCTATGATTCGTAAGTTTGGTCTTTTTATGGTGTCACACAATTCCTGCACATTCCATTCTTGTGCTTTCTTAAATTTTTCATAATCTTTGCTTGAGTGGTCTAGTTCGTCCACTTTATCTTCCAGTCTTGATACTCTGTTTTCCATTTCATTCATCCTATTGGTGAGGCTTTCTCCTGTCATTTCTAATTGGCTTACTGAGTGTTTCACTTCCTTCTTCATTTCAGCCTGAGTAGTCTTCAGTATTTCTAGTTCTTTTCTGAATTCATTCAGAAGTTTATCCCTATCTTCCTACAGTTCTTTGTGTGTTCTTTAAATTCACTGAATTCTTTTTATCACGTTTATAATTGTTCTTTTGAGTTCCATGTCTTGCATTATCTCTAGGGGGTTCTTGTACTCCTCTAGAGCACTATTGGTATTTGGTGGGGATATGTTATTTGGTTTTTCATGTTATTATTTTTTTCTCTCTGATTTTGGCATGTGAATTTCTTTTGTGGTTTCCAATTCTTGTGTGAGACTCAGGTCTACTTTTTTTGCTATCTCCGAGTGCCGGGATTAAAGGC
The DNA here is from genome assembly GCF_000622305.1 of Nannospalax galili. Taxonomy (NCBI): domain Eukaryota; kingdom Metazoa; phylum Chordata; class Mammalia; order Rodentia; family Spalacidae; genus Nannospalax; species Nannospalax galili. Next base: position 9,967,132 of record NW_008353490.1, read on the forward strand.
ATGCGCCACCACGCCCAGCCTCATGTTATTTTTCTCCGTGATTTTGACATGTGAATTTCCTTTGTTGTTTCTGATTCTTGTGTGAGACTCGAGTCTTCAAGTTTAGGTCTGCTTCTTTTTGTAAACTTTATGTGCTTTTGTGGTTTACTTTTTGGGCATGAGAGGCTGGTTCGTCTAAGCTTCCGGTTCTCTCTTTTGATTTTATATTGGAGTGGCCAGATTGCTTTTGTCTTCAGGAGTTCCCACAGAGGCCTAAGTCAGATGAGGATCAGATGCTCTCAGGCTTTCTCCTAAGGTCTGGATCCCTCCAGGAAAGATGTTGTCCTCAGGAATTTGGGGGTTGGACTGGCCTGGGAGCAGGGCCCAGGAAAGATGCTGGTCTCTAGCAGCTGGTGGCTGTGCCACCCAGAGATGCAAAGGGAGACGGGGACAGGAAGAGGCCCCAAGGGCTCCTGGGGACTGCACTGAGGAGCTGGGTTGGTCTGGATGCAAAGGATCAGGAAGCCGAGAGGTCAGCCCCGGTGTCCAGGAAAGAGGCTGGAGGGTTGTGCAGCCCAGGGAAGCAGAGGTGATGGTGGGACCAGGCCCAGAGGGTTCTTGGGGACCTCGAGAAGGAACTAGGTTGATCTGGATGCAAAGGATCAGGAAGCAGTGGTGATTTCCCACCCCCCCCGGTGTCTGGGGTGCCAAGACAAGGAATGGGACAGTACCCAGGCTAGGAGGAGAGACGGGCCAGGGAGACAGGGGGGTGAATGAAGCTGGGGGAGTCAAGGCGTGGAGGGCCCACTGGACTTACCCAGGAGAGAGGCTGCAGGCCCAGGGAAGCTGAGGGAGTGAGGGCGGAACCAGGCCTATAGGGCTCCTGGGGACCACGAGAAGGAACTGGCTTCGACTGGATGCAAGGGATCAGGAAGCAGTGGTGGTTCCAGGCCGAGGGGTCAGCCCCGGTGTCCAGGAAAGAGGCTGGTGGGTTGTGCAGCCCAGGGAAGCAGAGGGAGGTGAGGGTGGGACCAGGCCCAGAGGGCTCTCAGGAGAGAGGCTGCCGGGTTGTCCACAAACTACAGACTTTGAGCAGGTAAATGTACTCATCAGCTGTATCAAATGGACTACTCTGGTGCCAGTTGTTAGCAGCAGAGAAGGTTTTGTACCTTCCTTTTAATTTGGCTGATCCCAATTCTCCTCTAGAAAAAGATCTCAAAATTTTGTTTTCAATAATTCTGTGTTAAAAGAGTATTTCCACAGTAGACTTCTCACTACATTTTTTAAAATGTGGTCTTGCTATCTTTCCCAGACTGGTCTCAAACTACTGGTTTCAAGCTACCACTAAAGTCATCATTGTATTATAGTCCCTCCCTAATTATGACGTTTCTGTCAGCACCTATAGTTACCACTAGAAACTAGTTCACAAGTTTTCTTTGCTACAGGGGTCTCCCCAAATCATCTTCAGATAATCGCAATCTCTGATATTCTTCATGCTCTGAGGCTTCTAGGTACCCACTACTCACCTGCCTGAGATACAGGAAAAAGCTTGAATACTGTCCAGCTTCAGGAAGGTATGAAAGAAACACTGTGATGCAGATGAGTAAGACAGTAGAATCTTTTCCAACTTTCTTCAATGACTGGGAATAAGGAGAAAGCAAAACCACAAACGTCAGCAGTTCCTGTGATACTTGGCTTCACTACTTTCATCTATTAGAATGAGTAACAAAAGAATAGGTTATAAAAGTGAGCCTTAATATCAAACCTACCACCATTTCTCTGGAAGTTGAACGTCGTCATTTCAGAAGTATGAACTTCCAATAATTTGGAAAACTACGTGCTATCTGTTACCAACACTAATTCACATTCCTAAATACTCCCTTAAATAGAATTTAAAACAGAGCCTGAAAAAATACTTCTACGGAACTCTCTAAGAAAATCATTTCTTTCCCTTGATTTGTAATGTAACTTCTTTGTAGTGATTATAGCTACTGAGTTTCCTTTTTTGTTTTTTTGAGACAGGTCTCATGTAGCCCAGGCTGGTCTCAAACTCGTTATAGAGATGAGATGACCTTGACCTTCTGATCATCCTGCCTGCATATCCCATACTTTTCATTATATATAAATTCTATGTGTTCTTCAAATTGTTGATACTCAATTTCCCTGAAACTAAGTAGACAAATTAACATGTTCCAAAACTTTTGTTTTTCCAGTAGAACAGGTTTTATTTCAATACATTAAATGTTGGATCTGACTGACAAGGGACACTGTATCCTTAAACATGAAATTTTATTTATTTTTCTTTTCAATATTGAAATGAAGAAATGAAAGGTCTCAACTTACTAATGTAACCTCTTGTGTTTGCCCTATTTGGCTTCAAATTTGAAATTTTTTAATTTCACTTTTAGACAAATAAATATACCTTATTTCCACTTTTTTCTTAGTTTTTTTCTTTTCATGTGAATGCTTTTACTCTTTTAAATTTTTTTCCAGCAAATACATGCATTTCTTGTAATCTTTCTATCCTTCCTCTGCAATGGCTTTTGACACAATTCCTTCAGCTGTTCATTATACGTAAAAGGTTTCCAGGTTGCTACTTTCCTTTTTTTGCAGGGTTACTGAATGGCCAAAAGGTGAACTGCTACTGAAGGAATGACAAGTATCACAGAACTTTTACGTCACTATCTTTAACCTTTATATAATCAATATCCCAAACAGCTAGCATCTACTGAAACCTTGCAACACCACAGACATTAGACTACTTAACTTACATATTAACTGGAATCCTCACAGCTCCCCTAACACTAAGTCACAGTAGTTCAAATTTAGAGGAATTTCAATGTTTAACCTGATCACTACAAGGAAAGAAATTTTACCTTGCAGGGTCCCTAATCCATTCCTGCTTCCTTCCCCAAATTTCTCTCCTGGCATCTGACAATGTGGCACAAAACAAGCAAGATCTTTAGGAAATGCCCCAAGGGAGCATTTTAGAAAATACTTTCAGGGGATTAGGGAAATGGTTCAGTTGGCAAAGTGCTTGCAGCATAAGCACAAATACCCAAGTTTGAGTCCCAGCATCCACATAAACAGTCAGGCACGGTGGTGTGAGCCTGTAACCCCAGCACCAAAAAAGCAGAGACAGGAAGATCCTTAGAGCTTGTTGGCAAGCTAGTCTTGATTGATTGGTGAGTTCCAGATTCAGAAACAAAAAAAATAAGGTGGACAGTGACAAAGAAAGCCATCAGACATGAACATCTTTGGGCCCTCCACATGAACATGCACATATACATATGCATACACCACATTCCCATGCCAAAAAGGGAAAAATAAACAAATTTCAGATGAATTACTTTTTATATATTGTGTATATTTTTCTATGAATTAAACATATAAGAAAAAGCAAAAATCAAGCTGATTTGTTAACCTCTCTCAAATACAATTTTAAAATTGTTTTTGACAGAAGTATGTGCTGCTGAGAGAGAATAGAGATGCTTTTCCTCAACATTTTTTTCCTGCTGTTAATGTACCACACTGCCTAATAATTCCCTTCCCCAAAATGGCTACAGAAACAAATCTACTGAATCTGTGAAATATAAGCTTAAGGCCTCTGGTTGAATATATGTTTCTTAGCAACTTAGAAAACAATTAACTTTGGTCTAACTAAGAGTATTCATTCTTTTTGAATTAACAAAAATTTACATCAAGTAATTGTTTTCATTCATTTTGTTAAAGAATGAAAACAACCACAAAGAAAGAAACTTTCTTCCCAAACTGTTCTCAGGGGTAACCTGAATATTTACTTACTGTGTCTTCCCTGTAACACACATGGCTTAATTACTAAGTCTATATGTTTTGTGGTACACAGACTATTTCAGCCCCTTACTTGTAATTAAAGGTTTTCTATTTTTACTGGAAAAGAAACAAATCAACAACCAGTGGGATCTTTAAGGCTGTATGTATCTGCTTGACTCAGAGAGATATTTAGGAAGTAAATATTTTCATGTTTTGATTTACCGCGAAAGGGTCTGCTTGTTTCCAAGAAATCTGAGCTCCCCATGAAGCAGGTCTAATTTTCTCTGGAAGAGATTCTGGAACTGCCACCAAAATGAAGCAGATGTCCAGAAGAGCCACCACCGTGGCAACTAGCACAACAAGGCTGTCTCCATAAGCTGAAGAAAGGTATGCTCCGATGGCAGGGCTGCTAACCAGACTAGCTGCAAAGGTGGCTGAGACCTGTAGGAAAAAGCACACTGTCACCCTGGATCCCACAGGTGTACATCAGTGGACAAAGCATGTTGTTCCCCAGAGTCCCACCTGCTGCAGGTACACACTGCAGCAATCCTCTCCAGGTTTTAACATGACAAATGTGTTGGGCACAAATTTTAAGAAGAAAAGAGAAGCCAGGCAATTTTTGCTTAAGAATTTATTCACAAACTGGAACTGGAGAGATGGCTCAGCAGTTAAGAACACTGACTGTTCTTGCAGAGAACCCGGGTCAAATCCCAGCACCCACATAGCAGTTAATAACTGTTTGTAACTACAGTCCCAGGGGACCTGACATCCTCTTCTGACTTTCATGGGCTTTGCATAACATGGGTGCATTAACATGCATGCAGGCAATACACTTATACACATAAAAAAAATTATTCATAAACTAACTAAAGATATACTGGAGAGCTATGATAGAAAAATGATAGAAATGAACACTGTGAAAACCTTCCTCATAAAACATTCACTCTGGTCTTTCTAAATTAGGGAATGGAGATACACAAAGGTTATGAAAACAATCCCTCCAGGACCAGGTTGAAACACAGTGGCACTGTCTTTCCTAGCATGTAGCATGATGACTCATGACTGTAATCCCAGCACTCAGGAGACTGAGTGGGGTGGGACTGCTCTGAATCCTAGGCCAGTGTGAGTTACAGAGTGAAATTCTACAACATTGTACTTTCTCACACCCATTTATCACTTGGTGACCATTTCATTAGCACAGTGGGAGAAAAGAGGGGATATTCTTACAGAAAAAAAACGTAACAAACAAACAAAAAAAGACTGAAGTCTGGGGAAGGCTTGGTAGAGTGCTTGCATAGCATACTCAGAGCCCTTAGTGCGATCATTTGCACCACTCATACCAAAATCACACAAAACAGAATGAAAAAGATTTGTCAAGGGTTTGAAGTTTTCTGACTAGAGGATGTAAATCTGTCTTCTTGTCTGTTACCCCATGGCTGCTGTCCTCTAGAGACTACAGAACCAGTTGATGGTATACTCCTATATTGCCATCTAGAATTCAACATAAGTATTCAGTCTCCAAATTATAAACAGTTTAGAGTACCAAAAGCATATTGATAAGTTATTTAACCAAGAGGTCCTTTAGAAACAACAGAAATTGTACATGGGCTACACTAGTTGGATTTAGTGAGTCAAAAAATAAATAATTTTAGGGGCTGGAGAGATGGCTCAGTGGTTAAGAGCACTGGCTACTCTTGCAGAGAACCTGGGTTCAATTCCCAGCACCCACATGGTGGCTACCATCTGTAATTCCAGTTCCAGGGGATCTGACACCTTCTTTTGGCCTCTGCGGGCATTGCACACATGTCATGCACTTACGTTCATGCAGGTAAACACTCATACACATAAAATAATAAATAAATAAAATATTAAATGATTTTAAAAAGACATGAAGATAGGAGGAATATGTCCTGGAGGGTTCTGGGAGGGGCAGGAAGCAGAGTATAGGGTATAATCAAGGTACAATGTATATATGTATAAAATTTTAAAGAGTAAATATATTGTAAAGCTGGGCATGGTGGCACACACATTTAATACCAGCACTCAGGAAGTAGAGGCAGGCAGACTCTGTGAGATCAATGCCAGCCTGGTCTATATAGCGAGTTCCAGGTCAGCTATGGCTACAGGGAGACTCTTTTACCTTTTTGCAAGAAAAAAACCAAACCAAAAACCAAAACAAAAGTTACAAAATAATAGAAATCACTATAGTTCACTATAATAATGATTCCTGGTAAGACAACAGCATTCTTTCATCTACCACCCCGTCCTCACTAAATATAAAAATACCATATATTTGAAATGACTGCTAAATTAAACATATTTAAAAGCTAAAAATGATAGAAAATAATTTCTGGAGAGAAGAAAAAAATGTGGAGAAGTCCAACTAGGGAAAGAATTCCTTCAATTCAGTATTTATCAAGAATCTACTTTGTATGAGGTAAAGACAGAGATCCTGCCCTTTAGCTCGATTTGAGAAGATACAGGCAGCCATCTGACTGCACCATACAGTGCAAAGACAGGTAGACAGTTATGGAAGCAGTGTTGTACTCTCTTTGGGCACTATCAGAGCACTGGGGTAGCAGCCATGGGTGCTACAGGAGCAATGTTGCTTGGATTTTTATGAGATCATTAGATCTCACAGCACCAAGTATACTGCCAAACAGACTGCTTCAGGTAGTTTTAAGAAAGATAATGTTTTTGCACAGCCTCATTCTTTGATTCTCTAAATTCAGCTTTAACTTAGCATTCATTAGGACTCGGTTGTGGGAAATCAACCTATAGACTTATTCACCAAACTCAATGAGCACTCATGCTCACTAGTAGGATATTATTCACTGCTGTGGCCATGAAAGAATGACCACTTCCTTGGTTTCCTGAAGGAGTTCCAAAAAGTAAAGTATATTTTAAACTGTTCTAAGTTGGGCCTCAAAAATGTCCCTTGGAATTCTATTAACATATCCTGAAAGCAATTGGCAATAAATTCTCCTATCTCTACAAGATAGATAGGCTTTAAGATAGTCAACTGGTCATAGTCCTGGGCCTAAGACAAATCCAAAAGTCTACTGCTGAGCCACAGGAGCTAGCTGAAAGCACTTTTTGAAGTGACAGTTTCAGCTAGGATGTTCACTCACTGGCTTCTTGCCATGTCCCATGAATAGGCACTAATCCTAACTATCATTTTACAATGAGGAACTGATAGGATACTTATGTCATAATTACTTCTGGTGACTCTCAGAACTCTTAAGAGTTTAACACAGAAGCTTTATGAATTATTTTCCTGTTGAAAGCAAAGAACAAACAGCTACTAAAAATTACACCATACAGGATAAATGGGCCTGGCAAGATGGTTTGTCAGATAAAGGTGCTTGCCACATAGGCCTGGAGACCCAAGTTTGATTCCTGGAACCAACATGTTGGAAGAAGAGCACCAACTCCTGCAAGTTGTCCTCTGCCCCCAACACTCATACTGTGGCACACGTGTGCACATATGCACACTCATGCACACACAAAAAACACAATAAATTTTTCAAAAGGATGAATGCTTAACCTTCTAAGAAAATGTTTGATCTAATTGGACATTATACAAAGAATATATGCAACAAAACCTTAGAGGGCCTATCTTCTGTTAATATGTACAATTTTCATGTTTTGGTGTATCCATTACGTTAACATTTTGTATAATCTAATAAATAATTTTTCAGGGGAATTATTATGTCCATGGGCATCTCCCATGGTGGAGAAAGCTGCGGTAGGAGGTACAGGCTCTTAGTGTTCTTCATGGCTCTAATGCCTGACACAGTCTACCCTCCTTGAAGCCTTCTAGGTTTTCCCTCTGTCCTGCATAGCACTCCACAGATGCCTCCACTTTAGGTGAAAGACATTAACAGGAAGAAGGAAGGAAGGGAAAGAGAGCAGATAGAGGGAAGGTGGAGTTGAAAGAGAAGCTTTCTAACTATGGGTATCTAAAGTTAAAATAAAAAGTGTTTTGTGAAACAGCAGTAACTTACCTATATGTCAATAATTGACCAATGAACACATTTATTTAGTCAGTGAATACAAACGACCACTTAACTTTAATCCAAGAAGCAGGATTTTAAAGTAAAAGGGCCTGAGTTTCTGGCATTTAACCTTTAATCTATTACTCTCCACTGTCCAGTGAGATCGCTTTTCTTCTTACAATGCAGACTTATCCCACCATGCTCTGGAAATGTACCCACAACAGCTCATCTACATGAGCACATGCTGTCTTACTGCCTAAACCATCTAAAAATAACTTGCAGAGATATGACTCTCTGGTCAAATTGCTTCTGCTGAACCTTCTAAAAGCTCTTTCTTCTCCTATATAACCATAATATCACTTAACATGGCTGAGAAAATGAGATTGCCTAATACCAAACTACCAAAAATAAAAGTCTCTTGGGCCAGTGGTACACTCCTTTAATCCCAGCATTCAAGAGACAGAGGAAGCTGACTGGAAGCCAGCCTGGTCTACATGGTGAGTTCCAAGCCTACTGAGACTACAGAGAGACCTTGTCTCAAAATGAATCCCCCAGAAAAGTCTTTCATGTGTTTTCTATTTATTCAATAACTATTTACTAGATAAATAACAAGCCTTCTTTCTATTGTGCAATGTCTCTAGTGAGTGTCTGAGTTGCACTCCTGAGATTCTAGCACCCCTCAAATTCTATTTCTGATATTATTTTAAACCTCAATTTCTGGTCAAATTTTAATAGAATGTTAATTATTGCTCTAGTTTAAAAAATAAAAACAGGGGCTGGAGAGATGGCTCAGCAGTTAAGAGCACTGACTGCTCTTGCAGAGGACCTGGGTTTGATTCCCACCACCCACATGGCAGCTACGAACTGTCCTTAACGCCCATACATGCAGGCAATATACTCATACACATAAAATAAAAATAATAAATATTTAAATAAATAAATAAAAATAAAAAGTCTAAATAAAAAGTCTCAGCACTCTGGAGGTGGAGGTGGAGGATCAGAAGATCAAGGTCATCCTCAGATATTGAGTTTGACCTAGCCTGTCTCAAGATCCTATTTCAAAACAAAAAAGGCCTAAGCCAGGTGAATTGCTACACAACTATAATTCCAGCCCTCAAGAAACTATGAAAAGAAGATTATAAGTTTGAGGCAAGTCTAGCCTACATAAGTGAGACTTTGTTTTAAAAAAAAAAAAAGTCTACCCTCTTACCCATCCATAAGCAGTACTTCGCTCGTGCTCTTGAGTGACATCAGCTACATAGGCAAATATCACAGAGAAAGTGACTGAGAAGACTCCAGACACAGAAATCATGGCAAAATACCACCTATAAAAAGAATATGATTAAGAACATCATCTATCAACAGATTATTTTAATCACCCAGGGGAGTTTTATAATCAGCCAAAGATAACATGAAGATTATAAACTAATAACTATTCAGGTATATGTAGATACATACTTAGAGAACTGCAAAATTAAAACCTGGACTTTATCACTACTCAAAAGGGTATATATTGCCTAAAAATTTGGTAGAAGAGAAAAACAAAATAAAGAATAAATAAATAAAGAATGAAGGAATTATGGGGCTGGGGAGATGGTTTAGCGGTTAAGAACACTGGTTGTTCTTGCAGAAGACCCTGGTTCAAATCCAAGCACCCACATGGCAGCTAAAAACTGTCCATAACTCCAGTTCCAGGGGATCCAACAGCCTCTTCTGTCCTCTGTGGGCACTGCATGACATGGGTGCACTTACCCACATGCAGGCAATACACACATACACATAAAATAAAGACAACAAATACAATATTTTTTTTAAAAAAGGACTCAAAAGCCAGGCATGGTGGCACACTCCTACTCCTTTAATCCCAACACTCGGGAGGCAGAGGCCCGGGCAGCTGGGGCTACAGGGAGACCCTGTCTCAAAAAGACAAAAACAAAACAAACAAAAAAGGACTCAACTGTTAAAAAAAAAAAAGGAATGCCTTTAATCCCAGTACTCGGGAGGCAGACGCAGGCAGATCTCTGTGAGTTCAAGGCCAGCCTGGTCTACATAGTGAGCTCCAGGACACCTGGGGCTACAGGAGACCCTGTCTCAAAAAGACCGAAAAATAAAAAAATAAAAAACAAAGGAATCCAAAGTTATAGTTTTAAATATAACTGTAGTTTTAAAAGTAGCCGACACAATAAAAATTTTTCAAATTTCCTAGCTTTAGTTAAGGAAAAGACCTTCAACAAAACATCTAGTTAAAATAGCAAAAAAACAAGCTGGGGGTGATGGCACTCAGGAGGGACAGGACAAGCAGGTGGATTACTGAATCAAAGCCAGCATGGTCTACATAGTGAGTTACAGGCCAGCAGGGGCTAGAGGAAGCCCTTGTCACAAAAACAAACAAACCAAAATTTTTTTTAATTTAATTTTTATATTATTATTGTATGTTTGAGTACAGGCACCCATGTGTCACGTGCTTATACAGGTCAGAGGGGAGCTGGTTCTCTCCTTCCACTGTGGGCGGGTGCCAAAATCAGGGAGTCAGGCTTGTACATCACGTGCTTTCATCCACTGAGTCATCTCATAGGTATATTAAGAGTTCTTGAGAAACACCAATCTCTATTCATGCTAAAAGGCATCTAAGTCAGCACTTGGGAGGCAGAGGTAGGTGTATCTCTGTGAGTTCAAGGCCAGCCTGATCTACCTAGATAGTTCTGAAAGAGAATGGCCCTCAGACCCCCTCCCTATTCCTCTGAGAAAAAGCTGCCCTCCACCTAACTCTGAAAATCCCCTTCATTGTTCAAACCCTTTCCTGGTATCTGTTTATGATTTCTATGGAAATGATCTGGGGCAGAAGAGATAGAACGCTCTGCCCCAGGTGAGCTAGCCAATGACAGTATACTTGATACATCTGTGTATGGTCTCTATGGAAATAATCCAGGGCAGAAGAGAAAGAGCGTTCTGCCCCAGGTAAGACAGCCAATGGCTGTATAGGTAAAGTCTCTGGAAATCAGCCCTTGATTGTTCCAATCCTTTCCTGGTTATTCTGTGTATAGTTTCTATGGACAGCCCCTGCTTTGTGGTTTTTGTGGTTTTTGTGGTTTTTCTGCTTAAAAGCTCTGCATTTTCACTGTTCGGGGTCGCAGTACAGCTCCCGAGACTATCGGCATCCCCAGCCGGTTGGTTCCAATAAAGAGCTCCTTCTTACTGAGACTCAGTGTCTGAGTGGTCAATTTAGGGAATTTTACCGACTCTTAACAGTTCCAGGACAGCTGGGGCTACAGAGAGACCCTGTCTCAAAAAGATTAAAAAAAAAAAAGTTATCTAATAAATCTAATCTTGGTTTTATCCCTTGGATAAAACAGAAATGAATTTTTTTTTCAGCACGAAAACTAGCTTAAGGCCCAATGATGGAAAAATCACAATACTCTTTACAAATATGAAAAAAATCACTTCAATTAAACTTTGTTTATTAGCTAATACACTAACAAAAGCAGCAAACGGCATAAAAACTGGAAGGAAAAAGGTGAATTTATTTACGCCTAGAAAATCAAGCAATTAGAATAAAGACCATTTTGTATTAGAATAAAAAGAACAGAATTCATATGAATAAACTTTATTAACAAATGTGCAGGATTTAATTTTAAAATTTTCAAATTAAGGCGGGGGTGGTGGTACACACCTGTAGTCCCAGCACTTGGGAGGCAGAGGCAGGCGGATCTCTGTGAGTTCAAGACCAGCCTGGTCTACATAGTGAGTT
>NW_008353490.1:9980448-10002487 GCF_000622305.1 Nannospalax galili
AAAAAAAAAAAAAATTCAAATTAGCAAACGGGAATTTTTTAAAAAAGATCTCTCATTGGAAAAGCATAACACATTATTAAGAAGTATTCTATAATTATAAAAAAATAATTATTTGGTGAAAAAATGATTACGGATGTCTAACATTTAGAAAGTAACAAACATTAACAACAATTCTATCTGATGGTGGAAGTTGGGAGGTATTGGGGGAGGGTGGGGATATGGGGGCATAGTGACTAGGGAGGGAGGGAGGAGGGAAGCCAGATGGGAGAAAAAAAGAGTGGAGATGAGCGAATCTTGGGGATTAGGAAACCTAGAGGGAAAAGTGATGCCCTAGAAACCCTTTGAGAAATGCACATAGTGTCTAAACATTGATGCATATGTATACCTGGGAGCTGCTTGCCAGCGAATGCAGTGTCAGACAGAAGAGACTTCCCTTAGAGTGACAAGCATGCCATACAGCACTCATCAAAGAAGTTTCTTTTTACAACTGAGGGAGGCTACTGCAGAGTTGTACATCTGGTCAGGCACAGAGAACATACGCCTGGGAGATGCCCAATACTAGGTGACACATCTATAGTTGAATCTCTACAACTAAGGCTCATGGACGTAGAGGAATAAGGGGTAGACAGAGGGCTAACGCACCTCTCAACTCCCATCAATGAGGCTTCCTTATACAGCAGAGTGCAATGCACACAGAAGGCCACAACTAGCCAAGTTTTGGAAAATAAGAGACTGTAGAGTGTAGGATGGGACTCCTATATGGAAACTTACCCACCCATGGCTCAGGGACCATTGTAGAAAATGGGGCAGAAACATTGTAAGAACCAGGGCTGGTTCATGAACACAGGGAGGTGGAGGCTTCCAGGTCACTGGAGGCTTGCTCATGTGAGCCTGTGGCAGTGATGGTGCCAAGTGCATGACCCATGTCAGCTCAATTAAACAAGGGGAGGTGAGAAATAGGTGGCAGGCCAGCATTAGATTGAGAACTATTTGAGACTGATTGTTGCTGGGTGAGGGAGAGTATGAGTTACATACGAGCACTGGATTGGCTGACAAGACACCAGTGGACGCATTTACACCAGAGGACATTTGGGTACAAACACCTGAATGAAAAGGACCCAGCATGTATGGAGGAGGGAAGTCTGGATTTGAGTGGGAGTTGTATGTTGTATGAAATTTAAAAAGCTCAATTTAAAAAAGTTATCTATAAAAAAAAGAATTCCTATCTTACAATCAAATGAAAATATATTCACACAGCCAAAATCCAAACTTTGTTCATAATATTAAAGAGCAAAACAAAGTTTCAGACAAGATTCAATCTTATAGCTTAAAAACAAAAAACAACTAAGTTTCAGTAAATCTAACCCCTATATAATTAAACTAACTAGATTTATCACACTGGAGGGGACTGAATTCAAATTCATATTATGATTTACAATAAAGTAAAATCATATTATGATTTATAAAGTAAACACAAAGTGTCTCCTGTCTATTCTGATATAAGCTATGATCACGTTAGCACCATAAAGCCATGAAAAGATTAAAAAAATACAGTCCATTCACAAAGTCAGTCAAGCCACAGTGGTGAGGGTACTGACTTAAGAACAGACATCTACAGTTGCCCTTAAAGACTATCTTCATTTTCATTTATGAAACTGAAATTGTTACAGAGTGCTCTACAGACTGAAAAAAGGGTTGAGTATCCTTTCAGAGACGATTAGAACTGAAGTGTTTTGGATTTTTTTCTTTTCGAATTTTGCGTGTACACTGTGAGATATTTTGGGGGTAGGATCCAAGTCTAAACTGGAAATGTACTCATATTTTATATATTCGTTATATACACAGTCTGAAAATAATTTTATACAACATTTAAAAAATTTTCATTATAAGGCAAAGTTTATATATATATTTTCACTGAACCATTAGATCTGGGGCTATATCTTTGCTAGCAAAATTTGGGATTTTTGGAATAGAAGTGCACAACTTGTTATTATTCATATGTAACTCAAAACGGACAGTATGATAGTGAAGAGTTCAGTCACTCACCATGGGCTGATCTTCATCAGTGGGATAGGGAAGCAGGTAAAGAAGACTGTGCCAAGGAGAAAGGGCTTCCTGCCCCACACGTCGGAGAGGGCGCCTATTAGTGGAGCACTCAGAAAAGAGAGCAGGCCCTACAGAGCAAACAGAAGTAAAGGTTAGATTTAGAATGTGAACTCCTATTACTTGTAACTATTCTACATGCACGAGTTCCAAATCATCTTAATGGCCTCAAAAAAGAAACTCGAGACATTGAATTCTCCAAGAAGGGAAGAACTCAACTGTAACAACAGAGCTGAAGTTAAGGGGAGACAAAACAAACTCACATCTACTACTTGTTCACAGTTTGCCAGTCACTGCTGGCCACTTTCAAATCACTTTCTCAGATAAGGGGGGTAAGTGGGCAGTGGACAGATGAGACATGGGAAGGAAAATGTTGACAATGAACAGGGTAATGAGTATACAAGTAGTGGTCATTATTCATTTTTGTACGTGATTTTTCTAATATATTCTTAAAATTTCTCCATATATTATACAAGGAAGACAATGAAATCTGCCCTTCACACAAAGCCTATGCTATGGCTATAAGTAATACTTGCAGTTCTGTCAACACACCACATTCCTTTATGTCAACTGACTTTCACATAAGCCCCTGTTCCCATTCCCACACTTGAAGCCAGTGAATCGATAGCTTGTTTTCTTACTAGGAACAAAAAGCATCTCTATCTAGTCTCTTAGCTACTGAAGCAGAATTCATTACACTATGGAAGGACAATAAAAGAGAATTTCTGATTTCAGGTTTCATACAATACTTTCTTTTTGGTGTTAGGGATTAAATGCAGGGCCTTGAATATGCAAGTACTCATCCACTAAGCTATTTCTCCAGCCTGATGTATGCTATTTTTAGATAAAGCATATGGGAAAGGAATTTTATAGAAAAAAAAAGACATAATCTTCTACACCAAAGACTTAAATTGTATTTTAATAGTTTAAATCAAAATCTCAACGAGAGCAACAAATACTGAAAATATGTTCTAGGTTGTTAATATGCTAAGATGTAATTTAATAAAATACTCACCTCTCTGAAAATCCTGTATTTCTTAAAAATCAGACTGTATCTAGTTTTTTTATGATCCCACAACTGGCCCTAGATCACAGCAGGCTACATACTCAGAACTGTAGACTAAACAGGACATTTTATATTTTTTATTTTATTTTTTTGGTCTTTTTGAGACAGGGTCTCCCTGTAGCCCCAGCTGTCTGGGAACTCACTATGTAGACCAGGCTGGCCTTGAACTCACAGAGATCCGCCTGCCTCTGCCTCCCACCTCCCAATTGCTGGGACTACAGGCATGCGCCACCATGCCCAGCTAAACAGGACATTTTATAATTGGATTGACTAGGCAAGTGTTTTCTCAGTATAGAGAAAGTTGAAAACTTAAAGTCTGACTGACAAAAAAGCCCAAGGTTTTACCTGAACATAGTTTTCATCATTCACAGCAGTTACATTCAATGAAGGCACCACAGGAGCTGTGAAAATGACTCAGTGGTTAAGAACATTGGCTGCTCTTGTAGAGGACCTGGTTTCATTTCCCAGCACCCACATGGCAGACAACAACCCTGGTACCAAGGAATCTGATGCTCTCTTCTAGCCTCCATAGACACTACACGACACAGGTGTACTTACATATGTGCAAGCAAAACATTCACACACATAAAATAAAAATAAAATAAATTTACAAACAAAATAGTAAAGGGACCACAAAACACTGAACTAGCGACTATAGATCCACCACTTTCATGAGAAACAGTACTGAAGTACTATATATGAAGACAAAAGCACTAAGGGGTTATAATCAGCAAATAGATAAATTTGTAAATATAGAATCCATAAATAACGATTGACTACATTCATATTATTTGATCAAACATAGTGAGGCCCCATCTCAAAAAAACCAATACCTAGAACCCACGTAAATGTTAGGTGGGTGAAGCACCCTACCTGTAATCATAGCATATGGGAAGCAAAGATAGGGAATCTCTGGAGCAGGTGGGCTAGTGAAACTAGCCGAAACAGCAAGCCCTGGGCTAAGAGAGAGATGGAACCTCAATACGTAAGGTTAAGAATGATTGAGGAAGACGTCAACCTCAGTCCTCCACATGCATGTGCACACACACATACTCTCTTACATATGCACCCACACACATAAGTACCACACTCACACACACCAATAATAATAATATGGCTTAAAAAATCTTTCTTTTTATTATTGCCTTTCAGGTTTCCTTTTTTTTTTTTTTTTTTTTTTTAAAGACAGGGTCTCTCTCCCTGTAGACCAAGCTAGCCTAGAACTCACGGTGAAGACCAGATCTCAATCTCATAAGAGATCCACCTGTCTCTGACTCCTGAGTGCTGGGATTTAAGGCATGTGCCCCACCATGCCTGGCAAGTTTCAGGAAATTTTAAGTAGACATTAGGCAATCATACCAACTGGTCATAAAGGAAATGACTGCTCTACCTACTCTTACTAACCAGTAGGCAAATGATATACTTCTCACAGAGTTGGAGCAAAACTTTCCATGATAATTACCTTTACATGCCAATTTGGCTTGCCTAGTATTTGATTAAATAACTGGATATCATATTCTAACTACTGAAATTTCTAGTCCTTAATTTAAGACTTGGGCAGAGGAGATATCTCAGTCTGTAAAGTGCTTGCTAAACAAGTATGAAGACCTAAGTTCACTCTCCAATATCTATGTAGAAAAGTCAGGCATGCTTATACCCTAGTCCTGGGGAGACAGAGACAGATTCCTGGGGTTCAGTGGCCAGCCAGCTTAGTCTACTTGACAAGCTAATGAGACTCTTCTTTCAATAAAGCAGATGGTGCCTACTAAGCAGTAACAACTGGAGTTTACTCCCTGGTCTCCATACACAAATGCACACACAAGCATGCAGTCACATACATACCTGCAACCACATAACCACTCATACACACACATCCCCCCTCCAAAAATTAAGGTCTGCCTTAGCAGCCCCCAAATAATGTGAATCAATTCATTCATATTCAGTGCTAGGGAAGAAAAACCCAGGGCCTATGCATGCTAAGTAAGTAGTCTACCACTACATCTATATCCTCAGTCTGTTTTTTGAGATCAGTCTTACTGTGTAGCACAGGGTGGTCTAGAACTTATTACCTCCTGAGCGCTGGGATTATAGCCATGTACCATCAAATCATGTCTCTTAATACAACAGTAAAATAACAGGATATGAGTGTGTATTGTGCTTGTTTTGTTACTAGCAATAAAAAGTTGTATCGAATTTCTCCAGAGAATTAAAACAATTTCTACCATGAGCTTAAAATTTCATAAAAAGGAAAACAGAAAAATAGAAATGTGAGAAATGAAACCACTCTGTGATTTTTTTGTTTATAATTGTTAAGATGAAAACTGAATGGTTACATATTTAGAGGATCAATAAATAGAAACCTGAAAAGAAACTAAACTGAAAGTCTAGAACTGAAAAGCATAATAACTAAAATTTTACAAATCCAATTGATGAAATAATGCCTGAAAATTTCCAAATTTTAATGAAAGAAATGAATAAAACCAACCAAGAAGTTCAACAATTCTGAAATAAACTCAACTCTATCTTCATACCACTATAATCAAAGTTGAAATTGCTGTTTTGAGATAAGCCAGCCTAGGCTACATAGCAAGGCCCTTGAACTTGCAGCAATTCTTCTGGCTCAGTCTCCCAAGGGCTGGAATTACAGGTATGTGCCACCAGGCCTGGCTCGGTAGGGGATCTTGAAAGCATAGAGATTCAGTATACATATGAAGAATCAGCAATAAGATGATAAGCATCCCACAGGCAGAAGCAAAGAATGGACTTCTGAAAGTTGTTCTCTGACCTTCACAGGAGTGCCCTGGGACACGCATTGCATAAGGAATTTGGGAGGCAAAAAGGAAAATTTGAGGTAAATTTTTCTCATCATTTTTTCCTACACATCCATACATATCTATGTTAAAATGAAACAGAGCTATATTGTTTCATAATCTGCTTATATTGTATCTTAAAAATGTGTTTGGGGGGCTGGAGAGATGGCTTGGCAGTTAAGAACCCTGGCTGCTCTTGCAGAGGACCCAGGTTTGGTTCCCAGGATCTACATTGTGGCTAACAACCATCCGTAACTCCAGTGCCAGGAGATCCAATGCCCTCTTCTGACCTCTGTGGGCATAGCATGACACAGGTGCACTTAAACACATGCAGGCAATATATTCATATACATAAAATAACAAATATTCTTTTTATGGCTGGGTTGGTGGCGCATGCCTTTAATCCCAGCACTCAGGAGGCAGAGGCAGGCAGATCTCTGTGAGTTCAAGGCCAGCCTGGTCTACATAGTGAGTTCCAGGACATCTGGGGCTACAGAGAGACCCTGTTTCAAAAAGAACAAAAATAAATAAATAAATATTTTTAAATGTGTTCTTTATATGCTTATAATAGATACATGGTTTTACCACATGCAATTATTTTTAAAGGCATTTTGTTTATTATTACAAATAGCTAAAAAAAAATCTTTTATCTGAATAATCTTTTATCTGAATTTCTAAATAATCCTTTGGCTTTTTTGGGGGGGGGGCTTTTTGAGATAGTCTCCCTGTAGCATCAGTTAGCCTGAAACTCACAATGTAGATGTAGACCAGGCTGGCCTTGAACTCACAGAGATCTACCTACCACTGCTGGGATTAAAGTATGTGCTACTATGCCTGGCTTGAATAATACTATTTGATTAGAACAATTTTCTAGAAATGAAACAGAAGTGCTTTGATAAAATGAAGGGAAAAGTCTTTTTGGTGACAGGGACTGAATCTAGAACATTAAGCAATCACTCGACCACAGAGCTACAGCCCCAATTCTATATGATTTTGAATGTTTTTGTGTGTGTGTGTGTGTGTGTGTTTGTTTGTGCTTTGAGAAGTACCAGAGATTGAATCCAAGACCTTGCATAAGCTAAGTAAGTACTGCTGAGCTATGACCCTTGCCTGAATATTTTTTTTAATACTGAAGCTTTAAAATTATTTATTTTGTACACATGTGTATGTCTCTGTGGGTGGTGCATGGATGGAGATCAGAGTCTGTTATTTCCTTCCCCCAGGTGGGTCCTGGGGATTGAATTTAGGTTAGTAAGCTTAGCAGCAAGCATCTTTATCCACTAAGCTATTTCACCAGCCCCTGTTCTTTTGTTCTGTTTTGGGTTTTTTTTGTTTGCTTGTTTTTTGGTCTTTTTGAGACAAAACCTCCATGTAGTCCCAGCTGGTCTGGAACTCGCTATGTAGACCAGGCTGGCCTTGAACTCACAGAGATTTGCCTGCCTCTGCCTCCCAAGTGCTGGAATTCACCATGCCCAGCTGTCTCTGAGTTTTTTTTAAAGCTTTTAAAATACTGCATTCTAGAAAACCTTGACCAATTTCTGCAACACATTAATATCTATCCTACCACATACTGGGTAATTATCAATTTGAAAATATTTTTTGAATGATTTATTTTTGTATGAGTGTTTTGCCTGCATGAATATAAGTGCACTGGTATCGTGCAATGCCCACAGAGGCCAGAAGAGGGCATGGGAGTCCCTGGAACTGGCATTACAGAAGATTGCCACGATATGGGTGCTAGAAATGGAATCAGGGTCCTCTGCAAGAGCAGCCAGTACTCTTAACTGCTGAGCTAGTTCTCCAGATCTACACTAACATCTTTTTGTAAACTGGAAGCTTCTTTTCCCTCTGGAGACATCAGTTTTATTCTAATAGCACTTTCATGTCGAGAACAGCATTTTGTATGTACAACATTTTTTCATTTGTTTTCATTTTGACGATAGTTATGTGATGAGGCAGTTGACTCAAAGTTTGGCCCAACACTGTAGCAGGAGGCCTCCAAAGATGGCGTGGACCCAGAGCTCTGGGATTCAGCGAGAATTCACTTCACTTCTTGGTCCGCAAATAGCCAGCAAAAAGGAGCCCACCAAAAGGAGCCCGCACCTCTGTACCCTGCTCGCAAGCCCAGTGACTGCTGACAGACTGCATGGCGTGGACCAATCAGAAAACCATATGCTGACTAAACAGACTTGAGGGTGGAGAAAAGGGAAATATAAGGCCTGCCCCCTCCTTCATTAAACGAGCCTACAGCACCTCGCCTAGTGCTTGCTTCTACCCAACTCCCGGTGTCTGTGTGTTGACTCCGCACCTCTTGCCCCCTCCCCCAATCGGCAGGGGACCCAATCCAGGTCAGGGTCTTCACAGCTGGCCTGAGGAGAACCCGCAACACAGCACCAAGGTGTGGGTTTGAGAACAGGTCATCGTGCACCTGCTTGCTCTTGATAGCAGCAGATTTGTGGCTTCCATATTTTCCACTTGGTTTGCTCTTGCAGAATAGAAATTATTAGGGGAACTTTCTACCCCTAAGCTTGGGAACTTAAACTTTTCACCCCTAGATGTGGTTTTTCTGTATAAAAGGTTACCCCTAAGAATGGATCAAGGCTGCACTTGGGATCCATTGCCAGCGTAGTTGCCAGCCGGCTATAAAGACTTTCTTTTGGCTATTTTCTGTGTCTGAGTTGTCTTGTCTGGTGAGATACCTCCCAACATTATAAGTCAGAACAACCATTTATCAAAGTTAAAGATACAAAATTACTGACTCAATCTTCCTTCATGAATTCCTTTTCTAAAACTAGTAAGAAAAATGATCACTAATATTTCACTGTTAGTATGACATTTTTGACTTTTCACATATTTATCTGTAACACTCATCTAGTATTTAATACATGAATGCACTGTGTTGGTAGCTATGTTTATATAAATATTTTATTTAATCTCCACAATCACTCAAGTAAAAAGTCCTGTTATCTATTTATTGAATGAATCTGATTATCTTTCCTGTTTACTGAGTAATAAACCTGAAGTTTAAGGAAATTCATTTCTTTTTTTTTTTTTTAAAGAGGACGCTAAAGGATACTAAAGTCATGCTCATTCCATTGTATGCATTTGCATATTAAGAAGTTTGTTTGGATCCTTGTGAATCCCCACCTCTGCCTTTCACCAGTGACCTCCACCTCTTCCTGACTTCCCCTCCCTCACTCTGAGAATTGTTGTACCCCAGCTGGCTGCACTAGGAACTCTCCAGGGCTCCATGTGGCCTAAAGACCCAGGTAGGCAGACCCCATTCATCCACAATCACTCCAAAGTCCAGGGGCCAACTCCAGAAACCTGTTAACACATGGGGGTTCCCTGTTAACCTCAACCTCATATCTATCCCAAGAAACCTTCCCCCTGCTGGATAGCAATACCCAAAGCCTGTCTTCCCTCACATCCAAGCACCCCACCTATCACCTACAAGGAGTTCTGAGAGTTCCCCCAGTTATTGACTTCCACCCTGGCCTCAAACTCACCCACCTCCACCTGAGGTCAGTGTGACATCCTCCCCTTGGCCCCCAGGAAGCACTCCTCATTCCCACTATGATCCCAGTTCCTACCAGTAAAGGACCACTATTAGAACTGTGTCAGCTTTCCACAGACTTCTGAAGATCAGGAGTAAGAATCTACAAACTCCAAAGAAGGTTTACTATTGGGCTCATAAGTTTACAAATCCCCATCTGAGGTGGAACACATCTGATACCTCACCTGCACAGTATAGAATTAACACAAGATTGAACATTAAGCATCCTTTGGCTGGTCCACATACTGACACACTGAAGTAACAGCAAACAAAGATACAAACACCTGCTCAACAAAGGTGAGACCAAATAACCATACCAGAAAACATCACCAACCACCTAACTCCAAATGCCTAAATCCAACTGCAAAAACACAAATATGAATAATCAAAACACACATCTCCAGAAACCAGTACTCCCATTGCAATATTCCCCAAGAAGAGCAACTCACTTGAGGCACAAGTAAGCAATTATAAATGTGTACAATGAACTCGAAAAAGACATACATAAATTCTAGAAGATTCTGAAAACATAAATGAGTAAGTGAATCAGACAACAGTCTAAGATATGAAAATAGAGTTTAATAAAGAAACAGAATTTCTGAAGAAAAGTCAAACTGAAATAAAACTTGCAATAAGAAACTCAATCAGCAATAGAGTGAATCAGATGGAAGAGAATATCGAGTCTTGAATACAAGGCAGTGGAATTAGATCATTCAATCAAAACAAAATGTTAACTCTAAAAGTACCCAGGAATAGAATGTGTAGGAACATTGAGATACTATAAAGAAGCCAAATCTATGAATCATAGGCATAGAAGAAGAAATCCAGGTAAACGGTAAAAATCATAGAAAACTCCCCAAATCTAAAGGAGATGCCTATCAAGTTCCAAGACGCATACAGAACACCAAAAGACAGGACCAGAAAAGAAACTCTCCATGTCACATAACAACCAAAACATTAAATGGATAGAACAAAGAATGGGTACTAAAAGTTGCAAGAAAGAAAGAAAAAAAATCACACGTGAAGGCAAGCCTATCAGAATAACACCTGACTTTTTAATGCAGATTCTGAAAGACAGGAGGGCATGGTCTGATTTCTTCAAATTCTTAAAGACCAAAGATACCAACCCAGGCTATTAAATCCAACAAAAGTATCAGTCATAAGAGAAGGAGAAAGGAAAACGTTCCATGATAAAAAAGAGATTTAAGGAATTTATGGCCACTAAGCCAGCTCTACAGAGGATCCTAGAAGGAGTATTTCCCTCTGAAGAGATTAAACAGATCCAGAAAGCAACAGTCCAAAACAGTTAATCAAATGATGCCAGAGCAAACAATACCATCACAACTAAATGACAGGTATTAATAAACATTGGTCAGTAGTAACTCACAAAATTAAGGGTCTCAGTCCCCTAAGAAAAAGACAAAGACTAAACAACTGGATTAGAAAACAGGATCCATAGTGTTTTGTTGTCTCCAAGAAACACCTCACCATCAACAATCAATACCACCTTGGGGTAAAAAGATGGGAAAAGGCACTCCAAGCAAATGGAGTAGGAAACAAGCAGGCATAACTTTTCTAATAGCTGACAAAATAGACTTCAAATTGAAACTAGTCAGAAGACAAGTGATAGGGAAGGACATTTCATACTTATTGAAGGAAAAGTCTACCAAGAAGATATAAATGCACAAAAACACTGGGGTACCCAATTTCATAAAAGAAACACTCTTAGATCTAAAGTCACAGATTGATTCCAACAGTCATAGTAGGTGACTTCAATACCCTACTGTCACCAATAGACAGATCAACTAGACAAAAACTAAACAGAGAAACCCTGGAGTTAAATGACATCATAAATCAAATGATAAACATTTATAGAGCATTCCACTCAAACACCAAATGAGAACTGGGTGAAGGAAGAAATCAAGAAGGAAATTTTAAAATTCCTAGAACTAAATGCAAATGAAAACACAATATACCAAAACATATGAGAAAAAATAACGACAGTCCTAAGAGGATGTGGGGCCATGTGATAGGTGGGGTGCTTGGGTGAGATGCCTCATATTAGTAACTTAATGATATACCCGAAGAAAAAGAAACAGAAAGAATACCAAGAATCAATGAAATTAAGAGTTGGTTCTTCTAAAAGATTAACAAGATTGACAAACTTCTAGTCAAAAGAGAGGACCCAAATTAATAAAATTAGAGGTGAAAAGGGAAAAATTACAACAGATACTGAGGAAATTCAGGGGACAAGAAAATACTTTAAAAACCTATATTCCACTAAGCTGGAAAATCTAAAAGAAACATATGAATCTCTAGGTGTCTATGACCAACCAAATTAAACCAAGATGAGGTAAACAATTTAAAGAGACCCATAATAACCAATTAAGATAGAAGCATTAATTTAAAATGTCCCAAATGAAAAATCCCAGGATCAGATGGATACAGTACAGAATTCTACGAGACCTTCAAAGAAGAACTAAAAGAATACTTCTCAAATTATTCCATAAAATAGAAGAGAAACACTTCCATTCGTATGAAGTTGGTATTACCCTGATAAAACCAGGCAAACATCCAAGAACAACAAAAATTATAGGCCAATCTCTCAAATATTCTCAATGCAAGTCGAATGCAAGAGCATATCAAAAAGATCATCCATGAGATGGCCTTCATCCCAGAAAACCAAGAAGGGTCCAACATATGTAAATCTGTAATCCATCACATAAAAAGACTCAAGGACAGAAACCAAATGATCATCTTATTCGATGCTGATAAAATCCAACATCCCTTCATAATAAAAGCCATGGAGAATCTAGGAATACAGGGGACATATCTCAACATAATAAAGTCAATATACAGCAAACCCACACCCAAAACATCATGATAAATGGAGAAAAACTCAAAGCCTTTCCACTAAAATCAGGAACAGGATAAGGATTTCCACTCTATCCATCCCTGTTCAATATTGTGCTTGAAATTTTAGCTGGAGCAATAAGATAAATGAAGGAGATAAAGGGGATGCAAACTAGAAAGAGGATATGACATTTTACAAAAAGATCCCAAAACTCCACCAGAAAACTCCTAGAGCTGATAAACACATTCAGCAAATTAACGTTGGACACAAAATTAATACACAAAAGCCAGTAACCTTCCTATCACCAATAAACATACTGAGAAAGAAATCAGAGAAATAATCACATTCATAATAGCCTCAAAAAACCATAAAATATATTTGAATAAGACTTGCACAATAAAAATTTTAAGATATTGAAGAATGAAAATTGAAGTTACCAATGGATGGAAAGATCTCCCATGATTATGGATTGGTAGGATTAATTTTGTGAAAATGGCCATCCTACCAAAAGCAATCTACAAATTCAATGCAATACTCATTAAAATTCTAACACAATTCTTCATACAAATTGAAAAAGTAATCTCAAATTTCATCTGGAACCACAAAAACTCCAGAATAATAATCCTGAACAACAAAAGAACTGCTGGAGGCATTACCATCCCTGATCTCAAATTATAATACAGAGCCACAGCAGTAAAAATAGCATGACACTGGTATAAAAAGAGATTGATCAGTAGAATAGAATTGAGCACCCTGATTTAAATCCATGAATTTATAGCCATGTGATTTTTGACAAAGTGCCAAAAATACACATTGGAGAAAAAGTACGTTAAACAGATGGTGCTAGCCAGGCGTGGTGGTGCACGCCTTTAATCCCAGCACTCGGGAGGCAGAGGCAGGCAGGTCTCTATGAGTTCAAGGCCAGCCTGGTCTACATAGTGAGTTCCAGGACAGCTGGGGCTACAAGGAGACCTTGTCTCAAAAAAGCAAAACAAAACAAAACAAAAAAAATGGTGCTGATCACACTGGATAAGGGCGTGTAGAAGAATCAAACTAGATCCTTCTCATCAAGCACAAACCTCAACTCCAAATGGATCAAAGACCTCAGCATAAGACCCGATACCCTGAATCTGCGAGCCCAGGCATTAAGACCAACAACTGACAAATGGGACCTCATGAAACTAAAAAGCTTCTGTATAGCTAGAGACAGCACCATTCAAGTAAAGAGGCAACCTACAGAATGGGAAAAAATATTTGCCAACTATACTTCTGACAGAGGGTTAGTATCTAGAATATACAAAGGATTCAAAAAAAAAAACCCCAAAACCCCACCAACCCAAATAAAAATTGAAGCAAGGAACTGAACAGGCAGTTCTCAAAGGATGGAATGTCTTTAATCCCAGCACTTGGGAGGCAGAGGCAGGTGGATCTCTGTGAGATGGAGGCCAGCCTGTTCTACACAGAGTTCTAGTCATCTGGGGCTACAGGGAGACCCCTGTCTCAAAGAAACAAACAAAATGGAAATTAAAAACACTGAGATTTCATCTTACCCCAGTCAGAATGGCTAAGATCCAAAAAACAAACAAGAAAATGTAGGCAAGGATGTGGAGAAAGGGGAACTTTTTTTCAGTGCTGGTTGGAATGCAAACTGGTGAAGCCCCTATAGAATTGTAAATTATCTCACTGTTAAAATGAAATTGCCAGGAGTGATGGAGCATGTCTTTAATCCCAGCACTTGGGAGGCAGAGGCAGGTGGATCTCTGTGAGATGGAGGCCAGCCTGTTCTACACAGAGTTCTAGTCATCTGGGGCTACAGGGAGACCCGTCTCAAAGAAACAAACAAAAAAAATCAAAGAAATAGATAACAAAACTGAAATTCACAGGTAAATGGATGGATTTCTGGAGACATTCATCCTGAGCCAGGTAACCCTGACCCACAAAGACAAATATCTAATGTTCACTCTCATAAAGTGGACACTAGCTTATCCTTAGATATATGTGTTTCAATTGGAAAATCCATAGAGGTTGCAAAGCTAGTAAAGAGCCATGGGGGAGGTTTCATGGGAAAGAAGATAAGAGTGCAGAGCGATATAATGTGGAAAAGGAAATAATGGAGTAGGAAGGGTTAAATGGGGTAGGGAATGGAAGGGCAGGGCAGAGATGGGAGTATAGGGAGGGATAATTAACACTGAAGACCTCTAGAAAAATTCATATGGAAGTCTACCATTATAGAAGCTTCTTAATGTATATACATATACAATATAAAAAGAGATTAAAAGGAGTTACCCTATCCTAGGAGACACTGCCCTTACTAGACACCATAGGCTAGTAAAGTAAAAATCCAGTGCCAGGAATGAACTCCCTCTTTTATAACTGTTGACCAGGGGACCCACAGACTCTCATGCAATATTGGCCATTGTCCCTGCTTTTGCTTACTGACCAGAACTTGATTGTAAGACCCTACACTGACAATACAACATAAATGAGTTGTAGAACAAACAAGGAGAAATTAAGCTATTACTGACCTCAATGCTTCCTCTCTACTAGCTAGCTCTCACAGTGTTAGATGTTACTGGAAGAGAAAAGTAATCATCAATCATGCCCAGCTACATCAACAACTGGCCTGGCAAGATATGCCCATCAGTGCAATAGTGGCACATATGTTACTGGAATAACCAACTACTTTCTGCTTGGATTTAAGGTCTGTTTCACAAGATGGAGCCCATACCTAACACTGATATCAGACCTAGGATCCTGTGGCTAGATAGATCAAAGGACATAAGAGGAGAGCCTACTAGTACTATTCTGCTAAATGGAAATAGTATGAAACTGACTCCTAATGACTTATTACACCTATAGATTAATTCATCTCTCAACTCTCACCAGAGAATCTTCCTCATGTAGCAGATGGAGATCAACATAGAGACCTACAACTGGTCAACATACACAGTGCTTATCTCTGAATAGGACACCTATAACAAACCTCTGCCTCCCAAGGTTCAGTGATCACTGCAGAAGAAAGAGCAGCAATCTGTAAGGGCTAGAGATGGTGGATGACCACAAGGAAACTAGAGTTTTCCAGACAGCTGGGCAGTTACTCATATGAATTCATAGCAATGGTGACTGTATCCACAAGTCCCATGCAAATGCAAATCAGACAAAAATCCCAACATAGAAGTGGGAATAATCCCCACTGTAGCTGATGAACTATTGGCAACCAGTAATTTCTGAGAGAAGAGTCAGTTTTCTTTAAGAGTGTGATGATGGGTAGGTTGACCAGCCTCTACTACATGGATGCACACTGAAAGGCATTTAGGGGCACAAATGTGACTCAATAGATCTTATATAGATGTATATCATATACATATATGATATATATGATGATGAGAGAGAAATAAAGAACATGAAATCAGGTAGGTATTAGTAAGGAGTATTACAGATCAGGGAAGGGTCTAAATATGATCAAAATATACTGTATGAAATTTGCAAAACTTCAGTTTAAATAAAAGACAGAAAGAAAGAAATTTGTTTCGGGGCCTGGAGAGATAGCTCAGTGGTCAAAAGCACTGCTGCTCTTCCAAGAACCTGACTTCGGTTCCCAACAGCCATATCAGATAGCTTACGATCACCTGTAATTACAGCTCCAGGGAATTTGATGCTCTCTCCTGAACTCCAAGGGCACCCGCACATATGTGGCATAGAGAGACACAAAAAATACAAAATAAAAATAAATCTTTTTAAAAAAAAAAGTAAATTTGTTTATTCTGTTTGCAGGAGTAGGGTAAGATCTCACTGTCACCCAGGCTGGACTGGATCAATGTAGCCCAAACTGCTGATCCTTTTACTTTAGCCTCCCAAATGCTAGGGTTATAACATGTATCACCATTCTCCACTGAGTACTAAGAAATCTCAACAGACCTATGTTTTACTATAGAGTTTTTAATCTCTACCTTGAAAAAAATAAATAAACACCCAATTACTAAAGTGGTTAAATATAAACTACTCAGTGCAGTTCAATATTTAAAATGAAGCACAAATGCATATGGCATAAAATAGTTTACCATCAAAAGGCCCAGTGAATACTCTGTGGGCTTCAGTGTGTACATGTCAATCTACAAAGGATTCAATTATTATATACATCTTTAATTAATCTGCCTGGGGACAGAATAACATGTAACTGCAACTGTCTTCTTAGACTTTGAAACTGAGAAAAAAGGAAACAATTCAGTTTGAGATTTTAGTCTTTTAGCTAGGCTGGTGCTTCGTCCTGTAGTTTCTGAGCTCTCCTTGGCTTAATTTAATTAACCTTTCACTACTTCAATTTTACTATGACATACATCTGAAGTATGAATAAGAAACTAAAATATAATTGTATATTCCAATTTTACATTATAGCAAAACATGACTGTCAGGTTTATTTTACCCTTCAAGCTTATATAATATTTGCCTGTACATAATAGTATGTGTTGAACAGCCTATTTCAAATTAAAATTATATCCTAGTAATTTGCTGAATTTAGTTGCAGGAATTTGTTGGATCTTAGCTTTGAGCTGTATTAATTATGATTAATATTATTTTATTTTAAAGGTTTTGAGGATTCATTTTATGTTATTCTAGAAGAAAAAAAGAAATAGTATTTTAGTTTATTCAAGGGAGTAAACTGAACTTCAGGAACTGCTTAACTTTAAATTCCTAGCTTTGGTTCATTATGAATTCACACAATTGTTCTTACCTTTACACCTTGAATGAGACCATTCATGAGGAATGTGTGCTGAGGAAATGTTTCATGTAGAACCTATAAAAGCAAACAAACATCAAAACATATTCAAACATAAATTAAAGGTAAAGATTTCTATCTCTATTAATGGAAGGCTACACAAATAAGATGACCTTAATAAAAATGATGGAATATTTTTTAAACCTTGAAGACATAAAAAAGGAGCAATATAGCCAGGTGTGGTAGTGCACGCCTGTAGGCCCAGCACATGGGAGGCAGAGGCAGGCCGATCTCTGTGAGTTCAAGGCCAGCCTGATCTACATAGTGAGTTCCAGGACAGCTGGGGCTACAGGAAGACCCTGCTTCAAAAGGACCAAAAAAAAAAAAAAAAAAAAAAAAAAAAAAGAAAAAGGAGTAATAATAGCAAGGTCTGGCACTCATAGGTGCTTTTGTCATGAATCATTTGCAGTCGAAGAGGTAGCCAATAAAGGATGTATTTTTGCTACAACAACTTTATCTGGCTACCCCCAAATGGTAACAGAAACCCAGGGATAGACCCAGGTTCATCACTAGAAGGTAGTCCAGAAACACCTCAAGTCTTAGAATGTGTATTATAGTGATCCTAGTCTAGCCAGTAGAAAACTCTAAAACTGCTTTTGAATAAGCATATTCCCCATACACAAAAAGAGAAGACACTATGAAAAAGAAACAAACACCTAAAGCCTGATTTTAAAAAATGATCCAAGGCCTAGAAATGGCTTAGCAGTTAAGAGCACTAGATGTTCTTTCAGAAGGCCCAAGTTCAGTTCCCAACACCCATGTGGGGCAGCTCCTGTCTGTAACTCCACTTCAGGGAATCTAATGTCCTCCTCTGGACTCTGTGGGCACCTACAGGCATGGGCAAGTGCACACACCCATACAGACACACACACGCACCCTACTAAAAAAAAAAAGTGATCCCTCAGGGCTGCACAGATGGCTCAGCGGTTAAGAACAGTGGTTGTTCTTGCAGAAGACCTGGGTTTGAATCCCAGCACCCACATGGCAGCTAATAACTCTCTGTAACTCCAGTTCCAGGGGATCCGATGGCCTCTTCTGTCCTCCACAGGCATTGCACAACACAGGTACCCTTACCTACATGCAGGCAACACACTCATTCACATAAAATAAAAATAACAAAATATTTTTTTAAAAAGTGATCCAGAAAAAAGTCAACTTGTAATGCTAATTACTCTTGCCTTTACTTCTCCTTCACATCTATTTACGATTCAAGGACTTTCTTTTCCCCCTACAGATAAGAGTTATGCAATTTGGGAGTCTTTTAGGTAGACCCACTGAAAGGGGTGCTCCAATTGCCTCCCCCTGTGTCCCTGTTCAGAATGGAAGAACCCAGAGCAGTCTGCATCCCAATTCCCTACTGGGAATTTGGGTAACCTCTTCAGAGGATGGTGTGATAAGAATAGGAGAGGTAGGAATTCGCTAGGCAGCTAGGGTAAAAAGACCCCAAAGAAAAGTAGCCAGTTTCTTGGCTAAAACTCACAATGTCCTTGGGCCTCTTAGGAACATACTCCGTTCCAAAGGCCAAAAATGTCGAAAATATTTGGGAGCTTTTATCTAATCCTTAAAAGATTTTAGGGTTACCTCTTCAGAGGGAAGAATGTTAAGAGTAGCCAAAAGCCCCATAAAAAGAATAAATAAAGAAATCAAAGAAGAAAGAGTACATGAAGTTAACAGAAAAAAAGGGATAGGGAGATATGGGTGGAGTTGGAGGGGAGGGAGTGGGCATGGATTTGATCAAAACACCTTATATGCATATCGGAAATTCTTAATAAGTTATTTATTTTTTAAAAAGTGATCCAAATTATCAAAGAGGCACCTCATCAAAATCAACATGGGATAGCAAATAAGCATATGAAAGGATGCAACATCATATCACTAGAAAACACACATCAAAATAAAAAAATATTACACTATTAGAACTGCCAACAAAAAAATACTGATGACACTGAACACAAATGAGGACGTGGGCAACAGAAACCCTCATTCACTGCTAGTGGGAACAGAAAATAGTCCAGTCACTTTGGTAGTTTATTACAAAACTAAATTTATATTTAGCACATGAGCCAATTCCTTGGTGTTTATGTAAAGGAGTTCAGAACATGTCTACAGAAAAACTGGTCCAGGGATATTTACAGCAGCTTTAGGGAAATAAGGACTTAAGCAACACTTGGGATAATTTGGAAGAGTCTGGCTGGAGTCTACCCTCAACCAAAAAGCTTGCCTGAGACTAAGTTAAAAAGCAGTGGACTAATTTCTCTGGTGGAAGAAATTTCAAGACAGCCTAATGTAGAAATGGTGGTGTGGCTATTAATGGTGAATATTATGCAGATCTACAGTGAAAAAGAGCAAAAAGGGCAGAAAGAAAGACAGTTGGGATTGAAAAAGAGCACTAGGAAGATAAATGTTGGAGCCTTGTCTGTGCTGGAGAGGATCCTTTTGATAAGGAGATTAAAGTGATTAAGGAGGGGGCCAGAGATTCAAACTTTAAAAATGGAGAAAGTGCCTCCAGAGCAAGACCACACCCAGTTAAGCCTCCAACTTGTGAAAAGAAAATGCTGCAGGGACCACTGAAGAGAAAAGCTTCTAATATGGATAAAGTAGGCTGAGGTCCATCAAAAACTTGCAGTCAAACTTGGCAGTGTCATTCACCTAGTGCTGGCTTTAGAGGTATGAAAGATGTAAGAGTGAAGGGGTCATCAGTTCTTCCTCCATCATTTCAGATAGCAGCTGAGGCAAGGTAGCATGCAGCAGGGGTACCCCTGCATTAAGAAGGCCCTGGTTGGCAATGGAGACCCCAAGAAGATGTTCATGCCAGAGCTGTGAGGCATCTGCCAAGAAGAACTGCATACGGAAAGTGATACCAGCCCAAGAGAGATGTCTCCATTCCTCCCTTTTGGAATGGTAATACATATTTGGTTCCACTGTATATTGGGAGTATGTAATTTCTCTTTTGATTTTACAGAAGATTACAATTGAGATATTTCCTTGAGTCTCAGAAGAGACATTGGACTGCGGACTTTTGAATAGTATTGATACTGGTAATGACTATGGGGACTTTTAAGGTTGGACTAAATTCATTTTGCATTTTATGTGGTCATGAGCCTATGGGGGCCAGAGGGTGGAATGTGGTGGTTTGAATGAGAATGTCCCCCACAGGCTCAAAGTATTTGGACATTTTGTCCTCAGATGGTGGTGCTGTTTTGGGAGGTCTTAGAAGGTGTGGCTATCCTGGAGGAAGCACATCACTGTGGGTGGGCTTAGAGAGTTCTTAGGACTTGCCAGATCTCCAGTTTCTCTCTTGCTTCCTATCCCCGCTTGATGATATGATGGATTAATTTCTGCTGCTCCTGCTCCAGCCACCTCCAGCCACCATGCCTCCCCACCATGATGGGCTATGATTCCCCTGGAACCATAAGCTCAAATAAACTCTTCCTCTTATTAAAAACACAAAAGTGACAAAAACATTACTAATGGAAGTAAATGCCAAGCTAAGCTCATTGCATCTGTTTGATTAGTGCTGTGTACATTTAGAATAGTCAGCTATACAAGAGTAAACAAAGATTTAACAAGTAATATTGATCAATTAACTAGTGGGTGGTTACTTAATTGACTTTAATATTTATCATGTACATAAATAGGCCCATTCTGGGAATATTATTCAAAAAAACCAACAGAAAACTACCAAAACCAACAAGTCAGTCTGGAGCATCTTGTGACTCTAGAAAGCAAGACTCAATGCACATTCTAGTTAGAATGTTTACTTTCTTTTCATGTAAAGAGTAAAACATCCAATAAAGTGTCTATATAATATGACAAAAATGTCCAGTATTCAGTGCTATCCCATGCCATCCTGTCACTGTAACTCCTCAAAAGACACAATAATTAAGAAGACAAGAAAGTCAAAAGAGCAAGTAAGGGGCAGACAAGACAAAATACATGCTTGCCAAATGAAGGAATGAATGAGCACATTGTCTTGAGAATCACTTGAGAAGAAAGGATAAGAGAATTGAATGCCACAAGAAAGTACTTAAAAAGTAATCTTTGGGTTTTTCAAATCATCACATGAAAGGGATAAGTGGGTAGGGAATACTAAATTCTTGAATCTCTACAAAGGCTTCAAGATCAGCTTGAGAAATAAATTCTAGAAATTGCAAGAAATGATGACTGGAGATGGCTCAATGGTTAAGAATGCATACTGTTTTTATAGAGTTCAATTCCCAGAACCCACATCAGGCAGCTCACAACCACTTATAAATCCAACTCCAAGGAGCTCCAATGCCTTTGGCCTGCAAAACACTTGCATTCATGTGCACATACCCACACACTCTACACACATATAATTAATGATAAAAAATAAATCTTAAGCCAGGCACAGAGACACATGCCTTTAATCCCAGCACTTGGGAGGGGGGCAAGGGGGGAAGGCAGGTGGATCTCTATGAGATTGAGACCAGCCTGGTGGTCCATACAGCTAGTTCCAGGTCAGCCAGGGCTACAGGGAGAACCCGTTTCAAAATAATAATTAATAATAATAATTGTCCAAAAGAAATTCTTGTATCTAAGAATATTAAGTATACTTTATTAAAATAACTACTTGATTTAAATGTGCCTGAAGGCATTAGTTTAATCAGATTATTTAGAGTTTCTATGAGATTGAGACCAGCCTGGTGGTCCATACAGCTAGTTCCAGGTCAGCCAGGGCTACAGGGAGAACCCGTTTCAAAATAATAATTAATAATAATAATTGTCCAAAAGAAATTCTTGTATCTAAGAATATTAAGTATACTTTATTAAAATAACTACTTGATTTAAATGTGCCTGAAGGCATTAGTTTAATCAGATTATTTAGAGTAAAAAAACATAAAGATCAGGA
>NW_008353490.1:10003717-10035285 GCF_000622305.1 Nannospalax galili
TACAGAGTAAATTAAGATCAGGCCCTCTCAGGGAAGGCAGAAAAGGAAAAGGTCATTTTAATGTAGTAAGTTCTACTACTGCTAGAAAGTAAGGTCACTGTATGAGGACAACTGCATAAATCTGCTACAGTACATTAGTGATGGAAACCTTAGTAATATTATCAAATAAATGAGTTAAAATTGCAAGGTAAGGCCATGGCTATCTAAGATAAACAAGCAGAACATGACCATGGACTGAGAAGTAAAGTGCCTTTTCATTACTCCAAGTAAATCCTAATTATTGTTAGAATGACAAACTGGACAGAATATTTATACATATGTAGTGTTAATGGGTTTCCAAACCATGATACCAACACCACTTCTTTGGATATTTTTGGTTTTGCCTTGATTAAAACAAGAGTACTGCCAACTTGCTACAGTAAGATAAAAAACAAAAACCAAACATATTATCATTTTAATAGTTATACTGCTGTGGATGATGAGCTCAAGATGCCAAGGAACTGAAACAGAAAATAGCACAAACTGGCATAAAACATGATGATAAAGAAGCACTGGCTGTGACTAAATAAACCCTAATTTTGTCCCTTCTTTATCAAAAAAAAACCCCTAAATTATGACTTTTTTTGGCCAACTAGAAAGAGGAGGAGGTAATAGTGAATGCCAAAGCAAAATGATTTTAACAGGAGCTGAATTAGTATCCTTAATCAAAATTGAACAGGGATAATGGAGGGCGGGGACTGACAGGATAAGAGTCAGGAAACTACAGGAGGTTAGTAAAGTTAGTTTAGCAACACTAAAGAACCCAGAAAAGGAAAAGGGACACCTCTCCTTATTTAGCCATGTGTCTCAAATAGCATTCCAAGAGAATTATGCTAGCAAACTGGTACTCCTAACACCAGCATTCATTTAAAGCAAACTTACCACGCAGCATAACTGCTCAGAAACTACCAAGGAACTGTAAGGCACTTTTCAGCTGGCTTATGATGCATTCCAGAGACTGTCAGGTACAGCGCTCCCCCGACCTCCACCCCAAAATTATCTGCTTTGGGCAGCTGGAAGAAAGACATAGTAGAAATTGGAACAGAAAGACTGGGTAAGGTATATGAGGAAAAGCTGCTGGGACACAGTAGACTGTGGAGACAGAAGCACAAGTTGGTGTAGGAGTCTGCACAAGTTGGTGTAGGAGTCTGCAGCTGAGAGACTCTCCACGCCTCACCTCCCTACAACCCTTCAGTGACCTGGAGAAGCTACACAGGATGGGTAGTAACCCATAGAACTTTGGGGTGGTATCCTGACAGGTGGGGAATGGTAAACCTGACAAGTAAAATAGACAGCTAGGCAACAGGTCTTAAATACTCCCATGGAACCTTAGGTACACAAAGTCTTGCACACCTGATTGATTCCCCAAACATCAGAGAAAAGGGTGTCATTTCCAGGCGGAGGCTAAGATGTTTGGCTCACACTGGGGAACTCTGTCAGAAAGTGGACTTTGGTAACAGGAATTCTCCTGAGGTTGGACACACTGACTTAACTTGTTTGAATTATGGAGATTAGTAGTCCTCTCCCCTACTTCTGAAGAATACAAAAGATAACCCAAGGGGTGGGAGAAAGAGAATCGTCCCAAATAGGAAGAAATATTGATGAAGGTCACAAATTGTGTACTTTGTTTTAGCGCCTATTTTTATTTTTCCTATTTTAGTATATATTTTGATGATTGTTGTGTTTTAACTTGTATCTCACTAAAAGTCTTTTATGTCTGTTCTTTCTCTACAATATTTTGCATACTACTTCTCATACCTCTAGCCCCATTTATTTTCCTACTTAGTCTTACTTTAACCCCTTTTTCTCCCTTTCCTAGTTCCTTCTCATTTCACTACTTAAATACTGATTAAAAAAAAAAAAATCCCTGTAAACTACATTTCACCAACCAGTACCCTGTGAACCGTGAAGGGGACACAAGTGACATACACAAGCACCTCCTCCAGCAACTGCAAGTTAACACCCAGGGCTGTCAAATCATTGTATTTGTTACTGTACTACTCAGCTTCTCCAGGAACTACAAGGAAACATATATGAAAACAGTCAGGCCACCAGAAGGATTCATGTAAAATAAACAGAAAGAGGGAAAAGGGAGAAAGAAATAAAACTGGAGCCCTCCACCCAAGAGATGTGCAAATTGTAACAAAAAAATGACCCAAGAAATCACTATGACACCTCTACATGCTCATGACTCCTCAATACTGGAAACAAAAGATAAAAGAGATAGTTAAAATGTCAGAAAAAGATTTCAGACTCCTACTTCTAAAATACCCAAGGACCACACAGAAGGGGACCAAACACAAATTCCAGAAATGAAAGAAGCTAATCAGTGAGGCAAAACAAAATAAAACTGTAAAACAAACAAAAGGTCATGGAAAAGCAGCAGCAGCAGACAAGACCAAGCAGAAAAAAAGAATCTCAAGGATGGAAGATAAGGCTAAAGCAATAATAGATTCAGACATACGTACAGAAAAAGTTAGCAAGATCAAAACTTCCAAGAAGTCTGAGATATAGTCATGACACAAAGCTAAGAATCAATGCAGCAGAAGCAGCAGCTGATGTAAAGTCTATTAGGAAAAGACAAAGGTAAGAAATAATATAAAAAATTGAGACCCGATGCTATTCTTACAGGGCTCCCCCTCCCCCTCACTTTCTTTTTTTCCTTTACAAAGTCAGGAAAGCATGAAATGATGAAATGTCAACCAAAACTGCTATACCCAGCAAGTTTATTTCTTAAAATTGATGGAGAAATAACAATTTTCAGAGTAAGCATAAAATTAAGGCATTTCCTGACAATCAAGTCAACACTGCCAGAAAATACTGAAAGGAATACTATATACAGAAGAAGACAGTCCTATTCACAAGAGCACAGACTTAAATTTGAGAGAAAAAGAGATAAACAAAGGAGACCCAGGAAGAAATCCAGCATGCCCAACAGGGAAGAAAAGAAATGATGTATCCATAATCCATCCGGCCAGAAGCACCACCCTTAGAAGTATAGGAAATAGCAAACCATCTGAATAACACCTTTATTCCTCAACTCATCACTAAAAAGGCAGACTAACTGCCTTTAAATAAAACGCACATCTACCTGTTTTCTCCAAGAAACATACTTCACTGGCAAAAATGCCCAAAAGCTAAGAGTCAAAGGTTGGATGTCAATAGATCAAGCAAATGGAAGCTTAAAACAAGTTGATACATATCTGATAAAGTAGACTTTAAACAAAACCTAGTCAGAAGAGATAAAGAACATTACACATTAATGAGGGAATAAGCCATCGAGAAGGTACAAAAATTAAAAATATTCATGCACTAAATGTTGGAGCTCCCGGTCTCATAAAATAAGTGACAAAGGGCCTGAAAGGTCATGAAAAGTTAGGTCCTGATACAATTAACAGTGGGAGATTCCAATATCCCACTATGGTTTTTACACAGGTCTTCCAAACACCACTCTCATTTTAACATAAAAGCTTCAGGCTTGATTTTTAATCTGAAGACTTTAGTTATATCACATCACAAATCCCCTGGATTGATAGATATCTACCAAAAACAGCTCTCTATAGAATATTCCATGTAACAGGTAAAGGAATAAGCACTCTTCTCAGTAGTTCATCAGACCACTTCCAAAATAAGTCTTATCAGCTCATAGGACAATAAAATAAAACAGCATGAGAAACCACAGAACCTTTACAAATACTAAGAGATGACACAATGATCACTGAAGAAATCAGAAAAGGAAAAAATTCCTAGAATCAAATGAATATGGCATCACTTAAGGGACGCAGCTAGGACAGCTCTAAGAGTAATGTTCTAAGCTGTAAGAGGTCAGATTAAAAGAATCAGAGCTCACAAACAACCTAACGAAGCAACTCAATGTTCTAGAAGAGCCAAACTAACGCAGTAGGTGACAAGAAATAACAAAATTGAGAAAGACATTAATGGAATAGACTAAAAGAACATCACATAGAATCAACCAAGAGGTTAGTTCTTTGAAAATATAAACAATATTGACAAACTCCAAATTAAATGAACGAAAAGAACAAAAAAGTGCAAATTAATAAAGTTCACGATCAAAAAGGAGTTGCTACAACAGACTACAGTGAAATCTAGAGGATCTTTAGGAAATACTTTTACAACTTATGTTCCAATCATCTGGGAGGCCTAGAGAAAAAAAAAGATAAATTCTTGAATACATACTGTCTTCTATAACTAAATCACATGAAGATCACAGGTCATGAAAATAGAAAGAGGACTACTGGCTGTTCCTGCAGAAGGCCCCAATACCCACATGGTGGCTAACAATGATCCATAACTCCAGTTCCAGGGAATCTGACTCCCACTTCTGACCTCTGCATGTACTGTACACACGGGAGAACTTACACCCATGCAGGCAAAACACTCATGCACATTAAGAAAATAAATAAATGAAATAAAGTTTCATACCAAAGTTTTCTTTCCATAAGGCTAACTGGCTGATGACCACCCTGTAAATATCTCTATTTTCTATACTTAATTATGAAACAAAATTTGCATATATCAAAGGGAGTTTTCTGGTACACCAAAATGATGACTTGAGAGAACCATCAACGATTTTTAAAGCATAACTTAAGACAACTGAAACTTAATTTCAACAAAGACAGCTAAATTGGCCCTAAGTGTTAAATAGTTCCTAGACACTTAAAATCAGTTCCACTGTCCCCATATTTTCACTGGCAACTACCTTTCCTCTAAGCACATCATACATCAAATATCCAAGTTCTCACTAAAATAGTCAATACTTGGTTTAAAAGAAATGGCTCTCAATAAGCTATCATAACCAGGAATATGGGCATTCTTATATTCATTGCTACAGAGTACTTACCAATCCTCTATTAGCCTCTTAAAGGCTAACATCCAAATAAAAACACTACTTCAACAATGCTTTGTATTTCCTATATGGTGTATATAAAGCTGAAAGACACAGTTCAGTAATACTTACAGTCAACATTGGAGTTGTCAACAGGCCCCAGGCAAAGAATTCAAGGAAGATGACAATAGCAGCATGGTAAACACTTGGTCGGCCAAAACCCTGTAGCTGGAAAGAAAGCAAGTTGTTATGAAAAGCAGTAAAGAGACAAGTCATTATCATGAAATGGTATGGAGAAATACTACACAAACTTTGGACCACCTATATTCATTCTTGGGGCCAGGGACACAGTTCTGTGGTAGATGATATAGATCATATCAACATACTTGAGGTTGTAGTGTATCCTTAGCACCTCAAAAGAAAAAAAGAAAAATAAGCAAGTAAATTCCTAATCCCTGATTCCCGTGCCTTCTGTAATCAAGGAAGATGTTAAATTAAACTCACTTTATTTGTTCTATCAATGTAGTCTGGGTAAGAAATCAACTGGGTCCTCAAGTGAATTTGATTCTAGGACCTATTCATCCTAATTATGGATTGCTCAGCCATAAATTGTATAGGCCTGAAATATTCTTAGCTACATAATTTCCTTATCAACATAATCAGAGATGGGCATGAGGGTCACATGCTCAAAAGCCTCAAGGGACAGTACATAATAGGGGGATTTCAATGCTTTGAATATGAAATACCTCCTCCAACAGGCTCATGTGTTGAAGGCTTGACTTACAGCTGGTAATGCAATGAGGTTGTAGAAACCTTGTAAGATGAGCATAGGTGGGAAAAGTAGGTCTTGGTGACATGTTGCTGGGGGTCTGTATCTTTTCCTACACCCTTCTCTGTTCTTCTCTGATCCCCACCTAGAATGAGGCAATCCGCCTTGCTCTACCGAGTCTATGAAGCTCCCTCTGGCATTAGGCTCACAGTAACACCCCCAGCAGACTACGGACTGAAACCTTTGAAATCATGAATCAAAATAACTTTTGCTACTTTAAACTGTTTGTAGTCATCACTGCAAAACAAAACAAAAACACTGAATAACACAGGAATCAGTAAGGGTCAAGTCAAATCTGAAAATACATACATGTGAAAGCATCAAATTGTGCAGTTTTTTTTAATGTGTATGAGTGTTATGCCTGCATATGTGTAAGTGTACCCGTGTCGTGCAGTGCACAAGAAGTACAGAAGAGGGCAGGCATCAGATACTCTGGAACTAGAGTTACAGATGGTTTTTAGTCACTATGTGGGTGCTGGAATCAAACCCGGGTCTTCTGCAAGAACAGCTAGTGTTCTTAACCGCTGAGCCATCTCTCCAGCCCCCAAAATTTTGTACTTTTAAGACTGCCTAATTTGCTAATTTTCCAGTTTGTGATTTCCCAAGATGAAATCTAAAATTCTTTACAGTGTAATGTGTTTTGATTCTGTGGCAATATTTATTGCATAATCAAATTTCTGTTAGTAGTTTGTAGTAAATAGAAATAACACTTAGAAAAGGCTTTATGAATTCACACTATTTCCATGCTTATATTTGCAGATCTTCAAAGGCACAACTGAATGGTTTATATAGGATCTAATCATAGAGTAAATAGACAAATGCAGATCGTAGCAGTCATCAGGACAATTGCCCTGATCTCCTTAATTGCCAATGCCTTAGATAATAAGTAAAGGCAAGGACAATGTTCCACATTAAAGGAGACTAGAGGGCCAGGGGATGTAGCTCAGTGGCTAAGAACACTTGTCTAAGGGCTGGAGAGATGGCTCAGCAGTTAAGAGCACTGGCTGGTTTTGCAGAAGACCCAGGTTCAGTTCCCAGCACTCATATGGGGGCTAACAAGCATCTGCAACTCCAGTTCTGGGGATTGGATGCCTTCTTCTGGCCTCCACAGGCACTACAAGCATGGGTGCACTTACATATATGCAGGAAACATACTACACATTTAAAAATAATTTTTAAGAACACTTGTCTAGTTATTTCATAGGTGTAAAGCCCAGCAAACAAGAACCACTCGAGTACCTAAGACAAAAAATCAAAATGATTCAATATATCAGAAAAAGTTCTCCACAGTCCTTTACCAAAAATGGAAATTATAAATGAAGTGCATTCAGCCTCTGCTTGTGACAAGGATGTCTGAGACCTATGCTCCTCCTTATTCTGCATCTTTCCAGCTCTAGAAGTCAGATTCTCCTCATACCCAACCCACTCCTCTCTTGGTAGCTGATTCTCTCTCCTCATTCCAATAATCTTGCCTCTTGTCTATGTCACCAAGTAATTTTCTAAATAGACCCTTGCTTCCACTCTTGCTCCTCAGATCACTGTCATGTAGCCATAGAATGAACCTAAATATACATAAGACCCTGTTACTCCGCTGATCCCGCTGCTGTAGCAACATCATTCAAGTCCCTACCATTGGCTCCTGTTATGCTCTGTCATTTTTAGAGGATGTCAAACAAATTTATGACTTGTTTCTATTTATTATCCACCTTTCCTGGAATGGAAATACCCTCAAAGAGAAAGTGTTGTACCTGTTTTGCTCAGTCATCCATTCCAAACAGCTATTCTCTAGACATCAGTACTCAACAAACATTAGTGATATGAATGGGAATGCAGAGCATATAACCCTGGTTCGGAGCACCTTGCTTGGTATTTAAGTTTAACAGTACCTCAGGCTAAAGAACAGCTACCAAGTTTAGTCTTGGTGGGTTAATAGAGCTGTCTATGTATGCACTGACTATGATTTTTGGTAGCATCTATCTCATGGATCATTTGGGTATTTAAATAAGAATTTGATCAAGAATTTAAAAAATAAAAATAAAAAGGCCTTTTAGAACCAACCCGCTAACTGACACTGACCAGCAAAACATCCTGAGGACTTTGGCTTGTATCTCTGGCTTACCATGTCCTGAAATAGAATAGAATAGTTGGCCTTTTTTGCTGGGATGGATAGATAGGGTAGCTTTCAAAGCCGCATCTAATAAAGGGCAAGTGTTAGCTTAGTGTGTATTAATGTCAGCCATATACATCCATGGCCATCATGCAACTGATGTATAATTTAAAATTCTAATTGTAAACTTCAGGCTTACAGAAAGACATGGGCATAGCAGTTCAATTCTGAGTTTGCCTAGGTATAATAGCATAAATAATTCACTTGACACTACCTGTGGTATATTATCTGAAGGCAGTGGGGTTTAGATGTGAGACCCAACCAGAATGTTCACTGTAAATTGTTTTTTCCCCATGCCACAGAGCTCACTAACTTCTGGTGCAGTTGTGTTCCTGTTTGAAAATATTTGCTGCATGTTTGTCTAAAATAAAAAGCCTTCAATCTTTAAAAATCATATTGTTAGCATGGGACTAATTATTTTCTGGACTAATTATTTTCCTTTTCTGTAAAACAATGAGTAAATTAAAGGTCTTAACTATCTGGAAAATGATAATTTTTTGAGACAATGATGGAGATTTGAAAATGGACTGGGTATTAGCTGATACTGGAGAATTCTACTCACCATGACAGAGGTATTAGCATTAGACTTTTAAGTCTTTATCTCTCAGAGACACATGTTAATGTATTTAAGTGTGAAACAAGAGGTTTTGTGGAATCTGCTTTAGAAAGGTATAGCAAAGAAATAATAAATAAAAACAAGATGTAGGAAGAGTATCATAGATGAAAGGATGCAAAGTGGCAGTTCACAGAGACGAGTGTGACCCAGACTACCTGGAGAGGTCACTGCATTTTTCTGAGTATGAAAACATGTGCATTTTCAATATAAAAAGCCTTCATTTTTTTTTAAGTTGAGAAGATCAATGACAATAACAACATAAAAAATTATTGTATATATAGGTTTAACTTCTGCTCTGTACAACATATAATTTCTTTGGCATTCCTAGTCCTTCAAAACCAGCATTTATTAAAGCACTTCTGAGAAACTTCCAGTGACTTTTAGGCATTTCATCTTCATTGAAAAAAAGTATATCCAAAGAA
Source organism: Nannospalax galili (assembly GCF_000622305.1). Classification (NCBI taxonomy): domain Eukaryota; kingdom Metazoa; phylum Chordata; class Mammalia; order Rodentia; family Spalacidae; genus Nannospalax; species Nannospalax galili. The sequence continues at coordinate 10,012,637 of NW_008353490.1, forward strand.
ACTGAAATTTACAGAGGTGCACGCCTGTAATCCAGGTACTTGGGAAGCTGAGACATAGGATTATGAGTTTAAGGCATAGTGAGACTGTGTCTCAAACAATAAAAATAAAACAAAATTCCAAACTCTCAGATTAAATATACCGTGGTGGTTTGAATAAGCATCCCCCATAGGCTCTAAGTATTTGAACACTTGGTCAGTTGGTGACACTATTTGAGGAAGATCATGGAACCTTCAGGAGGTATGGCCTTGCAGGATGAAGCATGTCACTGGGGACAGGCCTAGAGAGCTCACAGCATTGTTCTACTTCAAGTTTGTTTCTCCTTCTTGTGCATGTTTGAAGATAGGAGCACTAGGGTTCATGCTCCAGCTGCCTCCTGCCGTGCCTTCCCCACCATGATGAACTCTCATCCATCTGGAACCAGAAGCCCCAAAGCTCTTCCATCTCTAAGCTGCCTTTGTTGTAGAATTTTAGCACAGCAACAGAAAAGTAGCTAATACACACAGTACAGTCTGTGTCCATATATCTTTTTAGCTATCTATTATGCTATTTTAACACCTCAAAAAATACAACTATTTTGTGTTTACTAACACTGTACACTTAGACATTATCAATTAGGACTTATTTAAATCTCTCCTAAAATGCAAGCATATTTTTGGTATGTGTTTCTTTTCCTTTTCCTTTTCTTTTTTTAGTTTTTTTTGAGACAGTGTCTCCCTGTAGCCACAGCTGGCCTGAAACTATGTAGATCAGGCTGGCCTTAATCTCAGAGATCCGCCTGCCTCCATCTCCTGAGTGCCAGGATTAAAGGCATGTATAACCATGCCTGGTTTTGTTATTTCTTAATATAATTCTTAATATAATTTTTATTAATTCTTTGAGATTTCACACATGCACACAATATATTTTGATCATATTATTCATCTACCACTCCTCTCCCTAACTCCTTCCAGATCTACCCTCAGGCCCTACCCCCCTCCTACTTCATGTCCTTTCTTAAAATAATATAACCCACTGAGTCCAATTTGTACTGCTGATATGCTCATGGGTGTGGGGCCATCCAGTGGAATGTGGTCAACCCAGGAGTCACACCCTTAAAGAAACCTGACTCTCTCTCCACAGAAAGATTACATCAATTACATCTCTGACCTCAGTTAAGCTTTTCTGGGTCAGCTGTCTACTCTAAGGACTTTTCCCTGCTCCATCAAATCTTTCTATATAAAAATACTTATCTTACCCTATACTCCATGGAAGAGTGCAAATAACATAAACTCCCATCATTCCTGATATACCTATTCACAGTAGACACTGCTGCTGATTCCACCAAAAACTGAAGTCTACAGCTAGAGATGTATGTAGCTTAATGGCAGAGCATATGCTTAGCTTGCAAGAGGCCCTGTCTTAGATCCCCAGCACAATGAAAAAACAATGAAAAGAAAAGTAAAAGTGTATTTCTCTACTTTCCTAAATCAAGGCTGGCTCAGCAACTTGCTCTCCAACAGAAGTCAAGGAAAATAACACAGGTTTGTGAGTCTAAGCGTTTTGAGTTCTTCAAGACCACCATATAGAGAAATGTCTTGTAGCCACTGAGAACATAGTTTTTCCTACTAAAACCTACAGACCAGTAATCATCAAGCTGTCAGACATTGGAGATGGCCTATTCCTACCCAGCTTCCAAGTGACTAAAATACAAGAAACCCAAGTGGAACCAGCATAACCCTGATCTGAATGCCACTCAAATTGACATCCCAAGAACTATCATCAAAAGGTGTTGATTTAAGTCACCAAGTCATAGCATAGTTTATGTAGCAATTGTTATAAACCCATCTGTGCCCTCATGGTAGATTAAGCTCTTAAGACCTCATGGGATCCCTCTTCTTTAATCTCATCTCTCACACATAACAAAACATTTAAGACATGAAAGAGTAAAGTCTGGGGGGTGGGGATATGTCTGTGTTGCTACTGGCCTAGCTACTTCTAACAAGTAGATGTGTTGTAGACATTAACTTCAGAAAAGGCAACAACTACTGTGTTATCACCTGTTGAAGAACAACAGACTAAAAATATAAACAATTCTAAGTATCAGTGGTGTTGGGAGGCGGACAGATGTTGCCTGACTTCAAATATAAGCATGTTGATCATGCTACAAAGAACAGCTTAATCTTCAAAACACTATCTTTTTTTTTTTTTTTTTTTTTTTTTTTTTTTTTTTTTTTTATTGAGACAGGGGTTCCCTGCAGCATAAATTGGCCCTGAACTCACAGCGTTCAAGGAAACATTTGAGTCCTGACTTATGATGACACTAACCTGTAGACTGGGCAAAACTGTCTGAGCCTGAGCTCCTTACCTGGACAATGGAAGTAAGAGTATACCAATTAATTTACAGTTCTGGAAATTAAACAATGACTCTGTGGCCTACAAAGTTCAGAGATGAAAAGCATGAGATTTTGACATGGAGAATCTGAAAAATGTGGATGACAGTGAGAAGCTTGTTAATCTTGGCAAATATGGTTTCCAAAACCCCAATGGTATTCTATTTTCTTGTCCGGGAATCCCTCTCCACATTTCTCAGACAAAGAAAAAGAGGGATGGAGTAGGTAAACTGGAGACTTTGGATGTACGTAGCATTTCTTTTAAGCTAAATTAGGTGGCACTGGTTTCCCCTCTTGATTCTGGGGATGTAGGGGAGGAAAACTGTCACCTCAGGGTAGTGGGTTCACCTTATTCTTAGGAAGGTATCCATAAGACACTGTTAATATAAGAGGGAATCACCCAGTTCAGGGCTCTCTAAAACCAGCAACTCTATCTATGAAAGATTCAGGACAGTCTGAGAGGGACAGTGATGAGTGTGCAAGAGCTCTCAGTAGGACTGGGAAGCACATGCAAGTTGTGCGGTCAATAGCTTCAAAGAAAATTTATGACAATGAAAAACTAGTACACAGAGGGAAGAGGAATGAAGGTTTATGTAAGGAATGACAGCGATTCTATTTCACCTCCACATTTCCATGTTGCTGGTGTTGAAACACCCTGTGTTTGCAAGGTCACAGTCAATGTGATGATTATTTTTAGCTCCAATTTTCAGGTCTGCAGAGGGCAACCTGAGAACAGGGCACTCCATGGAATCTGAATTGCTTTCCACTACATTAAGTCTGAACAAAAGCCTTTTTTAGCTCAAAGCAGAAAATTCATGCTAACATACCATGGAGGTGGGGTGGGCAAGCCAAGTAATATAAGTAAGTCACTTTTCATAGTTTCTGAAGATCTATTCTTTTCCTCAGGTGCCCAAACTAGGCAAGTACTATAACCATCCTGGAAGGAGGAAAGATATTCTTTAAAAAGCTACTTGGGTTCCATCCTTTGGCTATTGAAACAATGGTCCCCAAGGAATTAGAATTTCTGCACGAATGTCATTTGGGAGAAGTTGAAAAAAGATTAAACCTGGTGCCAACCAGAGGAGGAATTTGATGGGCAGGACTATACCTTGACCAGGTAGGTAGGTAGGTATGTAGGTAGGTAGGTAGGTAGGTAGGTAGGTAGGTAGGTCTGTCTATCTATCTATATCTTTAGCCTTCTACTTAAACGTGAATCTCATGTAGGGAAACTCAAAATAAACTTTGAATAACCAAGACCTCTTTGTTTGTACTTCTAATGCTGCCACTCTAATCTTACTTTCTTTTGTTGTTCTAAGACAGGGTCTCATGTAGCCTTGAGCTAGCTGATGCCAAGAATTACCCTGAAGTCTTGTTCCTCCACCTTTCACCTCTGGAATGGATAATTTTATATTATAGACCTGTTTATTGCCAAAATCCTATTGTAGGCAGTGCTGGGGATCAAACCTTTGATATGCTAGGTTGGTGCTCTACCCATTGAGTCATATCCACAGTACACCAACGTGGTCACAATGAATGAATCTCCTGTCTCTGATTTTCCTTACTACTTGTCTCTTTAAATGGCCTATTAAGGACCTGTAGCCAAGTCTAGCTTGTTAGGGCTGCTAGGGGTAGGCTTTGACCCTCACAGCTCTACTAATAGCACTCCTTGAGGGTTGGGGGGGTAGACTACCAATTGTTTTATATGTTTAGCGTTTGTGGCCATATGGTCTGATGCAGATAGTCCAGTATGTCAGTGTAACATAAAAGCAGCCACAAGTGGCATGTAAAAGAATGCGCATTGCTAGATGTGAGCAAATCACTGTATACAAAAACAGGCAATGGGCTGGATTTGGACTGTGGGATGTAGTTTGCCAAACCCTGTTCCAGTATGTATAGCACTAGTTTTCCCTTTCTTTTTTTCTCTGTCAAGAATTTAGAGTCATTTCTGATCTATAGAAAATTTACAGATACTAAATATAGTTTCATGTGCCCCATGCCTATGTTCCCCTGTTATGCACTTTGACATTAATATGGCTCATTTAACTCAATTAGTGACCACCCATTATTATCCACCAGAATCCATGCTCTGCCAGGATTCTTGATTTTTACCTAATGTCCTTTTCTTGCTTCTGTTTCTCACCCAGTCTGCTACATTACATTTTCAGGTCTCACTGAGCTTGGAACTGTGATAATTTCTTAAACTTTCTTTGATTTTGATGACCCTGACAATTTGGACAGGTGCCGTTGAGGCATTTTGTAGAATATCCCTCAGTTGGGATTCCTCTAGGTCTTCTCATGCTTAGACTGGGATTGTCCTGGAAAGGAAGCCGATACAGTTCGTTTTCCTTGCATCATATGAATGGTGCATTCACTGCTGATGTTAGCCTTAGTCACCTGACTGAGGTCTTGTTAGTCCACTGTAAAGTTACTCATTGCCCTACCTCCTCCTATTCTATATTCTTTGGAAGGAAGTAACTATGTGTAACCCACGTTTTTTTGAACAAAAAGATATACTTTACATCCTCAGGCAGAGAGTATACATGAATTATTTGAATTCTATGTAAATACTATCTGTTCTTCCCATTTATTAATCACTTTTTCAATTCAGATATAATATATAATAATCCAATACTGCTTTTTTTTCTTTGCTCAAATTGTGTTCTCGTTCCCTCCCTCCCCTCAACACTTAACATTCTGGCACAGTATAAAATGCTCTAGGCTCATTTTGCATATATCTTGTCCCTTAATTAGCTTTTTCTTCAAGGAAACCTGGTCCCTTTTGTGGGAGCAGCAAGGAGTTGAGTGCCCATGCCCAGGTCTTGGGAGAAACCAAGACCTCATGTTAGACTTGCTTATTACTGTTCAGTTCTTGAATATCAATGCTTTTAGCCTGTGTCAGCTGCCCAAGCAAGGAAAATATGTGTCTATAAATATTTCTGTGGATGACCATCTATGAATCTACAAATGAATTCTTAATGAGACCTCAAGTTCTAGTCCATTATCACACAGATTATTCCAATTTATTCCCCTTAATTTGTGCCTTCCACTACAGCAGTGGGAAACAGGCTACCACCATCTGCCCTCCACTTAACTGCTTGATTCCAGTATACAGACATAGCAGTTTCATAACTGTTAACTTGTTTCTGGGGGAACAAGCTTGTTGACTGGAGTACCAGTGCTTATTTGTGCCTATTTTGTCTTTGGTCTTACAGACTGTTCTCACTCTCAAAGTTACTTGGATTATAAGCACTCCCTTTGATCAGATTTTTGTATGCTACCATCTGTGACTGCCCTGAGCAGAGGCAGATACTTCCCTGTCACATTCTGGCAGCTTCTTTCTCATTCAGTATACATACTCCTCTTAGACTGCAAAATACTCCTCAGAGGCAAGATCCAACAGTAGTTCTGTAAATCTACTCTGAGCTCAGCAGAAAGCAGGCATAATGGTGGTGAAGGTGGGCTTCTTAACACTGCCCAAGAGACGCTTGCTACCACATCCCACTGTTAACGCTTTGACAACTCTGTGCTTAGGCTGACCAGTCACCTTCTTGGGACAGCAGGCTGGAGAGCTCCTCAGACCCAGAAGCTGAATCTTGAGCAGCCAACTCAACCAAGACAATCCCATGACTAAAGACAGTAATGAGCCTGTGGCAGTCAGCCAACTAGATGCCATGGAAAACATGTGGGAGGACTTACAGATGTTTCTTTACTCTTTCAGTATTAACATAATAAAACACAACTCCCAGTTTGGGGGCATTATTGAGTAAGGATGTGCTATTTACAGTTGCTCAGCCATCATGGGCCTATCTATCAAAGATCAGTCCTGAGGGTCAAATCCCTACATAACAGGAAAGGCAGGAAATAAGCATATACTGAGCCCAGGCCCTTGGCAACATCACTAAGTAGCTGACTAAGCACACTATTCCTGGGAGTCCTACTGTACGCTGTAATAAATCCCCTCATCCTCAAGTACATCATATAAGCATTTTGCACAATGCTAAGCTACTGAAATGATATATTTGAGTTTAGTTTTTTGTGAGTAAGGTAAGAAACCAAGAATATGAATGTGGTATAGTGTTGGTACTACTACTAACATCTAAAAAATATTATAAATGTATTGTAATTAAAAACTGGCCCTCCACAGCTGGAAAGAACTGCCACTAGATCCAGTCATTTCTGAAAGTACTACTAAGGCCATGTAAGAGAAGTAAGTACCTTTCACAATGAGCTGTTGATAGCTCGGTAATCCATATGTTTACACTTTTGGCTCATACCACTCATATCTAACTGGCAAATAAAAGTCTCTAACAAAAAATACTTATATGACCCAGGCATAGTGGCACATGCTTTAATTCCAGCACTCAGGAGGCAGAGTCAGGTGAATCCCTGTGAGACTGAGGCCAGCTTGGCAGCTTGGGCTACATAGTAAATTCCAGGCCAGCTTTGGCTACATAGAGAGTCTGTCTCAAAAATACCAAAAAAATTATCTGGAACTTCTTACATAACTATAAGGAGCAATAACAGAAAAATTAAAATCAAATAACTAACTATAGCCAAAGACACTTTTTCCTCCACAGATTAGCAACATTATACAAAGGATACTGAATAAAACCCAGGCAGAAATTATCCTGTAGAAGCAGCAGCAATGGACAGGGCAGGTCCTAACCAAACACATCATATGTACAAGCATGTTATCCTCAAGCCTTTTGGGATGGGACTCATTATCCCCATTTTACAGATGAAAAAAATCAGATGAATTATTGAGTAAGGATGTGCTACTTACAGCTGCTCAGTCATCTTGAGCCTATCAAGGGTCAGTTCTGAGGGTCAAATGCCAGCACAACAGGAGGAACAGAAAATAAGAATATAATGATCCCAGGTCCTTGGCAATTCACCAAGTTGCTCACTAAGCACACTGCTCCTGGAGGTCCTACAGTGTACAACAACAAATCCCCTCATTCTCAAATACATCATTTACAAGCATTTTGCATAATGCTAATCTAGTAAAAATGAAATATGTGAATTTTATTTGGCTTTTATAAGTAAGGAACCAAGAATACAACTGGGGTGAACTATTGGTGCTACTGTACTTCTAACATTAAAAAAAATTATAAATATTCTCTCTACTCCTTATTCCACTATGGTCTGTGAGTCTTAGATGTAGAGGTGCCATGTTAGATGTGGCACTTAGGGTTGGGCACCTCACAGGGTCCCTGGACAGGATTCCTATATTAAACTTCACCCACCCAAGGTTCAGGGACCATTGCAGAGGAGGGGGCCAAATTGTAAGAGCCAGGGGAGGAGGTGCATGACAATAAGGAAACAGTCTTATAGGCTCCTGGGACCTTGCTCATAGGAACTTACAGCAATGGTATCAGCGTGCACAAGATCCATGCAAACTTAATCAGAAAAAAACCAGCACAGAACTGGGGAAATGGGCAGGAGGCCACAATTTTGACAAGGAACTACTGGCAGGTGATCACTGCTGGGTGAGGGAGAATTGATTTTTTTTAAAGGAGTGGTGCTAGATAGGCTGAATAGGCTCCAGTGGATGAACTCACATGGAGGGACATCTGGGTAAACAAACTTGACTCAATAGGCCTAACATACATGAAAAAAATGCATGAAGTCCTGTGGGTGAGCTATGGAGGGGTGCTAGATATGATTAAGTTGTATGAAATCCAATTTAATTAAAAATATATATTAAAAATTGAATTAAAAATCCATTTTTAAAAATTATGAATATATTCTCATTTAAAACAGGTACTCCGCAATGGAAAGAATTGCCACAGGACCCACAGTTATTTCTCAAAGTACTACTACAGGGCATATAAAAAAAGTACTTCTTGGAGCTGGAGAGATGGCTCAGTGGTTAAAAGCACTAGGTGCTCTTGCAGAGGACCTAGATTCAATTTCCAGCCCTGACATGGCATACATAAAATAAAAATAATAAATAAAATATCTCCAAGTTTTTTAAAAAGTACCTCTTACTATGAGCTGTTGATAATTTAATAATTCAAACAATTTGTTACTGTTTGCCTATGTCACTCATGTCTAAATAGTAAAATGCTATAAGAAAATCCTAAGTTTTTAAAATACAAACAGGATAATAACACAATGGTTTGAAAAAATCAAATACCTATACCTAAAGACTCTTCTCCAGCCTATCTATTAATACCACTACTGAAACAAAAAGCAGGAAAGCAATTTCACTGATTAGTTCTCCTGATGAATTAACTTTTCTACCAATATTTTCTCAGTCCTGTATTAGGTTGGATATACACCTCAGAGTGTTGCAGTAGCAGGTATAGTAAGCACACTGCTTCGCTTACAGAGCTTGAGTCTCAACAAACAGAATCAGCACATAACATGTGGCGGGCAGGCAGCCTGCACTCCACATACCTGAGCAAGAAGGAACAGGAAACTGTGGACAGCTTCTCAAGTAGAGCAGAGCGCAGACCTTCACTTGCCCACTGCCCCTGCTCCTTACACTAAGAAGACTGGTCTGACTACTGAGTATATTGGCAAAGGTCAGTCTCCACTAATGCCATCACCTTTTCTCAGAGTGACCTGAAAAAGTTCAGAAGACCTAGGGCATTTATCTTTTCTTAATCAAGCAGAGAGTGGCTCCCATTTTTTCTATACATGATCCCCAACTTAAAGATCTGAGGGCACAGTAAATACCAAACCCCTGCCAACATGAAAGACACTTGTGTGCCACTTGTGTGATATGCAGTCCCCAGCTACTCATCCTCCCTGCCACACTCTGCTTTCCTTCTAAGGCTGCCAAGATTAAAGGATGGACAGTATGGCCACTTCAGTTAGATGATGAATCAGATGCATTTCATAGAAGGTTATTGTTTGTTTTTTTTTAAGGGGGAAGTAGCAGTGTGTTACCAGTCCCAGATAAAATATTGTAGTCCTTCTAAAGGTCCTGTAATTAAATGTATTAAGAATTCTCTATTTTTCGTCAGCTTTCTTGGCTTGACCTGAGTAGTGCAAGTGGAGCTACTTAAGCATGGAGCAACTACATGTATGAAAATTTCCAACTTTGTGAGTGATGTGAACAAGAGTCAATGCTCACATAATTCAGTTTTTTCCCTTCCTTTGCTTCTGTAACAGAAGCAACTAAGCTGTCAAGTAAAAATTAGTCTGGAGCATGAAGAAAAGGAGAGTCCCAGCACCTGCACAGTTGGCCTGGGCATTTTCATCAAGGCAGTTATCTCAACACACTTACATTTACTTACAGTCACTCACACAGCTCTATCACTCACCTTAAGAATTATTCCAGGAATAGATGATAATGACCAGGTGAGGTGTACCAACATACGTAAAATATTATAAATATAATAATTGTTTGTTTTGTTTTGTTAGTTTGAGACAGGGTCTCACTATGTAACCCTGGCTGGCCTAGAACTACCCATGTAGACTAGGCAAGCCTCAAATTCACAGAGATCCTCTTGTTTCTGCCTCCTGAGTACTAAGCTTAAAGGTATGTTCCACAATGCCCCGCCTATTGCTTTTGAAAGTTCTAACAAAATCAGACTAATGAAATGAAAACCAGTCATTTTGTTTAGGAAGATTAAATAATAATAAAGACAGGAAAACATCTGGGAATTGAGGTACTATATATCATATTACCTCACTGGAAAGTTCTAAGTACAAATAATATCAATAAAGTTTCTAGTGGAAGACTAGATTTCAAAAGAGAAAGTAAAAGGGGCTTGGGAAGCACATCAGAGTTAAAATAGAAGGGAGAAAAAAAGGCATACAAGATTCTTTGCAGAAGTGCCACAGCAGTACTGATCATTTTCCCCATATAAACACTAAAAGGATGGCCCAGAGTCCATGTGGAAGGAAGAAACAGCAGAAAATCCCTGAATATGGACAACAACAGATCTCACCTTCCACTCTGAGACAGGGTCTCTTACTGATCTCTGTGCTATAACTGGCCTGTGAGTTTCCAGAGATTCTTCAGAATCTGCCTGCCATCTTGGCCTAGGAATACTAGTATTACCCACTACTGTATTTGGCTTTGCAAGGGTTCTGGAGATCTGAACTCAGGTTCTCATGGTTACCCAGCAAGTGTTTTACTCATTGAGCCATCTTCCCAACCCCATGCCTGTTTTTTGGGGCCAGGTTTTAAAAACAGAAGTTGCTACTCCATTTTTCCTATGTTTGTTCATTTTTTTTTAATACAGGGTCTTATCACATAGCTCAGGCTAGCCTCAAACTCAACACGTATCCAAGGATGACCTTGAATTCTCGAATTCTCCTGCCTCCATATTCCAAGTGCTGGGACTACAGGCATGTGCTACCATGCCCAGCTCCATTTTGCCTATGGGTTTTGTGTATGGGTTTTGTGTATGTGTATGTGTATGTGTACGTGCACGTGCATGTGTGTGTGCAGCTGCGTGTGCCCATCGCCATGCATGCAAAGATGCCAAAGGAGTACATTAGGTATCCTGCTCTACCACGCTCCGCCTTATTCCCTTGACACAGGGTCCCTCAATCTAGAGCTAAACTGGCACCAGCAAGCCATGGCAATCCTCTTATTGCTACCTCCTATACAGCTGGGCTTACAGGCATGCCACACAGCTATACTCAGCTTTTCTTACATGAGTGCTAGGGATATGAACTCAGGATCTCATATTTAGGCAGTCCTCCCTTTGCCTATATTCTTATTTTTTTTAAAAAATATTAGCCTTTGCAGGGACAGGCTGGAACAGCCTAAGGAAAATCAACTCAAGAGACATCAAAAGTCACCAGAATATTACTGATCCTGTGAGTTTCCACATCACGGCTCTGTACTGGAATTCAAGTATGGCTTCTTGGAGTTGATGAACATCTTGAAAGAAATAGTGTATTTTCTATGCCGCAAATCCTAATTGTTATCAGATGCCCAAGAATAAATGACTGCAAAGTAACTGTTCCTTTACTTGACTATAAAAGTTATACATAACAGAAAATCTACATTTAGTGATCATTCAAACAGTTCTGATAAAATACCTCAAATGTGTGTCAAATCCTCCATAGCAAGGAAGAACAGAGCAAAGAAAGGACAATAAAATTTGAGGTTTTTTGATAGACATAACACTCCTTTAGACAGAGGCTCTCGGAGAAGAAATGCCTGATTCCATGAAATGCTTGATCCCTTCTATTTTTGAAATCATGACATCTCTTTGACAATGTTTTTCAAGTACATACATCTTTTTGGCAAATGAGGTAAGAAACTTGTTAAATAATTCCCTGTACACAAGCAGTGTTTTCTGTGATCAGTAGTAACACCAAAAGAATTAAAACTAATTATTCCCTAAAACCAAGCAAAAAGAACATTTTAACTCTTTAATAGAACCATGGAAGCTGTAGGACACAGTATTTGAAAGGGATACAGGAAAGAAAGGGATACTCATGGTATATGCCATGAGTGCCTGTGACTAAGAATATTCACTGCTTTCACAGCCTCCAGACACTGAGACTAAGCACTGGCCCTGCACAAGGTAGTTACTGCACTAACTACAGGAAAGGCCAAAAAAGCCAATACTCTCAGTGATCAATAATGCTGTACTTACTCTGAAGAGAGGGAAAAAATGGGAGGAATTTGCACCCAAAATTACATACACATCAGGATCCAAAGAACAAAGGATGGAGAATAAACAGAGTATAGGTTTCTTTGAGTAAACATTCCATCAAAGTTTTTGCTTTAAGCACATAAAATTATCAACACTGATTTTAGACTGGAGTCTGCTTCTGGTCTCAATTAGGAAATGGGAGAGAACTGAGTATTTCCTATCACAGTCAGGGCTCATGCATATATTATGATCACTCAAACTTCACAGGAACTGGGGAGATAGCTCACTCAGTGAAGTGCCTGTCATGTAAGCATACGGACATGAGTTCAGATCCCCTGCATCTACATAAAAAGCTGGCCAAGATGTTGTGTATCTGTAACCCTAACACAGGAAGGGGTAGGGGTTAATCCCTGGACCTTAATGGCCAATCCATGAACTCCAGTTTCAGTGACTTTGTCTCAAAAAATACAGTGGAAGGGCAGTGAGATTGTTCAGCAGGCAAAAAGTGCCTTCTGTGGAAGCCTGAGGCCTGTGTTTTGAGTCCCAGAGCCCAGTGGAAGGACAGAACAGACTCCCCAAAGTTGTTCTCAAAACTATAAACGAGCTGCAGCATTGAGCATCTTATCCCACACATACATTATAGACACACACACTAATAATAAGATGGAGACAGATAGAGGAAAGATATCCTACATAGACTTCTACCACACACGTGCACAATATGCATGTGCACATAAATGAACAAGCACACACATATACTATACACATTAAAAAAAAAATCACACGTACAAAACATTAAGAGTAACATCACCTAGTATTTACTTGGGCTTACTAGGTACCAGGTTGCAGCAACCCTCACAACCGATGAGGTAAACACTATTATCAGGAAAAGTTATGTAACTTGCCCAAGGTGACACAGGTAATAAAGATGGAAACTAGAATTCTAAGCATGGTCCCCTAATCACTAGGCCAAGATGCTTCCAGCTGGCAGTTTAAGGCATAGGCAACCAGTGGAAAACAAATGGCGCACTAATGATCACAGTAACATGTTGAATCTCACTAACCAGCAATGCGAACAGCAGACTGATGGTAACAAGGGTCTTAAGGGATGGGGGTCAAAAAATGTTGAGAAAATGAACCCGAGGGATGCAAAGGCGAGGACAAAATGCTGTATCTGGTCCATGAAGATGCACTGTTGTAGATATAGGAAGAGACGAAGGAAGTCACTTCATAGGTTATTAGCTTGGACAGTAGTTAGTAATTAATTACTGTCCATCAACTGGCAGAAAACAAAAAGAAGAACTGGTGATTTAGTTTCATTTCCAGTTTAGGAAGAAGTGTTACCTACTTAACAGAAAAACCAATTCTACAGAATTCCCCCTACAAGGCAAACTCCCCACTTTCCACATTAGAAAAGTCTATATTTTTTGAAGAAATGACCTTCCCCACCCATGCTTTTTCAAAAATAAAGATGTTGAGCAGACAAAACTCCAAGGCTTGTGAGGGTTGCTGCAACCTGGCACCTAGTAAGTAAGCCCTCACAGAATATTGGGAGGCAGTGTTTTTCCTCAGTATTTTTGCATGTATGATTTCTGACCTAGGATTTCACCCTACCGCTACTTCAGCATTCTCCCAACTCCACTAAATGGGGATTCACATCACCGCATGTAGCCACACACATCACATGTAATCACCTAGTACACTTTAACTAAAATTTGATATGCAAGCTTAAAAATCGAAAAAAAAAACAAAAAACGACAGCATCTATTTCTTTGAGAAAACTTCCACGGTGGCCAGAGTTTGTACGCAACTCAATCCAACATTTTCTATGTGTTAGGTTCTAAAGAGTACCTGCCCCCCAAATTGTTTTTATACTTAAGACTGAAGAAACGACAACCCCCCGTGCTGTGCTTAACTTTACCACCATAAGACACCTGGGTGGCACTGCTAAGGCCTGTCCTGTGAATTGAGGCCAATGAAAATAAGCTTTCCAGTGCTGCTGTCAAAGTCATCTCACCGTCAGGTACCGGCCTCAACTTGTTCCCCCTAGGTCTAGGGACCACAGCTTCCCCTTGGCCGACCACTCAGGCCTCTGCAGCCCAGAGGCGGAAGGAGCAGAAAGGCGGTGCCCCCTTCCCGGCGGGTTACTGGGTAGACACAGCCGAAGGATGCTTTGAAGGGCGCCCTACACAGTATCTAAGCGGGTGTGCACCAAAAACTACACAGTATCTAAGCGGGTGTGCGTCAATCGACCGGATGGAAAACTCTGTGCCCGAGAACTACTGTGCCGGGTCTCCAGGCTCTAGAAACAATAAGCCGATATCCCGCAGCTTGCAAAGGATTGGACACGAAGCTCCACAGCGGAGCTCGTCCTCGGCCCGCCCTGGCCGGACACAGGCCGCCCAGGCACTTGGCCCATCGGAACTCAACCCTAGGCTGGCACCGACCTGCGAGTCTGGACGCTTCTCGGGCATGCCTGCCGCCTCCGGAGGCGCACACGCCGCCTTCCTCCCTGGCTCCAGCGGCGACTCCACGATCATATTGATGCCACGGCCATGCCCGTGCAGGTTCGGGGAGGTCCGGGAAGCCAGCGACGCCGCGAGGGCGGTGGCGGGGCCCACGCCTTCATAGGATCCGCGGTCTGCGGAGGCCTGTGGCTCGGGCGGCGGCGCCAGTGGCGACGAGGACTGTAAACGGAACTCCGAGGCTGGAGCCGCGCGTGACGCGAACGGGGTCCGCACCTACTCCACCGTGGTCTGCGGAGTCAGCACTTACACCGCGGTGTCCGCAGTCTCGTCAACAGGCCGGCTGGCGGTCTGAAGACCACAGGGACACAACGCTGCTCAAAGGCGGCTCACGCACAGCTCCGCCCCTCGAGGCTCCCGCCTCCCACGTCCGGGCAGGCGCACTTCAGTATTTCCGCCTCACGGGACGCCGTCCCTAGCCCACGCCTGCCCGGTGCATCGAAATACGTCATCTTTGGGCGACACCACGCCGCCCGCATTTTACCGGGACTGGAAGTGCCGGGAACGTGAGGTGCAGGCAGTGACAGCTGTGTGTAGTGACAGCTGCCTTCTTTTTGGTTTCACACCAGAACGTTATCTTTGGGCGACTCCACGCCTCCCTCATTTTACCCGGACTGGAAGTACCGGGAACGTGAGGGGCAGGCAGTGACAGCTGTGTGTAGTGACAGCTGCCTTCATTTTCGTTTAACACCCGCCCAGAAAGTGGATGACTCACTTTGCGTGAATGTGTGTACGTGTGCGACCCTGCCGATGGAGGACAGAGAGGCAACTTTGGGAGTCGTCCTCACTGGCCACCCTGTCCTTCTGAGACCTGCTCTGCTACTGGGACCTGGGCCTCGCCTGAGGAAGCTAGACTGGCCAGCGAGCCCAAGGATCGCCTGCTCCCGCCCTCCACCCAACCCCCAGGGCTGGGATTACAAGCGCTCCCCACCACTCCTGTCTTTTTTAAGTGGGTTCTGGGGATCCACTCAGATCCTCTGCACCTGGCGAACTGAGCTCTCTCTCCCGCCCCCAGGCAAATGATTCTTCATACCAGCAGCAGTTATAAATGCGGATATATCCTGGCATACAGTCCGTAGATCTGGAATCCTGAACTGAGGGAGTGGTCTATGTAGAAGACAGGAGTTTACCAAAAATTCCAAAGGGGATATTAGAGCATGCTAGGCTCTACTTTCAGTCCCCAGTACCTTCCCTACACAAAACCCAGAAAATTCTCCCAACGGTATTTCAGGCACGTTATCTTCAACTCTTCCCTCAGGTTGACCACGGTGATCTTCCTGCCCGGGTTTCCCAGCCCAAGCCACCACCCCAGCTATTGTCCTCAACTCATTTTAAATATCACCGGAGAAGATACGTTAAACAGATCTGGCACATTTACAGATTTCTGTCATACAGTAAATTATATTCTTTTAATGGCGCCAAAGGCTTCTTGCCTGTTTCAGCCACATTTTCATGGTTCTGGTTGTGTCTTCCGTACCTGTACAAAAGCATCTAATGCCATTTGTCTAAAATGCCAGCCTGTACCTATCATCTTTCTGATATTCCTTGAATAAATTCTATTTTGTGAAAATCCCAGTTAAAATGCAATTTTAAAAATATAACCCTGGAGGCTGAAGAGTTGACTCAGTGGTTAAGGGCACATGCTGATCTGACAGAGGACATGAGTTCAGGTCCAAGCACCCACTTGGCTTCACTATCTGTAACTACACTTTTAGATGATCCAACACCCTTTTCTGAACTCTGTGGGAACCAGGCATGTGGTGCATTCAGACATATGATATGATATACCACTGTAAATAAATATTTGATGAAAATACCCATCTGGTTTCATGTGGGGAGATTGGGACTCGGTAAGTATTGTACCCCTGAGCCACACTCTCAGCTCTTTGGCTTTTTTTTTTTTAATAGAGTCTTAACTATGTAACTTATGTATGTTATGTATGGCTAGCCTAGAACTCCCCAAGTGGCCTTGAACTCACAGAGATCCACCTGCCTCTGCCTCCTGGGTGGTTGGATTAAAGGTGTGCACCACCACCACACCTGGTCTTTTGCTTCAGTTTAAATAAAGTATTTTTTAAATTACATTTATTTATTGTGTGGATTGGGGGAGTGTACCTATGTCAAGAAAATGGTCCTCTCCTTCCATGTGTGCCCCAAGGATTGAAGTGAGGTCACCAAGTTGGTGCCCTGTAAGTACCCCTACATCTGAGCTATCTCAGTGGCCCTTAAATAAAGCAATTTTAAGAGATTATTTATTGTATTATGTTGACATTTAAGCCATAGGAATTAATTACTTACCCACTAATTCAAGTGGGTAGCTCTCATTTAACTATCTTAAAATTATTTTATTTTTATCTTACGTATTTGCCTGTGTTTTGCCTGCATGTAAGTGTACCCATGTGTGTAATGCCTGCAGAAGCCAGAAGAGAGCATCGGATCTCCTGGAACTGGAATTAGAGAATTGTTTGCTGCCATGTGGGTGCTGGGAACTGAATCTGTATTTTCTACAAGAGCAGCTAGTGTTCTTAAATGCTGAACCATCTCTCCAGCTCCCATGAATGTATTTTAAAGCACTTCTTTGGTATGCATAAAATTTTACCTTTTATTAAAGAGATCACATTTGCATGCTAATCATATGGATGCACTTTATTTTTGCATAAATAATTAAATCTTGACTGGATATTTGATTCTGCAGGATGTAAAACATCTTCAACTTCTTTCAGAGTTAATACTTTTTATAATCATCAGTGCTGAGAACTCAGCTTTAGCAGAGTTTAAGGCCATTTCAAAAATTGTTGGAAATTCTTTCCTAATACCAAGGCCAAATTCATTTAACCATTTTTTTATGAAACTAAATTCAGCAGCCCTCACGGCAATTTTAAAAATGAAACATCCTAACACAATGCAACCCAAAGATAAAGTTTTGATTTATGCTAAGGAATGACTGTAGGAAAGTTTGTTTCTGTCTTTTTGAAACAGGGTCTCCCTGTAGCCCCAGCTGGCCTTGAACTCAGTATGTAGTCCCGGCTGGCCTTGAACTCACAGAGATCCACCTGCAGTGGCCTCCCAAGTGCTGAGATTAAAGACGTGCGCCACCATGCCTGGCTGATTGTAGGAAAATATTAAGTCTTTGTTTTCTGGAAAGAAGCCATTATATTTCTGTTACAGCAGAAACCTTTTTATGTGCTGTGAAAATACTGAATTCATAACATACATTAGTCTTGAGTCTGAGATGAGGGTTTCAGGCAGTGTTTGTTGATGTTTCCTGGTGTGAGAGCATGCACAGGGCAGACTGCATTCAGGCAGTGCGTTCAGAACCAAGGCCTCAGTGAAGTCCCAGAATGCAACAAGCTCAAGTAGTGCCAGAAGCACCTCATTATGTGTGTCTCCTTTATATCTCTTTTAATTTGCATATATATATGCATATATATCTTTTGCATCTGGTTTCTTCCCCAGCATAACTTTTTAAAGTTCCTTCATACTCCAGCACCCATCAGTATTTTTTTCTATCTTGTACCATATTGTGATTATCCATTTACCAGTTGGCAGGTGTTTGCATTGCTTGTAATTTGAGGCTGTTACAAGAATTATACCTATTAACATTCTCTGTTCTTTTGTAATTGAGATTTTATTGTCTGTGTCAAGCATCAGACATTTCACTCTGAACAGGTCTTTTGTGAATGTCTGAGTATGTGTACATGGGGTGTGCAGACGTGTGTGTGTGCATTTTCCCCAGCCAAAGAATATGCTGATGAGGCCAGAGATGGAAGAGAGTGTCCTTCTCTATCTGTCACTCTCCACCTTATTCCTTTGAGACAGGTTCTCTTGCTAAAGCTGGGGTTAGGCTGGCAGCCACCAAGTCCCAGTCATCTTCATCTCTTCAACATCCTCACAGCTTGGATTACAGGTGCCTAGATTTAATGTGGTTGCTGGATATAGAACTTAAGTCTTATTTCTTGTGCAGCATGCACTCATATCTACTGAGCCATCCTCCAGCCCCAATTTGTAGACAGTTCTTACCTATTGAAAATCTAGAAAAGCGTGTATCATGTTTCATTTGAAATAGTCATTCCAGTGACAGTTCAGCTTTAAAGTTGTGTGCAGTTTTTCTGTAAAGAGGCTATCATGTACCATACTCAAATGCCAATAATCTGTTACGTAAGTCTCCCTGGTTCACGGTGTTATGTAATATACGTTACATCCTCAAATTTTCAGTCTTTTGTAGTACTTTTAACAGAATTATTAGAAAAACTACCAAGACCAAAACTACAGAGTGCCCATAATTCTGACAGGGCAATCACCAAGGTGGGACTATCTCTAAGAAACAATTCCCCCAAAGACCAGCCTGGAGCTAGAAGTAGTTTAAAATATTCAAGGCATATTAAATTCAAATGTTTTAAGTATGTTTTGTATTGTGAGACAAAACTAACCCTCTGTCTGGAATGTTAAATTGACATTATTAACCCTCTGTCTGGAATGTTAAACGGACATTATTGTTATATTGTCTTCTTTTTCATATGGAGATACGCGGTTTTCACAGATCTAAATCAGCACCGAATGGATGAGCACAGTCATGAGTGTGTTAAACACTATGGTGACAGTGCATGGAGCTCAGACTAAAGGCCGCAGCAATATGTATTGACATCGATAAGCTTGCAAAGGTATGCAAATGATCCAGTAGGTCCACATATGTTTTTATGGAGAAACCAGCTTGATTGTGTGCTTCCAGAATCCAGTCTGTGCTGTTTTGTCACAGCAGCCTTAACTAACAAATAGTGACTATCTACAAGGAAAATCGCAAGTAACGAATATCATTTCCATCATGCTGCCCTATTTGGGCCTCCTCCAAACCCTGTCTTAGATAAACTTTTCTTTGAATTCCAGCATGCATGCTGCTGCTGTTCTCAAAACTTTATTTTCTCTCTCAGATGCTGTCATAAAATCACTAATACTGTAATATTTCAAAAGCTTAAGAGTTTAATAAGACTGACCTCTGAAAATGCATGTGTCAATGTATCCCAGTTCAAGGATGTACTATTATTTCTTTAATTTACATTTCCAATGCAATGATATTGTACAAATACAGTTGTGAACATTTTTTATGTATGTTTATGAACATCTTTAATTCTTTGATGCAAATTCTTAATGACAAATTTCTTAGGAGAAAAAGATATGCAGTCATTGTTTCCAATGTGAACTCATTTTGCCCACCACACAGTATGCAAATCCACCTCTGTGGGGATAGGGTTTAGGGTTTTATGGATTAAAGATGTGGTGTATTCCAGTGTGTGGTGAAGGGCAGTGGAAGCAAGGAGTGAAGTGACTAGTGGTCTGTACTTCATGGCTCATTGTCGAACACACGTTCACATGGCAGCATAAGTTCAATCTGGCTGAAGATTTGGCCCTCTGCCATCAGGAGGTCACCCATTTGACAGTTAGTTATGCAGGTCCAAGTGAAGAAGCCAGTGATTTCAGTTAAATTGTTCTAGACAAGGCTGCCTCCAAATTCCCAAAGAATAACTTGAACAGTCATTATCATAGTAACTATACATCAGGGGTTTTATCTAAAGTAAGCCAGAGTAAGTAAGGGTCTAGTGTTTTGTGGCTTCTAATCAGTGGCTGAAGTGAGTAATGAGAAGCAAATGAGATGGGGCTTTATTCAGGCTCTCTGGGTATCTACTTAAAAGTTTTTTGTTGTTTTGGGTTTTTTGTTTTTTTTGAGACAGGGTCTCACTGGATAGCACTGGCTGGCCTGGAACATGCTATGCAGACCAGGTTGGCCTCAAACTCACAGAGATTCATTGACCTCTGTCTCCTGAGTGCTGGGGTTAAAGTCATGTGCCACCATGCCCCATCTTTAAGAATTTTTAATAATTATTAATTATACTATTCTATTTCTAATTCTATTTTTTTGAAAGTAAATGGCAGATTATTTTCTTCGTAGGCTTCACTTGTAAATTGAAAAACTACCTTTGTTCAAGACCTCGTTTGATGGCTCATACAGGCAATTCCAGTACTTGGGAGGCTGAGCCTGGAACATTGCCATGAATTTCAGACCAGCCTGAGCTACTAAGTAAGACCCCGTCTCAAAGAGAGATAGCTTCAACCAAGCAAGTATTTTTTTAAGATTTATTTTTGTTGCCCCATTATAGAGTATATCCACTTAAACTCTTTTTAATGTATATGTATGCATTTATTTTAGGAAGCTTCTACAGTAGTAGGTTTCCAAAGGATTTTGTCAATGTTATCCCTCCCTGTACTCCCTTCTCTACGCTGCCCTCCCATCCTCCTCTCCATTTAACCCTTCCTGTTCCACATTCTCCTTTCTCCCTTTATATCATTGCATTCTATTGTCTCCCTTGAAAGTCTCCGACTTTACTAATTTCCGGTCCTCTATGGGTATTCCAAATGAAACACACATATCTAAAGATTCAAAGCCAACATCCACAAATGAGAGAAAACATGCAACGTTAAACACTGTGGTGACAGTGCATGGAGCTCAGACTAAAGGCCGCAGCAATATGTGTTGACATCGATAAGCTTGCAAAGGTATGCAAATGATCCAGTAGGTCCACATATGTTTTTATGGAGAAACCAGCTTGATTGTGTGCTTCCAGAATCCAGTCTGTGCTGTTTTGTCACAGCAACCTTAACTAACAAATAGTGACTGTCTACAAGGAAAATCGCAAGTAATGAATATCATTTCCATCATGCTGCCCTATTTGGGCCTCCTCCAAACCCTGTCTTAGGTAAACTTTTCTTTGAATTCCAGCTCCAGAGGATTTTGTCAATATTATCCCTCCCTGTACTCCCTTCTCTACGCTGCCCTCCCATCCACCTCTCCATTTAACCCTTCCTGTTCCACATTCTCCTTTCTCCCTTTATATCATTGCATTCTATTGTCTCCCTTGAAAGTCTCCGACTTTACTAATTTCCGGTCCTCTATGGGCATTCCAAATGAAATAAACATATCTAAAGATTCAAAGCCAACATCCACAAATGAGAGAAAACACGCAACATTTGTCTTTCCAGGTCTGGGATATCTTACTCAGAATGATTGTTTCCACCTCCCTCCACTTACATGAAAATTCCATAATTTCAATTTTTCTGAACAGCTGAATAATATTCTTTGTGTAAATATACCACATTTTTCATTATCCATTCATCAGTTGATGGACATCTGGGCTGTTTCCATTTCCTGGCTGTGAATAGAGCAGCAATGACCATGGATGAGCAGGTATTTCTTTGGTAGGATATAGAGTTCTTTGGATGTTTGCCCTAGAGTGGTACAGCTAGATCTTGTGGTAGATCTAGTTTGAGCTTTCTGAAGAGTCGCCACACTCACTCCCATAGTGGTGCACTCCCACCAACAGTGTTCCTTTCTCTCCACACCCACACCAGAATTTGTCTTGACTTATTGTGTTTATTTTAGCTATTGTAACGGAGATAAGATGAAACCCCAAAGTAGTTTGAATTTTTATTTTCCTGGTGGTTAAGAATGTTGAACATTTAAGAAAAAGTTCTCAGCCATTTGTATTTCATCTTTTGAGAATGCTCTGTTTAGTTCCATGCCCCACTTTTTAAATTGGGTTGCTTGTTGTTTTGATGTTTAGCCTTTTGAGTTCTTTGTGTATTCTAGATACTAACCCACTGTGAGGTGTATAACTAGTAAAGATTTTTTTCCAATTCTGTAGGCCGTCTCTTCACTCAAATCACAGTGCCCTTTGCTATTCAAAAGCTTCTGTGGTCCCATTTATCAGTTGTTGGTCTTAATGCCTGTACTACCTGAGTCCTGTTCAGAAGGTTCTTTCCTATGCCAATATGTTGAAGTATATTCTCTACTTTCTCTTCTTTCAGATTTGGGGTATTAGGCTTTATGTTGAGGTCGTTGATCCGTTTGGGGTTGAGTTTTGACCAG
Source organism: Nannospalax galili (assembly GCF_000622305.1). Classification (NCBI taxonomy): domain Eukaryota; kingdom Metazoa; phylum Chordata; class Mammalia; order Rodentia; family Spalacidae; genus Nannospalax; species Nannospalax galili. The sequence goes on from NW_008353490.1 coordinate 10,035,022, forward strand.
GGTGAGAAATAAGGATCTAGTTTCATTCTTCTACATGTAGTTAATCCAATTTGACCAGCAACATTTGTTGAAGATGTTGTTGTTTTTGCCTCTTTGTCAAAAATCAGGTGGCTGGAGCAGTATTGGGTTATATGTGCATCCTCAGTTCTATTCCATTGACCAATGGGTCTGTTCTTATGCAAGTACCATGCTGGGTTTTTATTTTTTTTTAAACTATAGCTCTGTAGTACAGTGTGAAATCTGGGGTGGTGATACCTTCAGCAG
>NW_008353490.1:10035384-10054282 GCF_000622305.1 Nannospalax galili
GTAAGAATTTTAATAAGATTGTTCTTGATAGGATGGCCTTATTGTAATACCTCTCATACCAATCCATAAGCATGGGAGGTCTTTCCATCTTCTATTCTAGTATCTTCTTTAATTTCTTTTCTCAGTATCAAAGTTTTCATTATAGAAGCCTTTCACATCCTTTGTTACATTTATTCCAAGATTTTTACAAATGTCATACTTTATATTTTGATCATATTTAAATGCTCTCCCTTATCTGCAACCCCTCTTATAGTACCCTTGCCAGATTTCATGAACTCTGTCAAATGTATTAAGGCCTATCCAGTAAAATTTGTTTTGTTTTTGAGACAGTTTCCCTGTAGCCCCAGCTGGCCTGGAACTCTCTATGCAGACCAGGCTGGTCTTTTTGTAACGATATTTACCTGCCTCTTCCTCCTAAGTGCTGGGATTAAAGGAGTGTGTTCAGCTCTATATCCAGTCTAATTATAGCCCCAAATGTTGTTCAGTGTGGGTTCATCCACTGAAGTCTGGTGAACCTATTTAGCATCACACACTTAAAGAAAGTCAACTCTTCCTTTTCCATCAGTTATCAGTTGCCAGTAGTTCCTCACCTAAGGTTGGTTCTTCTTCCCCACTTCTATGCTGGGATTTTTGTCTGTCTTGAGCTTGTGTGGATCTTGTGCATGCTGTCACCATTGCTGTGAGTTCATATGAGTAAGTGCCTAGCTATCTGGAAAACTCTGCTTCCTTGTGGTCTTCCACTACCTCTGGCTTTCACATATTTCCACCCCCTCTTCCACAATGGTCCCTGAGCCTTGAGTGGCAGAGGTTTTATATAGGTGTTCTATTCTGGGATACACACTGCAGTCTCTTAATCTTTGCACTTTGTGCCAGTTGTGGCTTTCTGCATTAATCACCATCTGTTGCTTGAGGAAGCTTAGCTGGTGAAAGTTGAGCAATGCTTTAATATTCTTTCCTTCCCCTGTTCTGCCATGTTCCCTGAGCCGTAGGTGTAAAGGTTGCATTGTAGATGTATCAGTTAGGGCTGGGTATCTCACAGACACTTATTCTCTGTGTCTGATCAGTTGTGGAACTTTGTAATAGTCTCCATCTGTTGCAAAAATAAGCTGCTTTGGTGAGTGTTAAGAGGTTCACTTGCCTGAAAATATAAGCAGATGTATTTAGACTATAGTAAGAAATTATATTGGTCTAGGAATATGACAAGATTAGGTTTTTCTCTAGGATCTATGCCATCTCCAGCCTGTGTATTTGGCTGTGTTTACAGTACCCACACATGAGTTCCCTCACATTGAGGAGGCTTTAATTCCAATTAGACAGCTGTTGATTACCCCCAAGATAAAAGTGCACCAGTAGAGATTATTTGCTGGGCCAGTCACTGTTGTGGTGGTTCATAGAATTTACAGTTGGATGGGATCATTGATTGGTTTTTTCTCCCCTTGGCAGTTTGCACAGTATCTTCTGATACTGTAGGAGCTAGTCTTGAGTGAAGAAGCTTCCAGTCACTTCCAGTTCAGTTGCTCCAGGTCCTGTGTCTGAAGTATGTTATGTACTGTCTTCAGCAATAGGGTCTTACCTTCAAGCATTTGGAGGCAATCAAGGGCTTTTGCAATAGCCTATATAATTTTGAGAGTTGCTTGGACCACCCTGGCTACACACAAACACACACATACACTTTTTTTCAGTAGGCTTTTGAACTTATACATTTCCCTCTGGTTTTTCACACCACCTAAGCATTACTTTTCTCTCCTGTCTCTCCCCTTATATAGCTTTCCTCCTTCCTTCCCCAGCTAAAGTAGCCCCCATTTCCCCCCTCAAGTTCTTCCATAAGATTTTTTTGAGACTATTGTGAATGGTATTAAGAATAAGAGACTACAGAGTGCTCAGCCCTAAAGGGGACATCTATCTCACACGCCTCTCCACAATGCTCAGTGATCAGGAAAGGAGGCAGAAATATTATAGGAGCTAGAGGCAGCAGATGACTACAATGAAACTGTTTTCAAAACACAACAGGGCACTTGTACATATCAACATATAGTGATTATGACAGCATATGCAAGACCTGCACAAGCTCAAGTCAGACAGAATCCCAGCATGGAGAGGGGAGGTGGACATGATGTACCACCTCTGGTAGAGAAGATTTTGGCAATTGATAGCTTCTGGGAGAGGAAGAGTCAGTTTCCTTTAAGGTTGTGGCCCCTGGTAGGTAGACCATGCCCCAGTGGATGACTCCACACCCAAGAGCATATGGAAAATACACATTGGACTTGATGGGTTTAATTAAAAGAGGATAGAAGATGGGTGGGTAGGGAAGGGAGTGGACCTGATAGTTGGGAGGACAGGGAATATGAGCAAAGTATACTGCATGAAATTCTCAAAGAACTAATACAATGAGGATAAACAATTAAAAAGATTTATTTATCTGTTCATCTATTTATGTGTGTGCGTGCACCTGCACATGTGTGCAGGTGTCTGTGGAGACCAGAAGAAGTTGTTGGATCCCCTAGAACGGAAGTTACAGGCTGTTGTGAGACACTGGATATGGGTGCTGGAACTGAACTTAGGTCCTATGCAAAAGCAGCAAGTACTCTGAGCCATCTCTCCAGCCACCCCCTAAGCAAGTATAACTAAGTAAAATTCTCCAGGAACATTTCAGGAGGCACCCTTGTCATTTATAGAGCACTTCAGTAGATAGCATCATGGGAAAACTATGGCTACCTCTTCCATCTCTTCGATTGAAGTAGCTGAACTGGAGGGCAGGTACCAGGCCTTTGCCAATAGAACCGGAAAAATGAATTGGATAAAGAAACCAATTGATCTAAAAACCATTGAATTTCAGTTTGATTAAATATGCTATTTCTGACTGGGCTAGTAATTCATAAACTTATTTTTTTGTTTGTGTTATAACTAGAAAGGCTTTTATTATGTTTGAAAGAAGTCATTTGCATTTTGACAAATGGCAATTTCAAATACATTAAGAAATCAAATATACATCTATTGAAATACATATTGTCTAATAATTTTGATATGAAAAACTAAATGTCCTATTTCCAGAGGGTTATGGATACAAGATCCTCCACAGTATTTACTTTTGTCCTAGGAAATCACAGTTTTGGTCTCGTGGCATTTATATCATTAGTTAGAAACCTGAGAAGTATAAGATTGTGAGAAAAGTGCCTTATTAGAGAAGTAAACTGTGGAACAAAAAGCCAGAACATGTCCACCCTGCAGAAAGCCCATCAAGGAGTTAGAACATGCATTCTAAACTCTCCCGAGTTCACCTCCAGCTCACCAAATATCATCATTACTGACAGGATACAACTTGAAGCAAAACCATCAAAAATATAGCTATAAGCTGTGGCTAAGTGGTTCTTTGGGTGTTTAAGTCATTTCAGTGTGGTAGGTATCTTAGTTTTTCTGTTGCTGTAATAAAATACTCTGACAAAAGCATCTTAGGGAAAGGGGGTTTATTTCAGTTCACAGTTCAAGGTGCATCATGATGGGGGTGTTAAGGCAGGAGGAGCTTGAAGCAGCTGGTCACATTTTGTCTACGGTAAGGAAAGAGGAATGAATGGATGTATGCATGCTGCTTAGCTCTGTTTCTCCACTACACAGTCTAGGATCCTAGCCAGGGTGGACCTTCCTGCCTCAGTTAATGCAATCAAGCTAATGCCCCACAGGCATGCCCAGAGGCCCCTCTCCCAGCTTCTGTCAAGTTGACAATTAGCACTCACCATCACAGTAGGATCCCTTGGCTAACTTTTTAGGACATTGTTGAATTACCCATTTATTTATTTATTTATTATTTATTTATTTATTTAGGTATTTTTGAAACAGGGTCTCACTAGGTTCCAGGTATTCCCCAGCTGACCTGGAACTATGTAGACTAGGCTGGCCTTGAACACACAGTGATCCACCTGCCTCTGCCTCCCAAGTGCTGGGACTAAGGGCTTGTGCCACCACGCCCAGCCAAGCTACCTAATTAATCATAAATATGTTAGTTTGTGCCACTCTGACCAAAATACCTGATAGAAAGGGAATTTTTACTTCAGCTCATGGTTTCTGAGCTTTCAGCCCATTATAGTAGATAGGGCATGGTGGAGGAGTTCGGCAACAGCGGTAGGAGAGTATGGTAGAGCTGATCACATGACATTCAACCAGGAAGAAGAGAGTGGCCAAAACTGGGCCCAGGTATGACTTTCAAATTCCATTCCCCAAGCGGCCTACTTGTGCCATCTAGGACCCACTTCCTAAAGATCTCACAGCTTCCTAAAACAGTGCAGCCCTCCAGGGAACAAGCATCCAAAACACAAATCTACAGGGATCTTTCAAATGTGTCTCCTAGCAATGCTTTCAACAACGTGGCAGTTTACTAATGAATAGGACCCAGATTCATTGTCCTTCATCGTTCTTATGCAGATCTTACTTTTTAAAAATTTATTTATTTTTATTATATGCATGAGTGTTTTGCCTCCATGTATCATGGAGTGCTCTTGGAGGTCAGAAGAAAGCATCAGATCCCCTGGAACTGGAGTTACAGAGGATCTTTTAGCCGCTGCCTGGGTGCTGGGAATCGAACCCTGGTCCTCTGCAAGAACAGTGCTTTTAACCACTGAGCCAACTCTCAGTTCCCCAGATTCTACTTTTATTTTTTAATATTTTATTTATTATTTCTGTTTTATGTGTATGAGTGTATTGCCTGAATGTATGTGAGTGCACCCATGTCGTGCAATGCTGCGGAGGTCAGAAGAGGGCTTCAGATTCCCCTAGAAATGGAGTTAAGGATGGTTCCTAGCCACCATGTGGGTGCCGGGAAACGAACCTGAGTCCTCTGCAAGAGCAGTCCGTTCTTGTAACCACTGAGCCCTCTCTCCAGCTCCATAGAGCCTACTTTTAAAACACATGAATGTAATGCTATGGAGTTGTAATTTATTAAGCTACACACTATAAGTTATAAGAATTAAAGCGCCACCTAAAATGGATAGAATCCATTTGAACAAAGAATTGGCATAATTCATGCATATATTTCATGTGTTTACAAACTTCCCCAATATTTCTCTTGGACCTCAGGGAGGGTTCTTGCCCTAAGCCCTAACATTGCCTGCCCTATTTCATGCCTTAAACACCTGCCATGCTTTTCCATAGACCACAATGCCTTTGGCCCTCAGATCTAGGCTCACTGTTGGAACAGTGTACACTAGAGACCCTCACACCCACTTCTGTGTGGAACACCATTCACCAAGGTGGGGGGAGGGACTATCCACATCTGTTGCCCTGTGTTCTCAAAGCATAAGGCACCTACATGGAAGGAGATGAGTCAATGCCAAGATAGACTGTCTCCCAACTAGAGGAAAGACTTGGGAGGAGGAGGCACTTAGGAAAGAGAACAATTTCATTGGCCTGGCAAAGCCTTTGGATGGTATGAATCAATTCTGACCTAATTAAAATATTGCCTACTAAAATTCATTTTCTTGTTTCTTTTCTATTCTAATTCTGATACCACAAGTATTTCACATTTTCATGGAATCTACCACAATTGTAAAAGACATCTGAGAAACACCTCATAACGTGTAGTGATTCACACTATTATTAAATATGTATGTATGTAGGACAAGATATACCAAGCATCAATTCTGTTGTAGTGCATCAATTACATGCAAATTTTGATCATAGTGATTATCTGACTAGTGATTTTGAGGAAATGAAGCACCTAATTTAGTGTAAATAAGCCACATAAATTTAATGTAATATATGTGTTTTGTTCTATTACACATCCCCGGATCACCAGCTCAGAATATCCACATGTGTAGCTATAGTTAGACTCAATCCTGACATTTTGGAGTTTCATAGGAAGTACAGACATTTAAACCTGTTTTAAAAGATTTAGTGTAATTAAGGTGCATTTGTCAAGATAAATAATGTTTCTTCTGATAGTTTGTTAGCTTGATTGCTCAATGAAGTGCCTCCTTTGTGTTGCTGCACCAGACCCCGCAATTGTCAGAAACTGGTCTGAATTGCTCTCCTGGCTTGACTATAAATACAAAGGATCTCCACATTTTTGAAACCCTGCTTGTTAATTACTTTCCTCCCTATAATCTTGAGAACATAAAGGCCTCACTCCCTCTGAGGCACATGGGACTCTATCGTCAAATAGTTATTTTCACTGCTTTGTATTTGGCAAGCTTTTGGTCTTAAAAATATTCTACCTTGGAGTAAGGCAGTCAAAAGGCTGTGAAACAAGACACAATAATGGTGATAATTTCCCAAAAGAAAACAACCATACTTGAGAATTTTATGTAGTTATTGTGAACATTTTCTCTATCTGTTCAGTATGAATTTTAATGGATAGTTTTTCTTAATCAATTTTCTAATAGACCTGGAAAAGACAGGAACAGAAACACCCATTTCAATCCCCTACCTACAGATAGGCCAAAAGGGAGTGAATAGAAAAGTGACTTTACCCAAGCCACAGGGTGGTTCTGTGGAGATCCAGTAGAACCATGAATCCTTGCCCACAAAGTTACATGCAGCATTTTTTTTTTATTTTAATACTTCTATAGAAGAAAAGGAACATATCCCTGGAAAACTGGGTTACTTCTAAGTACTCTGAACATGAGAGTTGTTTGAAATGTTCTTCCAACGACCTTGTCATTAATCTCATCAGGATCAGAGTCACCAGGTCAAAAGTAGCGCTTCATTAGGCCAGCGTCAAGACAATCTGGGGAAGAAACAGATAAAAAAAAAATTCTGGTTAGAATTTTCAGGTCTTTACTCATTTTGTCATTCTACTGTTTCTGGGACTTTTGCCCCATACTAAATAACAAGATCTAGTGCAGTCACTGGGCCACACGTCCAATTCTAATGGAAATTTGTGACTATACAGTCTTTGTAATGTGCACTTTAAAATATTCTGAGTGCTTAAACTGACTTTTTTCAAGGCTGTTTTTAGTCTAATATTCCAGAGTCTATGTGAAGATGGGTGTACATGATCTGTTCAATTGTCTGCTTTCAATTATCTTAGCTATAGATCCAGAAAATTGCTAGAACACAGTGACACTCTATTTTTATTTTTTGAGGGAACCACTGTTTTCCTTAGTGTTTACATAATTTCACCTTTGTGACTACCACACAGAAATGGTTCCAATTTCTCTACACCCTCACCAACACTCTTTATTGTCTAATTTTTTTCTAACAGTACTTATCCAGATAGATGTTAACGACTGCAGGTGGATTTTCTTTTTGAGATACAGTGTCCTTATGAGGCCCAGCCTGGCCTCACACATGTACTGTTTTTCTCTTTAAGATTATGGTTGTGCACCATTATGCCTACCTGCCAACTGATTTTTGATAAAGGTACACAAGCAATTTATAGAAGGGCAATTTTTTCAAAAATACTGTTGAACAATTAGACAGCCTTCAACGACAACAACAAAAGAACCTCAGTTTTGGGCTCTATGGCTGCAAGCTGGGCGGCTCATGCTCGTCCTTGCTGGCTGGAGTTGACATCATGGCAATGCAGGCAGCATGACGGAGACTGACACCTCAATGGTTCCAGGTCCTAAGCTTCAATGATGCCGGTGGACCATGAACAGCCTCAGGGATGTGATTTCTCACTGGTATGAACTGTCCTGAGTTCTCCCAGCATCACAAGAGGACAGTCCCAAGGAGAACACGGACCTGGGCTGACCAAGGCAGGTTGAATGATTACAAGGATGGTTCTGTAGCTTATGCCCACATAGGGAGTCCTTGGGAACAGGACATGTGAGTGACATTGAAAGCTACCACACACAGCTCTCTACGGGGATACCAAAGTGCTCCTGCCTCTAGAATTCCTGAGCTGGGGAAACAGATTGGATCCTTGAAATACGAGGCTTTCAGAAGCACAGTGGTGAGGAAGGACTTGCAGAATTAGAGGGAAGGCTTCTGATGCCATATAACCAAAATCTTTCTGTCTTGGCAGCCATAACATCACCAAGAGGAACCTTGTTCCTGGGGAGTTGGTTCTTGAAGAACTGGGTGAGTTTGAGAGCTATGACATTTCTCCCTGAGAGACACACTACACATCATGAGTAAGCCCAAGCTGAATGGGTCTTCCAGTCTCACTATTTTGCTTACAAAATGATTGTCCTCTGCAGTCTTGAGGAGTTACAAGGAGCCTATAGAATGGAAATCCCTGTGGCATGCTCCTTTGTACCTAATCTCTAGTCTGTCAGCTGGCTTCTCTAGGGTATAGGCAGGAGAGAATAGACAGAGGATCTTTTTTCCAGCCCTCAGGCCTCTGTGTGCCATCTTTGTGGCTGCCTTCCTCACTTCTCCCTACTCCGAGCTTAGCTGTCAAAGAACAGCAGGTCAGAGGCACAAAAAACACCCACATATTCATTGGCCAAGTTAGTGAATACACAAAAGTGAGGGTGTAATAGAAACGGGAGAGGTTGTGTTCTTTCCTATCTTCTTGATGCTGGGTACTCTGTACTGGTCAAGATAGCTTAACTTGGTAAAAATCTGTTATATCTGGGCTGGGGAGATCACTCAGTTGGCAAAGTGCTTGCTACTCAAGAATGAGAACCTGAGTGCTATCCCCAGAACCTACATAGAAAGCTATGTGTGTGTTGAGAGGTTGTAATTCTAGCGCTGGGGGAGGTGGAGACAGGTGGGTCTCCTTGGCCAGCCAGCCTAGCCTTATCAGTGAGCCCCAGACCAATGGAAGACTGTCTCAAAAAATAAGGTGAATGAATGGCTCCTGAGGAAAAACGCCTGAAGTTGACTTCTGTTCTCCACACACATGAACACATACACACCCAAAATAATTTTTTAAATTCTGACATATCCATATTAAAGAGAAAGTATGAAAATGCTGAAATGGTCTGCCTTAAGTATTGAACTGATAGGAGGACAAATGAATGAGAGCTTCGTCTTTCTGTGTTGCTTAATAAACTAACGTTGGTTTGTTATGGAAAATAAAACAAAAAACAAATGTTTGAGAGGTTGGAGAAACAGCCCAATGGTTAAGAGTGACATCATACTTTTCTTGCAGAGGACCTGGGTTCAGTTCCCAGAACCCATGTCAGGTGGGTCACAGCCTATTGTAACTCCAGCTTCATGGAATTCAGAGCCTTCTTCTGGACCCTGCAAGCATTGCACTTATTTACACACACACACATGCACACACACAGAAGACAGAAAAATAAAAAGTAAAAATCTTAAAGGTTTTTAAAAGTATCTCTTCAAACGGCTCAGTGGTTAAGAGCACTGACTGCTCTTGCAGAGGATCCAGGTTTGATTCCCAGCACCAACATGGTTTGTATGAACCGTCCTTAACTCTGGTTACAGGGGAATCCAAAACCCTCTTCTGACCTCCACAGCATTACACGACATGGGTGCACTCACATACATGCAGGCAATACACTCATACATGTAGAATAAAAATAATAAAATATATTTAAAAATTTAAAAATGGATCTCTTCAGAATAAAAAAATCTTGAAGTAATTCATGCTTTAAATGTAATTAAAAATGGGTTACAATAAAAAATTGTAAAAAGTATGACTATAATTTTAAAAAGGAAAACACAGAATGAAATCTTCAGAAAGCCTGGGCAATTCGTTCTTGGATGTGATATTGTGATCCAGTGAAAAATGGTAACTTGAGCTGTGGTGGTACATACTTCTAACAGTTTAAACTAAAAATGGCAGGGGCTGGAGATGGCTCAGTGATTAAGAGCAGTGGCTGCTCTTGCAGAGGACCTGCATTGGGTTCCCAACACCCAATGACAGTTAACAACTATCCAAAACCCCAGTTCCAGGGGATCTGACCCCCTCTTCTGACCTCTGTGGGCATTGCACAACACAGGTGCACACACACACACACACACACACACACACACACACACATATATATGCAGGCAAAAACACTCATGCACATACAATAAAGAAATTAAACAACAAATTTAAAGAATGGACAAAAATTTGAAAAGGCACTTGTAAACATTGCTGGTGAGGATATAAACTGCTACAATCACTCTGAAAAAGAGATTGGCAGTTTCTCATGAAGTTCATCATACATTTACTGTCTGACTCACCAATCTTAGCCCTAGGTGTCACAAACGCTTTTTAAGCTGTTGAATGAACTGTGATGCATCCATTCAGGGATTGAAGTACTAGCCAGTGATGAGAAAGGACCAAACACATTGCTTGGATCTCAAAGGTTTTATGTTGCTTGAAAAAAGCCAATCTCAAATTTTACATATTAAAGGATTTCATTGATTTGACTTTGTAGTTCAGATTTGATTCATATGACTGCTAAAGTGTGGTCCAATTTCAAAAGCTTGGTTTTTGGCTATGGGACTATTGAAGGCTGGTGGAAACTTCAGAGAGTGAGACTGTGGCTTCCTTCTTATCCTCTATTTTGCTGCCTGGCCAGGACATAAACAACCTTACTCCATCACTCACTCCCCACCACAATGCACAACCTTACCACAGGCTCAAAGCTATTAGACTGCCTGATAGTGAATGAAACCTCTGAAATGATTATTCAAAATTAATCTTTTCTCTGTGAAGTTTAGTTATCATGACTATTTATTCTAGTGGAAGAAAGCTTACACAGTATCAGTCTTCAAAAGATAAAATGACAGTGATGGAGAACAGGTCCAAGGTTGCCAGGTGTGAAAGGGGTGATTGAAAGAAAGCTGCATGGGTTTCTTATGGTGATGGAGAGGCTCCATACCAAGATTTCTGTGGTGGCAATATGAGTATATATCTATAGCTATATCTCTATATAACTATATATAATATTTAAGTATATATTTAAACTATATATATTTGGAAGTATGCACCCAAAAGTCAATTTTATTATTGGTTAACTTAAAATAAAATTAAAATACATAAAATAATAAAACAGTAATAAGCCTAGTATATACTGGCATGAATGACATAGTTTTGTGGAAAATAACTGTATTTGTAACAGAAGCATGGTGTTGTTTTATGATTTTTGAAGGCTTTAAGTATATCCCTTAATAGAGGACTTTGGGGGTCCCATGTCTGCTGCATTCAATCAATTCTGATTTTGATATTTATTTTCAAGATGGAGTCTTACAGGCTGGCCTCAAACTCATGATTCTCCCGCTTCAGCCTCTCAAGTGCTGGATTACAGGCATGTACCACCACACCCAGCCATGCACACATTTGAGTTTTCATGTCGTGTAGCACAAGTGAGTTCTACCGTATACTCACGGGACAACCAGAGCAAATTAGGGAAATCGTTTCTAGTATATTTTTAAGTCTTTGACCTGATGGATTCCCCCCTAAAAAAGGATTTGGGGATCACTAGCCCATGTAGTAACTTCATAACAGAAAAAAAAAAAAGCTTTTCTTCTTATGTCTGATTTTAGGAAAAAATAACTACTGTATCCACCATAGAAAGGAAATAACATAATTATTATTTGAATTCAAATATATAGTCATAAATTAAAAAGACAAACTCAGATGCTTATTGTAGTTAAAAGGTCACCTCTTATACTTTCCAATAATGGTCAGGTTTAGTAATATGTTTCCATTCCATTCTTTTAAGGGTACAATAGGATTCTTTATAGGAATGTCTCACCATGGTTGGAAAGATTCTTCTATGCCCATTTCAGGTCACACTACAATGTTATCTGAATAGACTCTTCCTTTTAGAAGCCACGTAAAGTCTTACACTCAGAAAGAAAAATTTTCTTCCTCGGAAACTTCCTGAAATATGCAAGGTGCTTGAGAATGTCTTTTGTAATCTGCATTTGACCTCAAAATTCTGCAATTGTGACCAGACTGATTGCAGCCTCAGGAAGCAGGCATTTCCTGCCTGAGAGATAGTTAGGCAATACAGAAGGTGGGGCACATGCCAACACCCTGTGAGACAGCGCTATGAGCCTAAATGGTATGTCAGGTGATAAAGGTTGTTACAGGGACAGTTTGATTTGGACTAATTATATTTGGAATTGACTGTGTTTCCCAGGTGAGCAGTCTCACTATCCAAGTTGGAAGCTTCCTGCCTCGCTAATATTCATGAATGGCTACACTCCTTGCCCAGCTAGTCTCTTGGAATCAATCAAGACAGTAAGGCCTTTGGTGACAAAAAGAAAAGCTTTCCCTTCATTCACACTTCCCTAGAGCAAAGGAATTTCTTGATCTTCTGGTCTTCTTTCCTATTTTCATAAGCCATTCTAGGGACCCTTGGAAACTCACATGGTACAAGATGACCTTTAAAGGGAGATCCTGGGTCTAGTATCCACAATGTATAAAGCATTCTTACAACTCAGTATTAAAAACAAACCACCCAATTAAGATCTTTGCCTTGATAGTGGGCTTTGAGTTCTCACATATGCTGTATTCATTCAATTTTTATTTTGATCTCTCTTTGAGACTGGGTTTCATGACCTGGCCTTGAATACACAATCCTCGTGTCTCAGACTCAGGTCCAGAATTGAAATCTTCTCAGAAAAGATATACAAGTAGACAACAAATACACCAAAAGTTGTTCAATATCATTAGGGCACTGCAAGTGAGAACCACGACTGGGAGCTTTAAATGGGACACACATCACCTCCTTCAAGGCACAGGGAACATCAGAAGAGGTTGTAGAAAGATGATAGAGAGGAGGGCGGCTGTGTAATGCTGTGTTAGGGCATGATATGGCTTTGGCACCCATGAACTCACAACACCTGTGGTTGTCTGCATAGGGCATGTACAAGACCAAGCCCTTAAACACTCAGTCATAGATGAGGAGGGGCTCATGGGGCCCTACCCTACCAGGGGAGTTTGGAAGTCACAAGTTGCTGGAGGAGGGGACGTTGTTGTCTTTAGTGATACAGTGAGTTACTTATGCCCATGTGAGTGGTCCTGGTTAAACCCAAAAAGTCACAAAGCAAAAACAAAACAAAAATACATGAAAGTAGGATGGGGGCTTGGTGGAGATAGGAAGAAGATAAGAGTAGGTGGGAGGGTGAATGTTACCAGATTATGTACATGTATGAAATGGCCAAAGAATAAATTAATAATCAAGCCCACAGTGAGGTACCACTTCTTACAAGGATAATAACAATATAGTAGCCTTTTAGCTTTACTTTTGTGATGCTGGAGAGTGAATCCAGGGCCTCATGCATCTTGGTAAGTCCTCTACCACTGACCTACATCCTCAACTGGAAAATAGCAAGTGTTAGTTTGAGTATGGAAATTGGAATCCTCCCACACTGTTGGCAGAAACGTGAAATGGGATAGCACAGTGGAAAAGTTTGATGGTTCCTTAAGAAGTCAAATAATTATTTAGCCAGCATTCTACTCCTTAGGCATGTACCCCAAAGAATTGAAAATCAGAATAATAACTGCACAGTCATGTTCGTAGTGAACTATGCATAATAGAGAAAAGGTAGAAATAATCTAAGAGCCCATCAGGCAATGCATAATTAAATGTATATGTCTTCTTAAATTTTTATTGGGTTAAAAAGGAAAATTTGAGAAGTTGATGAACTTCAAAGGCACAAAAGGACAAATATGAGATGATTTCATTTATTTGAGACATCTAAAAATAATCAAATTGGTAGAAATAGAACAGTATTTTCCAAGGGCAGAAGAGAAATGGGCAGTGGAAAATCGATCCTTAGTGGATTCAGAATTCCAGTTTGGAAGTCTTAGGGAAACGGATGGTGGTGATCATGTACAGCACTGCAACATGCACAGAATTTTACACTTGAGTATTTACTTCTGTCAGGACTATATATATCACAATTTAAAAACTAAATATTATCCAGGTGTGATGGTGCATGCCTTTAATATCAGTACTCAGGAGGCAGAGGTGGGCAGAGCTCTGTGAGTTCCAGTCCAGCCAGGGATAAAGAGGGAGACCATGTCTCAAAAAAAAATTAATACATGCTACAGTATGGATGAACTCAGAAAAGATCATACTTTCTGAAATAATCCAGGTATAAAATGCTACTTAGGAAAGAGTACATATTGATAGTTTCCAGGTGCTCCTGAGCGGAGAGCAGGGAGAGACTGATATAGGTAGAGGGGCCTGTCTCCTTTTGATATCATGAGAATGTTTTGGAATTAGAGGTAGTGCTTGCTCCCACATACATTAAGTGTATATGAAATGTGTGTGTTTAAGGTAGTCAAATTTAGATCATGTGAGGACTATCTTATCTTTAAATTCAAGAAGCTTTCTTCAAGCTGGGTGTGGTGCACACGCCTTTAATCCGAGCATCCAGGGGGCAGAGACAGGCAGATCTCTGTGAGATAAATAAAGCAACTAACTAAAAAAATGTTTAAATAAAACTGACCTCTGTGCCTACCCAGAAGCACTGAAAAGAAAGCCGGCCTACAGAGCGAGGACCCAATTCCATTTATAGTCAATGTAGGAACACTGCTGCAGTTCCTTCACTACAATCCACTCAAGGCTTGTTGTTGCTGTTTGCTTATAAAATTCTCTATTCCCTTTGCACACATGTATACAAAAAAATCAGAAGTATATTTTAAAGAAGTTTGTTTTGTGTGACCATTTCTAGCCTTTCTTGGACAAGCAACAAGGCCCAACAGCCTTTAATACCTTTTAATGTGGGTAAGTTCCAGATACAACTCATTACCTACATAGCAGGAAGCCAAGTCAAAGTCAGAGTCACATGTAGGTTCAGCTGGAGTTCACAAGTCCAGAATTTTCTTCCTAAGCATGGGTTCTCAGTTCAGTTTTTTGATTACTGATGGACAGTTTGGGTCTTGAAAAATCCCCCAAAGACACAGGTGTTAAAGGCTTGGTCCTCAATGTAGTGCTATTGGAAGGTGGTAGGATCTTTAAGATGTGGGGGTCTAATGGGAGGACTTGGGCCACTGAGGGCATACCTTTGGAGGGGTCTGGGGGTCTCTGCAGGCTCCTGGCCTCTGCTCTTCTTTCTTTTGATTCCTGGTTTGTGCTGTGAGTGGGCTTGCTCTATCACACATTCCCTGCTATTGCCAGCAGAGGCCCAAAGCAATAGGTGCGCTCAACTCTGGACTGAAACGTCTAAAACCACAAGGGAAAATAAACACTTTATCTTTATAAGTTAATTATTTCAGGTGTTTGCTATAATGGTGGGAGGCTAACCCAATATCCCCTAAAATGCTTTAAAAATCTCTAAAACATTTCAGTCACACACACACAGACACACTTTTAAATAGAACCATTAGTTTATAGATACAAAGAATATATTTCCCAGGATATTTGAAACAGGCTTTCAACATATTTTTGTTAAACTCTTCAGCCCACTTGGCTTGTTCACCTTATGAAATACTGTTATCCATTGACATACTTGCTAAAGCCTGTTCTATGAATCCATGAACCAAATACAAGTCACAGTATGAAAGAATACACTTTGGTTTGCTGTTTCTTTTAAACCCAGGCTTACCTTGAACACCTGATCCCCTTGAGTGTACCTCATAAGTGCTGAGATTACAGGCATGTACCACCACATCCAACAAAAGTTCTTATTTTATGATCTAACTCAAGCATAACCCTGGGCATTTCTGACAGGGGTCTTCCTCTAGCTCAGATGGAAGGATGCTCTTGGGGCAATGCTTTCACATTGTCCCTTGTCTGGCACTCTGGAGGTGCTGAGATCCCACTGTGTGCTCTATGATCAAAACTAGGAATGGTAGGAAGACTCGGTGAAGTGGCAGAAGGGTCACTGGGAGGTGGGAAAGAAGAACTTTCAAGCAAGGACACCTTTGGGCATTAAGTTGGTTCTAGGAGACAGTACACTCTGGGTTGAGAAGCTAGTAACTGGCCGTCTGCAAGCTATCCGGGACCATGTGAACTGTGAAAAGTCTCTCCACATCCCCAGAGGAATACATGCCCTAGTTTTAATGCCAAAGCCTTAGGTTCCCTGGGTTTATAGTATGGGCCAGCATTGAGTGAGTTAAGAAGTATAGCGCTGGGCTGGAGAAATGGCTCAGCAGTTAAGACAGAACCCGGGTTTAGTTCCCAGAACCCACTTGGCAGCTAACAACTACCCACAACTTCATTTCCAAGAGGTCCGACACCTTCTTCTGGCCTCTGTGGACACGACATGCATGCGTGCTTATACACGCAGACAAAATGCTCATGTACACAAAATACAAATAAGTAAAATAAGTACAGTGCTTTGGATGTTGTGGCACACACCTGTAAATCCAGCACTTGGGAGAATGAAGTAGGAGAATTGGCATGACTTTTAGGTCAGCCTGTGCTACACAGTGAGATCTGTCTCAAAAATATGTCACAGTGCTAAGAAAAATTACTCCAAAATTAGGAAGAAAAGAAGGACATCTCTGTCAGTGTCCCGTGAGAAGGCAGCTGTCCAATAAGCCCATCTAAGGATCTTTGACTCTTTAGGAAAATGTCCTATTTATCATTTTTTAATGGATTAGGCCTGGACATTTCTTTGTGTGTGCATGAAAAGTTGGAAGTTATTGGGGCTGGAGAGATGGCTCAGCGGTTAAGAACAATGGCTGTTCTTGTAGGAGAAACGGGATCGATTCCCAGCACCCACAAGGTGGCTAACAACCATCCATAACTCCAGTTCCAGAGGAATCTAACACCCTCTTCTGGCCTCTGTGGGCATTGCATAACTCGGGTGCACTTGCATATATGCAGGCAATACACTCATATACATGAAATAAAAATGAGTAAAAAACAGAAAAGTTGGAAGTTATGAGAAACTGATGGACTGGTTGTTTTGGGGGGCAAAAATGTAAATGATAAGAAATGCTATAGTTTAATTGTCTAAGAAGACATGACCTATGGTTACATCTAGTCTAGCAGTCATTTCTTAGATTTTAGATCCAGGCTGGGGGTGTAGCTCAGTGGAAGAGCACCTAACATGCACAGAACCATGTTCAGTCCCCAACATCACAGATTCAGTTCATTCCACTTCACTTCACTTCAATTCAGTTCGATTCTGCAAATCTGAATATGCCATTCCATCTTGCTGGTACCCACTTTAACAATCTTAGCCTTCACATCCTCTTTTAAACACATTCTGTGTATTTCATTGTTAATGAGATCAATTTAATGTAGGTGTGTGCTCAAATGCTCTCTGTAAGCATTTCTCTGTCAACATGTAGTTCTGTAAATGCTAAAAAAGTCTTGCTGGGCATATTGGCACATGCCTTTCATCTCAGCACTTGGGAGGCAGAGGCAGGAGGATCTCTGTGAGATTGAGGCCAGCCTGGTCTCCATAGCAAGTTCCAGGTCAGATGGGGCTATAGGGCACCCCTGTTTCAAAAAGACAAAAGAACAACATAAAGTGCACAGAACGTTTAAGGAAAGGGAGGGTGATGCTTAAGGGGGAGTCATGAAAGATCTGATAGGGAAGATATCTGGACCGAATGCTGCTGTGACATGAGTTGTAGCCATGATGGAGAGGAATGGGAAAAGGGCCTTGAGACGAGGAACTCTTACAGGGCAAGGGGACATTATGACACGGGTGTAGGTGGTGTCAGAGGAGCATTGGGTAGAAGCCAGCTCCTTAGTTATACAGGTCATAATAATGAGCAAGAGCCTTGTCCTGCACAAAAGCAGGATTAAAGAATTTTTAGCAAGAATGTGACACAATAAGATGGCTTTGTGTTTTAGAAAGACCAGTTTTGTCTGAAGAATGCACACATAGGTGGAAATGAAACTAAATCGATACTACAGAATTGAGCAGTGAGAAAGCTGTGAGTTAAGGTAAGGCCGTAGTGAAGAGCAGTCACAATGATTTGGAATAAATAGGGCATGGTGTTTGTTTGGATGTAGGAGAGGGAACAGAAAGGTAGGAGTGAGCAAGATGTAAGTAAGATTTGGTAACTGATTGTGAGGGGGAGGGAGAGGAGGGGCTGACCTACACCAGGAACAGTCTTACTTTAGGTGTAGAGATCATATCACTCTATTATGAATACTGCAGAGACAGCAAACAGCAGCTGTTTATGTCAAGATGAGAAGCTGCAAGAACAATGCATTCCTAAGGTTTTACATAGTTTGAGCACATTCTGGAATTAAGCCTTTGCCTGGGCTACTGAAACATCTACCTTTTATTTCTTTAAAGGACTCACAGAGTACATTTTTATTTGTAAAAGATTTTTGAAAATCATTGATAAAATTACCTCTCTTCCTTGTTTGTGCTTGGCACGGTCCTTCCAGCAGGGCTGCCCACTCACTTTCCCACAGCCTTCTATGGTTTTCACTCTGATGGACAAGCTGCAGTGATAAAGCTCATCCAGGCAGTAACAACCAAGTTCGCAAACCTCTTCTCTCTGAGCCTCTCAAACCTCCCAGCTCTCATACATCCCTGAATGAAACTGTTTACCTTCCCCAAAGAGGACACCGCAAGCAACTTGAAGGAATTCGGCATTCTTAACGGATCTTCTCATCTCCAACTCCTAAAACCTTTCCAGCATAGAGGATGCCTTCATTGAATGCTGTTTTAAGGTTTATTTTTATTTATGTGGATAAGTGTGTATGTGTATGTTCATGCATTCATGAAGGTGCCCTCAGAGGCCAGAAGAGAGTATTACACCCCCTGGAGCTAGAGTTATGAGCCACCTGAGTGCTAGGAATTGAACTTGGGTTCTCCAGAAGAGTACCAAATGCTCTTAACCAGTGATCCATCTTTCCAACCAACCCATCAGTGAATGTTCCCTGCTGTTACTTAAAGACATAAGTAATGTCATCTGTTGTTGACAAATTTGAGGATTAAGGAGAAAAAACAAACATGATAAGCTCTTTTAGTGAGGATCATTATTATTCTAATGAGATGTTAAATGAGAGCTACCCACTTGAATTAGTGCATAAGTAATTAATTCCTATGGCTTAAATGTCAACATAATACAACAAATAATCTCTTAAAAATTGATTTATTTAAGGGCTATTGAGATAGCTCAGAT
>NW_008353490.1:10054440-10079563 GCF_000622305.1 Nannospalax galili
TGAATGCACCACATGCCTGGTTCCCACAGAGTCCAGAAAAGGGTGTTGGATCATCTAAAAGTGTAGTTACAGATAGTGAAGCCAAGTGGGTGCTTGGACCTGAACTCATGTCCTCTGTCAGATCAGCATGTGCCCTTAACCACTGAGTCAACTCTTCAGCCTCCAGGGTTATATTTTTAAAATTGCATTTTAACTGGGATTTTCACAAAATAGAATTTATTCAAGGAATATCAGAAAGATGATAGGTACAGACTGGCATTTTAGACAAATGGCATTAGATGCTTTTGTACAGGTACGGAAGACACAACTAGAACCATGAAAATGTGGCTGAAACAGGCAAGAAGCCTTTGGCACCATTAAAAGGATATAATTTACCGTATGACAGAAATCTGTAAATGTGCCAGATCTGTTTAACGTATCTTCTCCGGTGATATTTAAAATGAGTTGAGGACAATGGCTGGGGTGGTGGCTTGGGCTGGGAAACCCGGGCAGGAAGATCACCGTGGTCAACCTGAGGGAAGAGTTGAAGATAACGTGCCTGAAATACTCCCCTTTGGAATTTTTGATAAACTCCTATCTTCTACCGTAGACCCCTCCCTCAGTTCAGGATTCCAGATCTACGGGCTGTATGCCAGGATATATCCGCATTTATAACTGCTACTGGTATAAAGAATCATTTGCCTGGGGGCGGGAGAGAGAGCTCAGTTCGCCAGGTGCAGAGGATCTGAGTCGGATCCCCAGAACCCACTTAAAAAAGACAGGAGTGGTGGGGAGCGCTTGTAATCCCAGCCCTGGGGATTAGGTGGAGGGCGGGAGCAGGCGATCCTTGGGCTCACTAGCCAGTCTAGCTTCCTCAGGCAAGGCCCAGGTCCCAGTAGCAGACCAGGTCTCAGAAGGACAGGGTGGCTAGTGAGGACGACTCCCAAAGTTGCCTCTGTCCTCCATCGGCAGGGTCGCACACGTACACACATTCATGCAAAGTGAGTCATCCACTTTCTGGGTGGGTGTTAAACGAAAATTAAGGCAGCTGTCACTACACACAGCTGTCACTGCCTGCCCCTCACGTTCCCGGTACCTCCAGTCCAGGTAAAATGCGGGAGGCGTGGAGTCGCCCAAAGATGACGTGTTCAGATGCAGGGGGCAGGCCGGGGCAGGGCCTGCTCCGCGGGCAGGGCTTAGACGGTGGACTTGCGAATCGGGAGTCTAGCGGGGCGGAGCTGCGGTGGGAGCTGCATTTGAGCAGCTTTGTGTCCCGGGTGCGGTCTCCAGACAGCCAGCCGGCCTGTTGAGACTGTGGACCACAGTGGAGTAGCTGCGGGCCGCCAAGGGGAAGCTGTGGTCCCTAGACCTAGAGGGAACAAGCTGAGGCCAGTACCTGACGGTGAGATGACTTTGACAGCAGCACTGGAAAGCTTATTTTCATTGGCCTCAATTCACAGGACAGGCCTTAGCAGTGGCACCCAGGTGTCTTATGGTGGGCAAGTTGACCACAGCACGGGGCCTGTCGTTTCTTCAGTCTTAAGTATAAAAAAAATTGGGGGGGGCAGTGTCTGTTTAGAACCTAACACATAGAAAATGTTGGATTGAGTTGAGTACAAACTGTTGCCACCGTGGAAGTTTTCTCAAAGAGAAATACATGCAGTCTTTTTTTTCGATTTTTAAGCATGCATATCAAATTTTAGTTAAAGTGTACTAAGTGATTACATATGATGTGTGTGGCTACATGTGGTGATGTGAATCCCCATTTAGTGGAGTTGGGACAAGGCTGAAGTAGCAGTAGGTAGGGTGAAATCCTAGGTCAGAAATCATACATGCAAAAATACTGAGGAAAAACACTACCTCCCAATATTCTGTGAGGGCTTACTTACTAGGTGCCAGGTTGCAGCAACCCTCACAAGCCTTAGAGTTTTGTCTGCTCAACATCTTTATGTTTCATTTCGTGGTGTTTTAGACCTAGACTAGAACTGATTTGCCGTCCTGATTCTACAAAGAGTGTTGCCACTCGGTGCCTAATCTGTAAAATGAGGGTTTAATCATCCTGATCCATATTTTTGAAAAAGCATGGGTGGGGAAGGTCATTTCTTCAGAAATAAGACTTTTCTAATGTGGAAAGGGGGGAGTTTACCTTGTAGGGGGAATTCTGTAGAATTGGTTTTTCTGTTAAGTAGGTAACACTTCTTCCTAAACTGGAAATGAAACTAAATCACCAGTTCCTCATTTTGTCTTCTGCCAGTTGATGGACAGTAATTACTAACTACTGTCCAAGCTCATAACTTATGAAGTGACTTCCTTTGTCTCTTCCCATACCTACAACAGTGCATCTTCATGGACTAGATACAGCTTTTTGTCCTCGCCTTTGCATCCCTCGGGTTCATTTTCTCAACATTTTTTGACCCCCGTCCCTTAAGACCCTTGTTACCATCAGTCTGCTGTTCGCATTGCTGGTTAGTGAGATTCAACATGTTACTGTGATCATTAGTGCTGCCATTTGTTTTCCACTGGTTGCCTATGTCTTAGCATCTTGGCCTAGTGATTAGGGGACCATGCTTGGAATTTGGAGAATGTGAGAGATGGCGCTTTTAACCATGGTTTGTTGTTTAGGTGTTTGTAATTTGTGTTTTGGGATATTTTACCTCCTTTTTTTTTTTCCTTGGAAGTTAGGATTTGGGAGTATGTAATGGAATTTGAAATAAATACATGTATTTTGGGCAAGAAATAAGTGTATATGGGCAGTCTTAAAGTAACTGTGTATATTTCTATCATTGCGCAAATGAGTGAACATGGGAAATGTAGAAATATTATTACTGAGATTGTAGATTTGTGGGGAATTTGTGTATTTTAGCATGTGAGGCATCTGAATGACTAATTGGTAGAATGAATCAGCACATCTGTGGTGTGGAGTTTGGATGATTCTGCATTTGGAAGGTGGGTGAGTTATGTGCCTGTAATGTTTGTAGTTTTTCATCTTGTTTTTGCCGGTTTGTGTGGGATTGTACATGTTTGGGGACATATTTGTGTATTTATTGTTTTCTATATGTATGTATATTGATGACTGACACTTGTGAAGTGTATGTGTAATGGTGTTTGTATTTACTTGTATGTCTCACGTGTCTGCATGCTTTCTATGTATGACCAGATGTTTGTGTGATGAATATTTGGGTGACAGCATGTTTCCTAAGGTGACAAGATAGTTTGAATGACTATTTCCTGTGAGTCTATGTTATAAATAGGGAATGATTTGTATATACGGAGGAAGTAATGTGCATATCTGTTGGAGAGGTGAGGTTGTACATTCGCACAGGCAAGTGTGGGGACTATACTACCTATATTTGAGGTTTGTAGTCCAGTTGTTTGTTAGTATTTGAGGATGTAGGGGGTTGTTTGTCTCTATCGCCTAGTGAAAATTTGGGCTTTATAGTTGAGTGGTATTTGTGTTTCAAATGTTTGCTGGAGATACTTCTATGTGTGTTGGACATTTAAACTGGTTGTATGCATACATCAGTGCGTACATGAAATACAGAAATCTGTTCATAGAAAATGTGGTCGTTTGAACATATTAAAGGTGAATTAGGTTTGGTTTAAGCATGTTTCTGTTTTTGGTTAATGTGTGTTTCTATGTTTGGGGAATGAGCTTGGGACGTGGTATTCTATATATGTGGAATGTTGTACAGTGTGCTACAGGAGTATATATTCAAGTACTGGAAATATTTGTGTGTGCAAGTGTGTGGGAATTGTGTGTATGTGAGATAATGTAAAGAAATTAGTTGTTATACTGATGCTTGATGGGGGTGTCTGTGTCTATTTCTATTTTTTCTGTTCTTGGTGTTGGGCATAGGACCTAGGGCTCCATACATGCGTTCTGTATGTGTCTGAGTGTTTGACTATCAATTCATGAGTTTTATGAACGTATCTATTTAGATCATTGCATATATAGGTGAATCAGGATTCCTCTTTGTGTTTATTCTGGATTGAACTCTTGAACACTTTACTTGAATATGCAGCTTCATTGTTTGTGTGTTTTATATTTTGTATTTAAAAAATATAGATTGTTTGTGGCTGCGTATGCATTTGAGTTCATGAGGAGTCTGCAATGTGTCTTTTGGTCGATGTAGGAAGTTCCTTGTTTTTTGTTTGCAAACAAAAAACGTAGATTTTGTACATTCAGGAATTTCAGAATGTTTGGAGAAGGACTGTAAGATTTCATATGGGTCTGTTTAAGGGTGGTTGATGTATGAGAAAATTATTTTATACTTGGTAGTTTTGCAGAGTCTATGCCTATTGGGTTTCTGTTGTGTCACACTGGCATTGTGTTTGTACATGTATGCACATGTTACTTATGTGTGCATAGTTGTAACAGGGATGTGAGAATACCCAGGATAAATGGGGTTGTTTTCCCTCCAAAATTCACAAACAGGCAGGATATCTGTGTGTTCAGGGTGCTGGTAGCAGTTGTATTTATATGATCACAAACTATGTTTGTTTTAGAAAAATGTGCTGTGGGCTGGGGGTGGAGTGAAGGCTCTTACATGGGGATTGGGTAGAATGTGTGCCGTATTCATGTGAAAGGATGTGGGTGTGCAGGAGCTAGCTTATGGTAGCTGATGGTACTAATTAATCTCTTCCCGGTTCAGTGTCATCAGGTTAGTAGATGACATTGTTCCTGCTGGTATTGCTGATATTGTTACATGGTTTTAATGTTGAAGTTTTCGTCCTCCCCTTGTATGACTTCTTATTGGTATTTACACACCCGTGTGTGCGTATACACACATGCAGGTATACCATATATACATATATATGAGACCATATGTTTTAGAAGAGGCAACAGTGAATTTCCATGTATTGGAAATATATGTGAATTGTGAGTAGGCCATCAGGCCACTGCCCCTGGTTATTCTAATCTGTTGTGTTGCTCTTTATGGGGTTGATTAATTCGTTAGGGCCTAAGTGTCCTCATAAATGTTGACTTTGAGCTCTTGCATATATAGGGTTGTCTGTACCTTAGGGAAGTAGATGCTTCTTCAATTTTTGTGTGGTCTTGGCATGTAGGTATCATGCCATTTGGCTGAGTGTAATGGTTAGCTGTGAAGAACAGAACTTCCTTGGTGTGTTTTCTGTTTGATGGGTGGCAGTTACAAAATTATCATGTTCCTCAGAGAGGAAGTCAGATAAGCTAAGTCCCCTAACCTTTCTCATCCTGAGAAATATCTAAGCAGCTAAAAGTGCTGCTGACTCTTCTGTGTGACAGCTGGTGGTCAGGGACACCCTTGTCACAGTGTAGCTTATTGAAAGCCTGCATAACCTGTGTTGATGGATGGGTACTGTGAGGTATTATGTAGGCACTCTGTGTCACTAGTTGTGATCCAACATGTGTTCATGGAAGTCTTGAATCTTCAGGGGCTAGGTAGGACCTCCAAGAGTCCCGAATACTGAGAAAAAAATTTCCTTTCTGTTTGGGGAGCCCTATTTCCATGGTTGGTATTTAAAAGAAATGTCATCTTTCTTGCCTCAGGATACCCCCAGCTCTGGGTAGCTCAGCTCATCTTTGTGTTTCTATAATGGTATAGTACAGTTTTCTTCATTTTCTCTATTCCAAAGAGTTACTAGCCCACAAGAGCGTATTGGTCCTAGTTTGTTTCTCCATTGCTGTGACAAAACACTCGGACCAATACCAACTTGGGGAGGAAAGGGTTTATTAGGCATACATCTCACAGGTCGCACTTCATCAGGGAGCCCAAGGTATGAACTCAGGGCAGAAACCTGGAGGCAGGAGCTACAGCACAGGCCACGAAAAATGCTCCTTATACTGGCTTGCTTCACTGGCCCTTACTCAGCCTGCTTTCTTTTACAATATGGGACCAGGTGCCCTAAGGTGGCACCATCCACAGTGGGGTAGGCTCTCACATATCACTCAACAATCAAGAAAATATCCCACAGACATGACCATAGGCCAGTTCAATGGAGGAAATTTCCCAAGAGGAAATTTCAATGTAGTGTAATGCTCCCTTAACCCAGGTGTGTCAACTTGAAATTAAAGCTATCCAGCACAGTATTGCATCTCAGAATGGCCACCTGCTAACCTCAAAAAGCCTCCTTCCTCCCTGATACTTACCTTGTGGTTTCTGAGTCTATCTCTTTGATGCTAAGTCTCCTTGTGCTGAGTGTACTTCTGGCTAGGAACTAGGTACAGAGTTTGAAGCAGGTTTAGCCCTGCAGGAAGAAGTAGAGGGATCATATTGTGAGCTATGACTCCTATGCTGTGTCTCCCAAAGTTAATAGGTTTATTTTCTTTTTATTTTATTTTTGTGTGTATATAATGTGTATGCGTATGTGCACATGTGCATTTGTGTGCATGGTTTTGGTTGCATACATGTGGAGGTCAGAGGACATCCTCGGGTTTGGTCTTCACCTTCTACCTTGCAAGGTTTCTGTTGCTTTTCTACTAGCCGTCCTATAGTGTCTGGGCATGCTTCTGCCTCTGCCCATTGTGGTGCTGGTATTACAGATGTATATGCTATTGCATCCAGCTTTTATGTGGGTTCTGGGGCTCCAAACTCAGGTTGTCAAGTTTGTGTGGCAAACATTTTTTACCTATTGAGTCATCGCCCCACCCTGTGATAGAGGGCTTTGTCTCCATCTAGTAGCCCTATTGGAAGCTGGTTGAATCCTTCTTGGAGGTAGAGGCATAATGGAAAGTAATTAGGTCATCCTAAATGTGATGCTGAAGGTGGAATCAGGACCAGAAAATACTGTATTTAAGGTTGTAGTCCAGGATGGTGTGTTTGTTAAAGAGGTTAGTGTCATGACAGAAATACCAAGTGCTTTGTCCTGGGTAGAAAATGCCTTGAGGGCATCCTAGAGATCAGCAAGAACCTGATTAGAGGCTCAGAATCTTTGGTTTGAGAAGAGAGCCCCTAATACCACATTGCTGGTGAGCTCTGCTTTGCATAAGACCACCTAGGGAATTTCCAGAGATTTATTACTCTCAGTTCAGCCAAGGCACTCAGAGGCTTCTACATTCATAGTCCAAGTTTGTCTGGCTACTGCTCCCACTGGTGTGAGAACTTGTGGTCATCTTCATAAATGCTGGTTTTACAGGCATGCAGGACACAGTGATTGGGTCATGGAGGCGTCTACTGGAACTTGAGAAGAAAGTTTTAAGGGCTGGCAGTGTGCGACACTGTCAAAGTCTCTGCAAGCAGCTCCCTTGAGAAATGTGTGTGGAACTGTGTAAGTGAAAGTGAGGTTGTAGTAGAGACCCAGGGAAGATTAGAGATGCCAGGAGTGTGGCTGCCTGCTGGGGCAATGTGTGGAACAGTGGGAAGAGCTACCAAAGTCTAAGGGGGCCCATGTAGTGTCCCAGATGATTGACAGGATTGTACAGAATATAATGTTTGCCTTTTGAAGCTTTGCTCTTTCTTTGGAATAATTTCTACTTGATCTTTTTTCTTATTTGCCCCCGCCCCCCCTTTTTTTAACATTTGAGAACTATTTTGGGGTATGAAGAAAGAAATATTCTTGATATATTTATAAATCAATTTGTACCCAAATGGTGTGGAATCAGAATAGGCAGTATAGAAAGAACAAAAAGACCAACAACCTAGAAAATGTTGTATTTGGTTTGGGATCTGCTAGTTCAAATAACCCTCAGAAACATCTTAGGATATGAGATTCCCATTCCCAATTCACAGACCCACAAAGGGTGTGTGTGTGTGTGTGTGTGTGTGTGTGTGTGTGTGTGTTGTTTTGCGTTTGCATTTACAGTATCTTTGGTTTTGAAATAGGATCTTGCTACGATGCTCAGCCTGGGCTTACTTAGGCTCTTGGGCATAATGTATCTTCCTATTTCAGGCTGTCAATAGCAGGAGCTGCCACCATAAACTTTTGTAATATGTTTAATGTAGCATGTTTAAGCTGCCTTGTAGGTGCTTGGAATTAACTCGGATTTTAGAATTGGCACTCAGGTAAAGTCTTTCTGTTAATGAAAATTTTGTGACTTGGAAACCCAGGAAGATGCAGGATATTATGTAATGCTGTGAATACATATAAAAATAGGATACTTGTCTCTATTCACTGTAGTACTGTTTATACACATACACACAACCATGACCATGTGCCTAAGCATATGAGTACATATCATTTCACTTTAGGTGACCTAGGATAATCTCTCATCACTGAATCATTGTTTCTGTAACCTTATCTTGACATTGCTTTTAACAAGGCTAATAAATTGTCCTTGCCACATATGTCAGTGCCATAGCATGGAGTATGTATCTCTTTTAAAAATATTATTTTTATTTTTGTGTATGAGTGTACTGCCCTCATGTATGTGTTGTACAATGGCTGCAGAGGTCAGAAGAGGGCGTCAGATTCCTTTGGAACTGGTTGTTACCTGCCATGTAGGTGCTGGGAGTTAAACCCTGGTCTTCTGCAAGAGCAGCCAGTGCAGCCTAGGAGTATTTATTTCTCCATTCAGCCCAGCACACATCTTCTGGTGTCTGTCTGCTCTTTGCTCCACATCTTCACACATCTGCCTCACAGCACCAGGAGGCTTGAATTGTGTGTCTCCTTTATGAAATTCCTGATATAATTTGAATTCTTTTAAAACAGAAGGCACATGACACAACTGATCACATTTTATCTTTTACAATGTAGATCTAGCTGGAAGATGGCATTAAAGTTAAAGTATCAGGTTTTGGTCATATCTCGAATAATTTTAAAGTGGTTTTAAAAATTATTTTGGGATTTGTGTTTGCTGTATACCTTTAATCCTAGCACTTGGGAGGTAGAGACAGGTAGACCTCTCTGAATTCTAGGCCAGTCTGATCTACATAGTGAGTTCCAGATGAGTCGTATCTACATAATGAGACCCTGTCTTTAAATTTTTCTTTTCTGTGTCCATGTGTACATGCTTTTTGTACATCTAGACCAGACAGTCTGGTCTACATAGTGAGTTCCAGGCCAGCCTGAGCCAAATAGTGAGACCCTGTCTTTAACAATTTCTAATTTTGTTTTTTTTTCCTGTGTGTGCATGTGTGTGTGCTTAGATGTGCATGTATGTGGAGGCCAGAGGTTGACATAAAATGTCTTCTCAATCTCTCGCCTACATTTTTAGACAGGTGTGCTCACTGAAACCGAAGCTTGCCAATTCTGCTATAGCGGCTGTCTATCAACTCAAGAGATCCTCCTGTGTTCTCCTCCACAGTGCTGGGATTACAGGTATGTACTTCTGTGTTGGGCTTTTACATGTGTGCTGAGGATCAAACTCAGGTTCTCATGCTTGCTCAGCAAACACTTTGTTACTGACCCATCTCCTCAGACCCTTGTTTAACATTTAACTTTACTGGTGACATTTCTTGTATAGGGACATATTAACCTTTGCCTTACAATTGTAATATGTTAGATTTGTTTAAGTTTTATGAATTTGGAATAAGCTTGTATGTTTAGAGGTCAATTTGAACTAAATCCCTTTTTTGGGTGGGAAAACTTTCATATAAACATAACATAGATCTAAAAGCATACAGAAACATGTATACTAATCACAAGAATATCAAATTACAGACTCAGACTAGCAGCAGACAAAATGATACATAAGTACTTACACGAGATTAACAGTTATGAACACTTTAACCAGAAACTGAGTATGTCCTTAATAGACTTAAGGGAGACAATATGGATCTCAAAGACATTATATGTGTTGGGGAATAACTTAGAGGTAGAGTGTCTAACAAGGCAAGGCCCTCAGCTCAGTTCCAAGCATCAGAAAAAGCAAATCACAATTAGACCAAACAACAACAAAAAGCACAAGAGAACTCAGAGTGGTGTTTTGATGCTTTCGTTGTGAGAGTGTGTGTAAAATTTATGGCATAAGATTGAGGGTTTTCTTAAGGGGAGGATTTTGTTATGAAAGTGTGCTAATCTGTATCAAATAATTTTCTGTAGTGGTTGAAATGACTATATTTTTCCTTTTGTTCTGTTAATGTTAATTACATTGTGTTATTTTCATATGCTGAATCATCTTTGCATTGCAGGAATAAATTCCTCTTGGTCTTGACTGATAATCCTTTCAATATAATGCTCAGTTTGCTAGCATTTTTTTAGTTTTTTGCTTCCCTATTGATAAGGTATATTTTCTGCAGTTTTCTTATCGTGTCTTTATCTGTAATATCTTTATATTAAGATGATTCTGGCCTCACTATATTAGTTTGGAATTTGTTGGCAGGCTTTTAGAAGGATCAACATTAATTCCTCTCAAGTGTTTGGTAGGTTTCACCAGTAAAGTCATCCAGTCCTATGCTTTTCGAGGTTTGAATTCTTAAAAAAATATATATTTTACTTAATATTTTTATTTTAGGTGTCTGAATGTATTGCCTGCATGTATATGAGTGCACCTGTGTTATGTGATGCCGCAGAGGTCAGAAGAGGCCATTGAATTCCCCTGGAACTGGAGTTAAGGACGGTTCGTAGCCTCCATGTGGGTGCTGGGAATCGAATCCAGGTCCTCTGCAAGAGCAGTCAGTGCTCTTAACCGCTGAGCCATCTCTCCAGCCCCATGCCTGGAAGGATTTTGACTGTTGATTTAATCTCATTATTACATAGGTCCTTTCAGATATTTACTCCTTCATGAATGAAGATTTAAAAGATTTTCGTTTTCTGGTATTTTGTCTTTTTCATCTAGATTATTCAACTTGTTCGCATAAAATTGTTCATAGTTATCTCATGATCCTTTTTACTTCTATACAATCAGCATTTAATTTAATTTCAAAGTTTAGTTCTTTGTCTTCTGTCTCCCTCCCTCTTTTTTTTTTTTTTTTAATTTTCGGAACCTGTGAGTCATTAGCCAGGCCTGGTAGCACCACAAATAATCCCAGCACTCTGGAGGTATAGACAGGAGAGTCAGGAGTTGAAGATTATCTTTGCCAGCGTACAGAGTTCTAGGCTATTCTTGAAATACATAAGACCTGTGTCAAAAAAAAGCAAAGCAAAAATTTTAAAAGTTGCTAATTGTGTTGTTCTTTTTAAAGAATTAACACTTGGATTTGGTGATTTTCTGTGTAATTTACTTATCTGTTTCATCTACACCCTAATATGTCTCTGTCTGAACCTGGAGCTCACGGTTTTTTGGCTTTGCTGGCTGTCCAACAAGCCCCGATGATCCTCCTGTCTCTGCCCCTGTAGCAGAACAAGCCATTTATAGTGTTCCAGCTCAGCACCTGTGGGACTTTCCTGCTGCTGGGACCAGTGAACAAGGGTTCATTAGCCCCCTCTCAATTCTGCTTCCAGACCCAGAGCTAGAAGAAGCCTGTGCCAGTGAACCTGGAACTGACAGGTGTGTAGACAGGCAGAGCAGACCTTCATCGCTCTGCTACAGGCTATAAGGCTAGACCTATGTGCAGGTGAGGCGGCCCACCAACTCAGGGCTACAGCTGGTAAGAGTGAGGTGAGATGAAATTATAGCCCTGGGGCTTTCCACCCACCGGAGTGATGATGCCCTTACCAATGAGAGGCAGCTGCAAGGTGAGGTACATGGTTTTAAAGCAATGGACAGCCATCCTGAGCTAGCTTGGACCTCACAGTTCTGAACACAGAACGAGCCTCTGCTCAGTTGTGCTGGGACTTCACAGAAGATGATGTCCCATGGCAGGAAAAACATGCAAGGGTGATCATATGATGAAATAAGCTTCAGGCCAGGCTGCCCTCTTCATAATACCTATTCTCAAGGGAATTCATCCATGCTTACCAGTCCTGACAATGTGAGACAATGTTAAACCATTCATGAGGGCAGCACCCCATGATTTATCTTCCACTGGACCCACCTCTTACAGGTTATGTCACCTGAATACTGGCACACTCAGGACCAAGCTATCAGTACATAAACCCATAGGAGATGGTTTGTAGGCCCCAAATAGAATAGCACTTGAATTACCCTCACAGGTGAGCTCAGCATAACCCAGCCCAGAGTAAACACCCTGCTGGGCTGACATGACAACAGACACTGCAAAATGTGCTGTTTTGTGGGAGGGAAATAGTGTTTAGGAAATGTATGCTTTCAGGTTGTGTTTATTTAGGACAAATAAATTTGTGAATTGTATAGGGAAAGAAAAAACCATCTTAAATTGTGTCAGCACCAACCCTAATTCCTTCCTTTACTTTCAGGTGACATAATTCCCAGCCCCCTTACTGTTTATAGCTATGACTGAAGCTGCACACATTAGCCCAGGCAGCCCCTCTCAAAGGTTCATCTCACGTGTGTCTCAGAAAAACTGTAACCTTCCAGCTCCATCTTTAGTGCCCAAAATAAACGCTATTCTGATTTTTTTTCTTTGACAGAGCTTATTGAGGTGTAATGCATATGTATGGAATTCACTTATGACAAGTGAAATAAGTCAATGATTTCTACTATATTATCTGATTTGTATATAATTAGCCAATTTGTAATAATCTACAGTCTCACCCCATCCCTAAGCCAGGGCTACTTAAACTTTTTCTACTTATGATCCTTTTATTAGCTGAGGAGTTTTTATGTGACCGTGTGTGTGTGTGTGTGTGTGTGTGTGTGTGTGTGTGTGTGTATAAAGTATACAAATCAAGCATTTACTGAAAATAAATCAAAAAGGTATTTTAAGATTATTTTTATTGATTTTTCTGCATGTCATATAATAATGTATCAATCATATTAAGACCCACTCTCTGTCTGCACTGCCTGCCCCCTCCCCACTGGACTTTATGCATACTGTATTAAGGTCTATTGAGTCAAGTTTGTGTCTCCAGAAGTCCCTCAGTGTGAGTTCAGCCATTGCAGCCTGGTCAGCCTATCTAGTGTCACTCCCTTAAAGAAGACTAACTCTCCATCACCCATTAGTGATCAGCTGCCCATAGTTTCTCAGCTAAAGTTGGGACTTGTTACCCATTTCCCCATGGTTATGCTGGGTTTTTGTTTGATTTGAGTTTGCATGGGTCTTGTGCATGCTGTCACCATTGCTGTAAGTTCATATGAGCAAGTTCTCAGCCTCCTGGAAAACTCTCCTTCTTTGTGGTCATCCACCACCCCTGGCTCTTACAGTCTTTCCAACACC
The DNA here is from genome assembly GCF_000622305.1 of Nannospalax galili. Taxonomy (NCBI): domain Eukaryota; kingdom Metazoa; phylum Chordata; class Mammalia; order Rodentia; family Spalacidae; genus Nannospalax; species Nannospalax galili. The sequence goes on from NW_008353490.1 coordinate 10,067,514, forward strand.
TCTTCTGCAGTGGTTCCTGAGCCCAGAGTAGCAGAGGTTTGATATAGGAGTCCTGTCCAGGGATACAACTTTACAGTCTCTTATTCTCTATATTTTGGGCAATTGTGGCTTTTTGTGTTAATTACCCTCTGTTGCATGAGGAAGCTTCACTGGTGAGGGTTGAGAGATGCATTAGTATTTTCTCTGTCCCCTCTTTTGCTGTGTTCTGTGAGCCTTAGTATAGAGGTTGCATTGTAGATGAGTTACTTAGGACTGGGCACCTCACAGACACTTATTCTCTGTGTTTGACCAATTGTGGAACTGTGTAATAGTCTCCATCTGTTGGGAAAAGAAGTTTCTTTGATGAATGGTAAGAGGTATACCTGTCTGTAAATATAAGAATACATATTTAGCATACAGTAAGAAATTATATTTGTCAAGGGATGTGATAAGAGTAGGTTTTTCTTTAGGATCTGTGACCTCTCAAGTCATGTGTATTTGGCTATGTTTATAGTACCACACATGAGTTCCCTACTATTGAGTAGGCCTTAAGTCCAATTAAATAGCCGTTGATTACCCCCATGATAAAAGTGTCACTACTGCACCAATAGAGATAGTTTGCTGCACTGGTCACTGTTATGGCTATCAGGTTTTACATCCAGGCTGGACCATTGATTGATTTTCTCCCTTAGCAGCTTGCATAGCATCCTCTGATACTATGAGGGCTAGTCTTCGGGGAGGAGGCTTCTGGAGCAGTTAGAACTCGATTGCTCCTGTCTTCAGCAATAAGTAAAACTTTTAGCCCAAGAGTAAACCTTTAACCTGGCTTAAGCTTTTAACTAGTGATAGCTGAGTCATTTTTTTCAAGACAAGGAGGTGGACTTAAGGGCTGTTGACCAAGATGCTTTCCTCAGAGCAAGGAGCTTAAACATTGGACACAACCACTTTTCTCCTGCTAGTCTTGCAGTATTCTGTAAGCCAGGGATCTGAGAACTGATCTTTTCAGCGCCCCTCCCTTCAGCAAAGAAGCCTGAACTTTAAAAAGTTTTAGGTTTATCTCACCCTAGAGCATGCCATCCTGGTTTCCTACAAATAGGTTCTTACCTCTAGGTTCTGGGAGGCATTCAAAGCCTGTGGCAATAGCCTGTGCCGAGAGTCCCTTGGACTATTCTGACCAACAACTTGAAGGGAAGTTTCTCCTGTCTGGCACTGTGTTTCTTGCTATATAGCCTTCAGCTATACACATGCACTCATATACATATATTCTATACATATTTTTCAGTAGGCTTTTGAGCTAGTGCATTTCCCTGTGGTTTTCCACCCTAAGCATTATTTATCTCTCCTCCCTCCCCAGTTAAAGTACCCCCCTTTTCCCCATTTCACCCCTGATAATACCTGTCTCCTACTAGTCTCCTCTCTCAGGTTCCTTCTTCCCCCTTTACCCCCATGATTCCTTTCCATTTTCCTGGCTCCTGTGGTTACACCAGGATATGTACTCATATATAAGGATTTGGAGCTAAGAGCCACAAATGAGAGAGAGAGCATTATGTCACTTGCCTGTATTACTTAGTGTACCAGCTTCTAGTTCCATCCATTTACCTGCAAATTTTATTTTTCTTTACAGCTGAGTAGAACTCTGTTGTGTAAATGTACCACATTTTCATTATCCATTCATCAGCTGAGGGGCATGTAGGTTGTTTCCATTTCTTAGCTATTGTGAAAAGAGCAGCAACAAACATGGCTAGACAAGTATCTTGCAGTAGGATGAGTCCTTTGGATATATGCCTAGGAGTGGTTTAACCAGGTCATACAGTAGATTTATTTTTAGGTTTTGAAGAGTGTGCCACACTGCTTTCCGTGGTGCCTGCACCAGCTTGCATTCCCACCAGCAGTGAATGAGGAGTCCCCCCTTTCCACTTCCTCACCAGCATTTGTTGTCATTTGTTCTCTTGATCTTAGCTGTTGTGACTGGGGTAAGATGAAATCTTAAAGTGGTTTTGATTTGCATTTCTCTAATTACTAAAGATGCTAAACACTTGTTTTTTGTCATTTTGAAGCAGGGTCTCCCTGTAGCCTCAGTTGTACTGGAACTCACTATGTAGACCAAACTGGCCGTGAGCTCACAGACATCTGCCTGCCTCTGCCTCCCAAGTGCTGGGACTACAGGCATGCACCACCACCCCCGGTGCTAAACACTTTTAAGATGTTTCTTATCCTCTTTTATTTCTTCTTTTGAGAAGAATCTATAGCCCATCTTTTAATTGGGTCATCTGTTTCCTTGGTTCTTTATGTTAAGAAAAATTCTTTATATATTCTGGACACTAATCCTCTGTCAGATATGTAGCAGGTGAAGATTTTCTCCCACTCTATGGGCTTCCTCTTCACTCAATTGTTTCCTTTGCTGTTTAATTAGGTCCCACTTGTTGATTGTTGACCTTCATTCCTGAACAACTGGTGTCCCATTTAGAAAGTCTTTTTCTATACCTATATTTTGTAGGTTACTGACTATGTTTTCTTCTAACAGTTTCAGAATTTCACATTGAGATCTTTTGGAGTCCATTTGGAGTTGACTATAGCTCTGGCATATAGTTTTGAAATCTGGTATGGTAATCCCCCTAGCATTGCTCTTTGGCTCAGGATTGCTTTAGCCTATCTGGGGTCTTTGTGATTGCATATGCATTTTATGAAGGTTTTTTTCTAACTCTGTGTAGTATATCAAGGGGATTTTGATTGGGATTGCATTGAATCTATACATCTTTAGAATAATAATGATCCTCGCTAAAAGAGCTTATCATGTTTAATCTAATGCTGGTTTAGATCTACTCGTGGCTTTAGTTTGTATCAATGAAGAGATACTCAGGAAGAAACATCTATCCCTTGGTAGAAAGTAACTTTGTACTCATTAGCAAAATGAAAATAATTTCTTCTTGTTAGGGTTCCACAAACTTTATATCATTCTCATATACATACATATTGTGTGTGTGTGTGTGTGTATTCAGTGTTTCTCAATTTATTTGAACATAGCACTTTTATTCTCAGAACATTGAGTAATATCTTGCAGAATATGTAGGACATGGTGTGGAAAGTAGTACCTGTATTTCTTGTTTTTCAAATATAGGCATGAAGCTATAAAAAGACACTCATTTAAAATTACAGCATAAAAAGGCTGGAGAGATTCCAGACTGAGTAAACATTTGATAAGAAAGGGTAGAAGTCTGCCTAGTCTTCAGCAAATTCCAATTTCCTCTGAGACATTGGCAGAGATGCTCACTCTTGGAGTGGATTTTCCTATCTTCTACAGTGCTAAGGTAAAATTGGAGTTAATTAACGTGCTCTAGAAGACTAGTGCTTGCACATAAGTTCAGACGGAATCATATTACTTTAAATGAACCACACAGTTGTTTGCGAATTTGGTTGGTACTGCCTGGATGGGCTTTATCACTGTGGCTTGTCCATCAGAGTGAAAACCATAGAAGGCTGTGGGAAAGTGAGTGGGCAGCCCTGCTGGAAGGACCGTGCCAAGCACAAACAAGGAAGAGAGGTAATTTTATCAATGATTTTCAAAAATCTTTTACAAATAAAAATGTACTCTGTGAGTCCTTTAAAGAAATAAAAGGTAGATGTTTCAGTAGCCCAGGCAAAGGCTTAATTCCAGAATGTGCTCAAACTATGTAAAACCTTAGGAACGCATTGTTCTTGCAGCTTCTCATCTTGGAAACATAAACAGCTGCTGTTTGCTGTCTCTGCAGTATTCATAATAGAGTGATATGATCTCTACACCTAAAGTAAGACTGTTCCTGGTGTAGGTCAGCCCCTCCTCTCCCTCCCCCTCACAATCAGTTACCAAATCTTACTTACATCTTGCTCACTCCTACCTTTCTGTTCCCTCTCCTACATCCAAACAAACACCATGCCCTATTTATTCCAAATCATTGTGACTGCTCTTCACTACGGCCTTACCTTAACTCACAGCTTTCTCACTGCTCAATTCTGTAGTATCGATTTAGTTTCATTTCCACCTATGTGTGCATTCTTCAGACAAAACTGGTCTTTCTAAAACACAAAGCCATCTTATTGTGTCACATTCTTGCTAAAAATTCTTTAATCCTGCTTTTGTGCAGGACAAGGCTCTTGCTCATTATTATGACCTGTATAACTAAGGAGCTGGCTTCTACCCAATGCTCCTCTGACACCACCTACACCCGTGTCATAATGTCCCCTTGCCCTGTAAGAGTTCCTCGTCTCAAGGCCCTTTTCCCATTCCTCTCCATCATGGCTACAACTCATGTCACAGCAGCATTCGGTCCAGATATCTTCCCTATCAGATCTTTCATGACTCCCCCTTAAGCATCACCCTCCCTTTCCTTAAACGTTCTGTGCACTTTATGTTGTTCTTTTGTCTTTTTGAAACAGGGGTGCCCTATAGCCCCATCTGACCTGGAACTTGCTATGGAGACCAGGCTGGCCTCAATCTCACAGAGATCCTCCTGCCTCTGCCTCCCAAGTGCTGAGATGAAAGGCATGTGCCAATATGCCCAGCAAGACTTTTTTAGCATTTACAGAACTACATGTTGACAGAGAAATGCTTACAGAGAGCATTTGAGCACACACCTACATTAAATTGATCTCATTAACAATGAAATACACAGAATGTGTTTAAAAGAGGATGTGAAGGCTAAGATTGTTAAAGTGGGTACCAGCAAGATGGAATGGCATATTCAGATTTTCAGAATCGAATTGAAGTGAACTGAAGTGAACTGAAGTGAAGTGACGTGACGTGATGTGACGTGAAGTGGAATGAACTGAATCTGTGATACTGGGGACTGAACATGGTTCTGTGCATATTAGGCACTCTTCCACTGAGCTACACCCCTAGCCGAGATCTAAAATCTAAGAAACGACTCCTAGACTAGATGCAGCCACAGGTCATGTCTTCTTAGACGTTAGGACATTAGGACTGGATCTCCTTGCTCATTGCCACAACCTCAACGCCTGGCGTCCACCCTGCTTGCCAGAGCCAATATTTCTCCCTGAGCTGGTGCACAACTGACAGCACCATGGGAGACTATGTGCATGCCTCAGCGCTCCTGAGGCCCCTGGCATGCATGAGCTCCCAGTTCCAGCCTACAATTTTGCATAACAAAAGACCACATCAAGAACGCCTCCCAGCCTCCTCACAGAACGTTTTTGCCATCTCACCTTAAAAATCAACGCATCCCAAATGACCACTTATGTTTCTCTAAAAATGTACACCATTTATTCATGTGCTTAACCATCACCCTCACCCAAAAATTTCCAAGCAGTCTCGCATAAAGTCCTTCTACTGGACCAAACACTTTGGATGGCATTTGTCTACTTCATGCCTTTCAAAACCAGTGTGTCCTCTCCTGGCCCATCTGAAAGATCCATGAAAGAACACCCTGGCAAAGAATTTCAGACCTAGGAGACACGTTGAGACACAATTTTGCCAGATTCTTGGCTCTAAAGCCCTCATAAACATTTTTTTTTTAAATGTTAAAAGGGTGTATTCTCTGATAGGGAAAAAGATTCGCATTTATTTTGTCAAAAATCTTTGCTTGCAGTAAAATGACCCAATGTTTCCTGATCCAAAGAGAGTGTCTTCTTTGGGTCTTTTAGGCTCCATGTTGACTGATTCCTTGATGAACTGGGTCTTGCAGCAAAGACCGTGACTAATAAGGCGATCACGATAAAGAACGATAGAGAACGCAGACATTCTGGCATTGCACTAGTTAGAGACACAAGGACTGTTTCCTGAAGAACAACAGGTACCCCACAAGGAACTCCACGCATCTACCAAAACAACATCCGTTTTCTGTCTCTTAGAACACCTGCACTTATTTCAGAGAGAGTTCAAACATTGTAAGTATGTCCTAGAGCCTGCCTCTGCAGGACGGATTCAAGATCGGGAAGGAGGGAAATCAAACAAGGTCAGCCGATGAAGTAAAGGCGGCATCGGTAAAGCCGGTGTGCTGTGAATGCGAGAATTTTAAATCTGACCAGAGGCAAACACCACTCTTGGTGCAACTTCCAACACCAGAGTTCTTGTTCACCTGCAGCAGCCCTTCCTGGAATGCCCCACCCCCAGCCTCCTGCTCTCTGCCCCTCCCCCTCTGCAGAATGTTACAGATGGCATTCTGGCCGTTTCCTTTCAAATTTTACCCGACGTGGCTGGATCGCTTGGCGCATCGGCCACATTTTGCTGACTCTCCGAGTCCTTAGCTGAGTTTTCTCACCGTGGACACTACTAGTCAGACAAGGTTGCAGTCTAAGTCGCCGAGGATGGTCTCAGGAGGTAAGGCTGTTCTCTCAGGGTATGGGACCAACTCCCTGCCACCTTTAAACTGTTGAGAATTTAAATTTAGCGCCGGGGACTACTTATTGTGTTAAGGGAAAAGAAAGAGACAGCTTTTGTCTGCCCTAAGGACATCTCACAGAAGGAGATGGCAGGATGAGCTGAGTCTGTGAGGATATTTAAGGTGTGATAGGGAGATAACGCTGGGTCAAGAGAAAGGAGGGGAACACCTAGACTGATTCTTTCTATACAAAAGGCAGGTTCCATCAGCTTCACTCATAGCTATGGTTGGATGGTTCATTTTAGGGACTCTGGTTTGGGGAAAACACCTGAGCCTGGGTAATTTCTCCAGGCATCTCGAACTTGCTCTATGTAATTATGAATCTTACAGATTTGACTGGACCACCCTAGATCTGGGGCGAACAGTGGAAACAAATTACCTAGGCAAGAAACAGCTCATTAGGGCTCTCTCTGATCAAGGGTCCTGAGCTGACTTCTCTGTGAGGGTGGAGGCTGCTCCATCAACTGGAAGTCCAGAGCCCCTCACTCCTTCCCACCCAGGGAAGGTTTCTTATCAGTTAGTTGGTGCCTTTAATTCAATAGGGGTGGAGCAGTCAGAAAACTTCAACTAACAGAAAGGTGCTTGTGATAACTGGTCTACCTAGTTTTAAAATAGTACTTTAGAGTTACAGTTTTAAAACTATCTGTGCTGTTCCCTGAGCCCTTCGCTTGATGAAAAGATGTCTCATCTTCCTTGATCCTGATTTAGATCCAGATTTAGAGTGTTGTTAGCTTTACCATAGTGGATTCTGAGATGCCTAGTTTACTTTTCCAGAAGCTTTGGAGAATACCATTTGGCTTGGAAATGTTCTGTTGTTACTGTTATTCAGTTAGAAAGGTGTCCTGTTATTAAGTCCAGGCCTTATGGACCTAGCTTTTTGACAGGATCTTTGTGATTCCCTGCTCAACAGGAATGAGCTCCAAACAATCGTGTGTCATTTGGGCACCAGCTCATGCCTGTACCCCAGGAGTCATTCCTTTCCTTTATATTATCAGGAGTTCGCAACAGAGGGACCATAAATATATACCTCATTTCCATGAAAAATTCTAACACGAGTAGCTCTGAAAATTCCCAGAAACCTCAGCAGCCCTCTACTAACTAACCATTGCCCAGTGTTTTCCAGTACTCAACAGTCACTGCTGGGTGCACAAATTCAAAGACAGGAAATCCAATAGCTGTCTTACACATCTGTGCACTGGGAACAGCTTCCTGCCGTGGTGGAAACAATAATCACTGGGGCACTGGGGCAGTGTTGGTCATCTTATCCCACTGTTTTCTGTAGGAGGCATTAGGAAAGGGAACCAAAGGACAGGTGGGGTATGCTGCAAGGTCCCTCCCAGGGTTCCAGGGCACTAGCTTGAGAGGTTTCTCACGGGTGCTTTCAGTTTGTTGTGCCACCCTAAAAAGGGTGGGAAATCTGTGTATGAAAGGAACACTCTGCAGGGAATGGGGCCAAAATCTCTGAAACCTGCAACCTTCACCGAGGCCCCTGGGTGTCAGAAACTGACTCTAAACATTGGTGCCTTACTTCTTGATGGGGATCTTTAGTAGGAAAGTGGTGTCAAGCAGAATCAAAACGATGCACATCTGGAGAAACACCTAGGAGACCGATGAGTTTTCTGCCACCAATTCGTGAAAGCGCCTCTCAGCAGGGAAAGGAGAGGTGTTCCTCACCACACTCAAGAAGCAGGGAATCTTGGTCAGCTGGAAGATGCCAGCAGGAATAACACTTGGCTAGAGGAATCCAGCAGTAAATTCATTCAGGGACATTTGGAAATGGCACAATCTCCTCTTTCCCATGACCCTGCCCTGTTGAGATTCCTCCCCTGGTTCTGACTGATGCCCAGGAGTAGAGAACCTCCTTCCTGTGTCCTTCATCTTCTCCATCCACCCGCACCCCTCGTGACTGCAGGGATATCTCCAAGAAACTCTCTGGTGCTGTCTTCATTGCCCAGGATGTCTTTGGTGGCAGGAGATTGGGGCCATGGCCTGGGTGGAGTTATGCCTTTGAACATGATGCAAGTTGGGACACCAGGGGGACCCGCTCAGCCTGCGCACAATGCCAACCTTGTCTTCATTCGGGTGCCCCTCAACTGGAATGTCCCTGTGGTCCTTGGTGGAGGTGTAGAGCACCCTGCTCCCCTCTTCATGAAAGCACCTTCTGTGAACACCTTCGTTAATGTCCCAGGCGTTGCAGCTTCCCAGCCCTGCAAGGGGAACTGGGTTCTGAGCCTTCCCTCTCCAGCCCCACCACAAGTTGTCCAGCTGATCCCTGTAATGTCGCCAGTGAATGCAGCACCACCTCCACAAGGGACATATGGAGAGGGTGGCCTGGCCAACTTTCAGACTAACCCCCCAGAAAATGACTTGTCCAAACCGGACAGCGCGTATGGGTACTTCCGGCACTGGCAACATATCAAGACCCTGGTCCGGAGGCACCTGCCCCAGACTCCTGACGTAGAAGCATTCTCTTGCTTCCTCATGTAAGTACCACCTAGGAGCTGGAAGCTCCTCCTGGGGCTCAAACATGATGAATGTGAGGTAGGCAAAGCAGTTATTGAGGGTGAGGGGGGCCACTTCAGAGAGCCACATTGTGGGGGAATAGTAATGTCATACCAGCCTTCTTGATCTCATTTGATCGTCGTCACCATGTGATCTCAGCCAATCAATGCTTTTCAGTAATTATCACAGCCACATGGAGGGCTGAGGTCAGACAGGGTTCTGGTGTCACAGGAGCTACAATTTGAATTCAGGCCTCTGACTTCACTTGATAGTCCTTATCTTACAACCTTCTAGAACAGACTTGGGTGTTTATGACCCAGAGCACATCACAACTAAGGGCGGGGAAGGGTGGCTGGACTGAGGGAAACCTGAACATGCATCCCTAGCCCACTGTTCTGGGGAATTCAACTTAGGACAGCAAGTTAGTCGACCCTCATTGGGGAAATCTTTGGGTTCCTCCTCCATTTTGAGCTTTGGCAGTCATTCTTCCTTCTTTGCATTTAGGCAGTCAGCTCAGGCTGCCTACAAGACAAGGCAGACTGGGTCTTTGAAACCTCAGAGCTCTCTTCTCACAGTTCTGGAGTCTGGAGCCCCAGAGCCAGGCCCCTACAAATTCAGTGTCTGGTGAGGACTGCCCCCTGGCTGTCTCAGCTGTGTTATCACATAGGACTAATAGGAGAACTTGGATGCTTTGCCCCTCTTCCCAGAAGGGCACTATCCCATCATGGGAGTCCCATCTTCATGACCTAAGCCTGGCTACCACCCAAGGCCCCATTCCAGTGACCGTCATCTGGGCATTAAGGTAGCCATATGGAAGTCTGTTCAAGAAAATCTCCCATGTGCACTGATACAGATGACTCACATGGCAGCTAGGGAGATCAACACTTGATGCTGATATTAGGTGCATGGGGATGGGTCCTGAAGTGTAACAGTTCCTAACAGGCATGAGGACAACGGTGTGTGTTGGGCTGGGTCACCTGGGAACTGAGAGTGGGCTTGTAGACTGTGAGTGCTCCTCGTGAATTGCAGCCCAGTGCTTCGATCCCTGGCCCGGAGGTGGCCCGACATGAATGTGGAGAAGGGTCTATGGAGGGGTCTGCATGAATGGAAGTCCACAAGCAACTTTGACCGGATGATTTTCTTTGAGATAGCAGATGAGTGAGTCACAGAGGGTTTGGGTCTGGTCTGCTGGTGAATGGGAATGCAGGGACTGCTAGGCTGAAACCTAGGCTTGGTGGTTTATCACCCACACCAATACCAGGAAGGGTACCCACTGATCAGGCCCATCCATTGATCACACCATTACCAGGAAGGGTACCCACTGATCAGGCCCATCCATTGAAACCTTGCTGCCCATCAGGCTGTTCCTGGGCCCTGGAGTGAAGGGAGTTCTCTAGCCCATGCTCGAAGTAGCTCTGGCCTCTCTGGACAGGAGTTCATCCCTGCCTTTAGGTTGAGGGTCGAGGTGGGAGAGGGACCCACTCATCCCCATTTAATCTCCTCCAGCTTGGGAATTTTACACAGGGAACAGATCCCAACAGCTTTGTGCCAAGCACCTAACCTGAAGCTAGTGCTTTTTGACAAAAGAGCCCCCTTGCTTAAAAAAAAAAAAAAGCGGCCTCAATTTTATTCCATGAGACACAAGAAAGCATGTGTAAAAAAGGAAGCCTTGTTAGACATTCTGAGGACACAGCCTTAGTTTTTCAGCCTTTGTTCCATGCAATGCCAATCATTCACACAAGCCAAAAATCAGCTCTCGGAGGGAAGCAGCCATACCTCTCAGCTTAGCTTTCACTGTCTCCTGACGCTCCCTAGGCCATGTCTGCCAGGTCATTCCGGCATTACAAGTTTCAGTTTATTTCTGAATCTGGTCCGAGTTACCTGATGCATTCCACCATCAGTCACATCCGTGACTGGCCGGGCATTCAGCTCTTTGTGGTTCTGGGCAGGATTAGCATGGGTCTAGAGGAAGGGTACCCTGAAGGCTCTGCTTAGGCCACCTGACTGCCTTGACTCCCTCTAGGTGCCGAAGGATAAAGGGAACCCCAGAACTATGGTTCTGTATCAGGATCAGCAATTTTTTCGGACTAGACCATCTTTAGAAACCTACTGGTTCTGAAGCCTTGGTCTGCTGTCCATCTCAGCTCATCCTGATGCTTTCTCATCCCCAGGTTCACAGAGTTTGAGCGTGCAGAAGAGATGGAGGATCCAAGGTTGGAGGATAATGAGAGGCTTCCAGTTCCAGCCTCCTGAAGTCCCACTGATACAGGATCCTCCAGGGCCCCAAGCCCCTGAGGTTGTCCAGCAGCCAGGTAGGTTCTCCCACCTACCTGCAAGTGTGTGTATAGATGCTGAATATGATAGACTGTTGTTCCAACTGTAGGCCTCTTCCTACAAGATACTGTATTTACTATGCAAGCTGAACAGCTCCCTACAGCTTGGGGTTCCTGCTGCCCTTGGTCTTGAACTAGATAATGACCTGGCCATGATAAATGAATACTTCCCCGTCCCCCCGCCAAATTGACTCCAAACACTGGATGGTCAGGACATGGGCATTGGGTCTGGAGAGAAGAACCTGGAATACTGGTGACTCTAAACATTCCCCCACATGACTGTCTAGACCTTTCACCTCTTGCAGTTTCCCCTCTCACAGGTCCTTAGGCAAAGCTGTCCTGGCTCACCCTGGACCCCATCTGTGTATTGTCATGTTCCCCTTCCTCCTAGTGTGCATCCCCATGAAGACTGAATCCAAAGTCAACCCTGCCCATCTACCAGCACCCGCACACCAGAAATCAACAAAGACAGAGGCACCCATCGAGATCACTCCTGAAGCTGTGCAGGAGTAGATAGACATCATGGACTGGCTGGAGGGGCTTCCATGCTCAGACACAGGGAAGCCTGAAGAAAAGAGGGAAAGGGACAACACTGAGTCACAGCGAGAAGGACATGACTTATACACAGACCCAGGACTCCTAAGCTACATTGATGAGTTGTGCTCCCAGAAAGACTTTGTCAAACAGGTGAACTGCACCTAGAGCCTAAGTGTTGGCCAGATTCTGAGATCCTTGGAACGAAGCCTTTTCTTTTCTTTTCTGCTGCTGCCACCACTGCTGCTCCTGCGCTCGGGTGCGCTCTCGCTGTCTCTGTCTCTGTCTCTCTCTCTCTCTCTCTCTCTCTCTCTCTCTCTCTCTCTCC
>NW_008353490.1:10082117-10083859 GCF_000622305.1 Nannospalax galili
AATAGTTTTCTCTAGGATCAATGTTCTGTCCTGTGATGAGTATTTGGTTGAGTTTACAGTGCCACCCATGAGTTCGCTCCCATTGAGAGGGTTTTAAGTTCAATTAGATAATTTTTGATGGCCCCCGTATAACAGTGCCAATACAGCACCAATAGAGGTAGTTTGCCATGCCAGTCACTATCGTTGCTAGGATTAAGGTTGGGTTGGACTGTTGATTGTTGTGGTAGCATCCACATACTTCCGCATTCCGCCATCTTAGCTCGATCCTGTTCCAGCTGTCTCTTCCTGGTTACAGATGACACGCCAGCTTGGCCAATCTAAGGGGACTAGTATGCTTGCCTTCCTTATAAGGTGACGGTTGGCAGCCAGTAAATCCTCCAATGGGGATAGAATTCTCTCCCCTGCCTGAAATATATATAAGCTTGCTCCCGAGGTGGATCGGGGCTCGCCGTCCGCGACATCGCTGAAACTCAACTTGATTCCTGCAATAAAGATTGCTGACGAGAAGGAACCGGAGGTTGTGTCTTCCTTGCTGGCCAGGGTGGGCGCAACACATAAAGTCCATTCACATACTGCCATGTAAGGATGAGATCAAAATATCTTTTAGAAGACATTATTTAGCCTACTATAAAAATTCACAAGAACATCTATGAGAGGAATCTGTACAAATAAACACATTGTGACCAAACAGAATTATTTCAGGACTACCAGCCCATTTCATTGTAGGGGCTGTGGAGGTGGCTCAGTTGATAAAATGTTGGCTGCACAAGCATGAGGACTTGAGATCCTTATGTACCTACATAAATGTTTGGCACAGAGGAACATACCTATGCCATACCCAGTGCTGGTGTCGAGAGCAGGGCAAGGCATACCCATACCCCTGGCCAGCCTAGCCAATTGGTGAGCTCCAAGTTCCATGAGAAACCTTGTCTTAAAACTACAAAATAGAGAGAGCGCCACTGAGGAAGATTACTGAGTGTCAACCTCTGGCTTCTACACACACATGCGCATATGTGTACACACTCACACAAAAAAATGTACACATGCACACAGTACACACAAAAATATCAGTGTAATGTACCACATTAAGGACCTAAGAAGAAAATCAGAGAAAGCCTCTAACAAAATTCATTATGCAATATGTAGAAAACTCTCCATAACTAGGGACGATGGGTGTTACCTAAAGCCAATAAAGAGAGCTACAAAACTTACAACACCTAACATCATATTCAATGGGGAAAGAATGAGTGCTTTCCCTTGACTGTGGAAACAAAGCTAGAATGTCTGCTCTCTTCTCATTTTTAGCTTAAGTAATAGAGATGTTAGTCACCACAACACAGGAAGAAAAAGACAGAGAGGCTGACAGGTTAGCAAGGAAACATGACTGACATAACCCAACATCCATTCATGATAAAAGTCATGCAGAATTGAGGGATACAGGAGACATCGCAACATAATGAAACCAATATACGACAGGCCCATGACCAACATCCTACTAAATGGAGAAAATATCAAAGAATTTACATTAAAATCAGTGTCGCGAGCCGGGACTCTGTCCAGCAGAGTCCAGGAAAAACGACACAGACACCAAGGTGAGGTTTCAGCTTCTGTTTCTTTTTCTTCCTTTATTCTCTCTTATAGTCTCTTCATTATCTCACCCACTATGATGCTACTCGTTCTGTTCTCCTATATCTCTCACTTCATTCTCTCTCACTTTATTCTTTCTCACTACATTCTCTCTT
>NW_008353491.1:0-4944 GCF_000622305.1 Nannospalax galili
GGCTAGGACTAGGGCTAGGGCTAGGGCCAGGGTTAGGGTTAGGTTTAAGGTTAAGGTTAGGGTTAGTGTTTAGGGGTTAAGGTTAGGTCTAGGGCTAGGGAAAGGGATAAGGCTAGTGTTAGGGTTAGTGTTCTGTTTGGGGCTGGGGCTGGGGCTGGGGTTGGGGTTGGTGTTGGGGTTGGGGTTCGTGTTTGTATTCATGTTCGCGTTATGATTAGGGTGGGGGTTAGGGTTCGGGTTCTGGTTAGGGTACGGGTTAGTGTTAGTGTTAGGGTTAGTGTGAATGTCAGCATTAGGGTTATGTTTAGAAGTCAGGCTTAGGGTTAGAATTAGGGTTAGGGTTAAGTTTAGGAAAAGAGGTAGGGCTAGGGCTAGGGCTATGTTTAGGGATAGGATTAGGGTTCTGGTTTGGTTTTGGGTTCGGTTTAGTGTTAGAGGTTAGGGTTAGGGTTCGGGTTCGGGTTAGGGTGCGAGTTTAGGGTTAGTGTTACAGTTAGGTTTAGGAATAGGGTTTCGGTTCAGTTTCGTGTTCGGATATGGTTTGGGTATTGGCCTGGGCCTGGGGTTGGGGTTGGTGTTGGGGTTGGAGTTGGAGTTCATGTTCATATTCAGGTTTGTGTTCTGATTAGGGTTAGGGTTAGTGTTCGGGTTCAGGTTTGGGTTTGGGTTCGGGTTAGGGTTAGAGGTTAGGTTTAGAGTTCAGTTTGCATTAGGGTGACAGTTTAGGGTTAAGGTTATGGTTATGGTTAGGGCTAGGGCTAGGACTAGCGCTAAGTTTAGGTTTAGGGTTAGGGCTAGTGTTCGGGTACAAGTTCTGGTTCGTGTTTGAGTCCTAATTAGGGTTCGGGCTGGGGCTGGGGCAGAGATGGGGCTGGGGGGGTTTGGGAATTGGAATGGAGTAGGGGTTCGGGTTTCTTTTGTGTTAGGGTTTGGTTTCGCGTTCGGGTTAGAGGTAAGGCTTAGGGTTAAAATTAGGTTGGGGTAGGGATAGGGCTGGGTTATGGTTAGGGGTTAGGTTTAGGGTTAGGTTTAGGGTTAGGGTTAGAGTTAGGGTTAGGGTTACAGTTAGGGTTTGGCTTGGGTTTAGGGTTAAAGGTTAGGGTTAGGTTTAGGGTTAGGCCTGGGTTATGGCTAGGGGTTATGTTTAGGGTGAGGGTTAGGATTGTGTTAGGGTTAAGTTTGGATTAGGGTTTGGGTTTGGGTTTTGGGATGGGGTTGTTTTGGGGGTTAGTTTCAGGGTTTAGGGTTAGGTTTAGGATTAAGGATATTGTTAGGGGTTAGGGGTTAGGGTTAGGGTTATTGTTAGGCTTAGGGTTAGGGCTACGGCTAGGGCTAGGGCTAAGGTTAGGGTTAAGCATTAAGGGTTATGGGTAGGGCTAGGGCTTGGGCTAGGGCTACGTTTAGGATTAGGGTTCAGGTTCGCGTTGCTGCTGAGGATGGGATGGGGCTGGGGTTAGGGTTGGTGTTGGGGTTATGGATTGCATTAGGGTAGGGTTAGGTTTATGGCTAGTATTAGGAGAAGGTTAGTGTGAGGGTTAGGGATTAGGTTTAAGTGTTAGGCTTAGGTTTACGTTAGGTTTAGGGTTATGGTTAGGTTTAGGGGTTAGGGTTAGGGTTCGCGTTGGTGGTAGGATTAGGGTTAGCATTCGGGGTTAGGAGTTAGTTTAGGGTTATTGTTAAGGTTAGGGTTTGGGTTAGGGGTTGTGGTTAGGGTTAGGTTTAGGGTTAGGGTTAGTGTTAGGGTTCTGGATGAGGTTAGGGCTGGGGATGGGACTGGGATTAGAGTTTCGGTTGGGTTGGGGTTCAGGTTGGTGTTTGGGTTCAGGTTTGTGTTTGGGTTCAGCTTCAGATTAGGTTTCTGGTTCGGGTTCTGATTCTGGTTAGTGTTAGTGTTAGTGTTAGGGCTCGGGTTCGGGTTTGGGTTAGGGTTAGGGTTAGAGTTTATGGTTGGGGTTAGTGTTAATCTTAGGGTTAGGGTTAGGGTTTGGGTTCGGATTTTGGGTAGGGTTAGGGTTAGTATTAGGGTTAGAGGTTAAAGTTGGGTTAGGGTTGGAGTTAGGGTTAGGGTTAGTTTTAGGGTTAGATATTAAAATTGGGTTAGGTTTGGTGTTAGGTTTATGGATTGGGTTAGAGGTTAGGGTCATGGTTAGGTTGATGGTTAGGGTTTGGGTTTAGGGATAGAGTTAGGGTTAGGGCTTGGGCTAGGGCTAGGCCTATGGATAGGATTTGGGTTCGGGTTTTGGTTAATGTTTATGGCTAGGCCTATGGATAGGATTTGGGTTCGGGTTTTGGTTAATGTAAGGGTTAGATTGTTGTTTAGTGTTAGGTTTAGGGTTAAGGGTAATTGTTAGGGTTAGGGTTAGGGTTAGGGTTAAGGTTAAGGATTGTTACTTACCGTAGTTAAAACGAAAAAAACAGTAGCATTTCTCATTTCACAAAGGTCTTTATGAGTTGTATGTAAAGGCACTGTGGCATCAATGTCAGTGAGGTGATTATCTTTTATGGAGAGGAGAGTTCCAAGAGCAGGCTCTACAGGTGGCCACCTTAGCGCGGATGAGGGGAGCTGTTTGTGTTTTTCCCCCAGGTGCTGATAAACCTATCTGGATTCCTGAAAGCAACAAAATAACAAAGGTGATGATCCTCATCCTTCTGACACAGACATGGAGCATACAGGGTAATGTCGCTGCTGAAGGGTTTAGTGTTAGAGTTAGGGTTTGGGTTACTGGTTAGGGTTATATTTAGCATTAGGTTTAGGGTTAGGGATACGGTTAGGGTTAGGGGTTAGCGGTTAGGCAATAGTGTTATGCTTAGAGATAGGGTTAGTCTTAGGATTGCTAATAGGGATTAGGGTTACAGTAAGGGTTACGTTAGGGTTAGGATCAGGTTCAGGTGAGAATTAGTGTTAGCATTAAGGTTAGAATTAGGGTTAGGGTTTGGGTTAGGTTTAGAGTTAAGGTTAGGGTCAGGTTTAGTGTTCTGTTTACGGGTTAGGTGTTAGTGTTATGGTTAGGGTGAATTTAGGATTAGAGGTTGGGGTTGGGTTTGGGGTTAGGGTTAGGGTTAGAGGTTACATTTAGGTTTAGGCTTAGAGGTTAGGGTTAGGTTTAGAGCTGGGTTAAGTTTAGGGTTAGGGGTTAGGGTTAGGTTTATGGTTAGGGTTATTGTTAGGATTAAGGGTTGGGATTAGGGTTGGTTTTGGGGTTAGGGTTAGGTTTATGGTTATGGTTAGTGTTAGGGTTAGGGTTAAGGTTAGAGTTAGCGGTTAGGGGTTAGGGGATAGGGTTACGGTTAGGCTCAAGTTTAGGTCTATTTCTAGGGCTAGGGCTTGGGCTAGCATTAGGGTTAACGGATAAGAGTTAGCGTTAGAGGTAAGGCAAGGGCTAGGGCTAGGTTTAGGTTTAGGGTTTGTGTTTGTGTTCAGGTTCGGGTTGGGGCTGTGGGTGGGGCTGGGGCTGAGGCTGGGGCTGGTGTTCTCTTTCGGCTTCATGTTCAGGTTTTCATTCTGATTAGGGTTCGGGTTACGGTTAGAGTTCAGGTTCGCATTCAGGATCGGGTTAGTGTTTATGTTACGGTTAGGTTCAGGGTTAGAGATAGCATTTAGGGTCAGGGTTAGGGCTCAGGTTCATGTTAGGGTTTTGGTTTGGCTTCGGGTTAGGTTTAGGTTTAGGGTTAGAGTTTAGGGTTGGGTTAGGGTTAGGGTTAGGGATACGAATTAGGGCTAGGGCTAGGTCTAGGGCTAGGGCTTGGTTTTAGGGCTAGGGCTAGGGCTAGGGCTAGGGCTAGGTTTAGGGTTAGTGTTAATGTCACGGTTCGGGTTTAGGTTCAGGTTCGGGTTCAGTTTTGGGTCTGGTTAGTGTTAGGCTTAGTGGTTAGCATTAATGTTAGGGCTAGGGCTACGCCTTGGGCTAGGGCTAGGGTTAGGGTTAGGGTTAAGAGTTAGTGCTAGGGCTAGGTTTAGGGATAGGGTTAGGGTTGTGGTTAGAGTTTGGGTTAGGGTTCAGTTTCAGGTTTGGTTTTGCGTCTTGTTAAGGGTAGGGATAGGGGTAGGGTTTGGGTTAGGGGGCAGGTTGGGGCTAAGCCTGGGGCTGGGGCTTGGGCTGAGCCTGGGGCTAGGATTGGGTTTGTGGTTGTGCTTGGGGTTAGGGTTAGTGTTCGGTTTCGTAATAGGATTAGGGTTCTCCTTTGGGTTAGGTTTCAGGTTCTGGCTCTGGTTAGTGTTAGGGTAAGTGTTCAGGTTCAGGTTTGGGTTATGGTTAGGTTTACCCTTTAGGGTTAGGGTTAGGGTTAGGGATTGTTTTCAGATTTGGGTTCAGGTTATGTTGAGGGTTAGGGTTAGGGTTATGGCTAGATCTAGGGCTAGGGCTAGGGCTAGTGCTAGAGGTAGTTTTATGATTAGGGTTAGGGTTTGGTTTCACTTTCAGGTTCGGTTTTGGTTTCGGTTTCAGGCTCTGGTTCAGTTTATGGTTAGGGTTAGGGTTAGGTTAGAGATTAGTGTCATGCTTAGGTTTAAAGTTAGCGTTAGGGTTTGGGTTTAGAATCTGGTTAAGTTTTGGGTTCATGTTAGTGTTTGGGTTGTTGTTAGGGTTAGGGTTAGGGTTAGAGTTAGGTTTAGGATAGGGCTAGGGCTAAGGACATGGCTAGTGCAAGGTTAGGATTCAGATTCGGGTTCAGGTTAGGCTTAGGGCTAGGGCTAGGGCTAGGAGTGCAAGGTTAGGATTCAGATTCGGGTTCAGGTTAGGCTTAGGGCTAGGGCTAGGGCTAGGGCTATGTCTACGGTTTGCGTAAATGTAAGAGAGCGGGTTAGGGTTCGGGTTTGGCTTAGGCTTAGAGGTAAGGGTTAGATTTAGGGTTAGAGTTGGGTTAGGTTTATGGGTGAGGGTTAGGGTTAGGGTTAGGTTTAGGGGTTAGGGTTAGGGTTAAGGTTAGGGTTACAGTTAGGGTTAA
>NW_008353491.1:5689-7243 GCF_000622305.1 Nannospalax galili
TTAGGGTTAGCCACATGGTTAGTGTTAGGCTTAGGGTTAGTGTTAGGGTTAGGATTAGCGTTTGGGTTTAGAGGTTGGTTTAGGATTAGGGTTAAGGTTAGGGTTAGGGCTTGGGGTTAGGGTTAGTTTTAGGGTTAGGTTTAGGGTTAGAGTAGTATTAACGTTAGTGTTAGGGGAGGGTTAAGGTTAAGTTTAGGGTTAAGGTTAGGTGTTAGCATTAGGGTTAGGTTTAAGGTTAGGTTTATGATTAAGTTTAGGGATAGTCACTTAGTGTATTTAAAATGAAAAAACAGTAGAATTTCTCATTTCAGAAAGGTCTTTATGAGTTGTATGTAAAGGGACTGTGGCATAAATATCAGTAAGGTTGCTTAAGAAAAATATTTGTCACATCTCTTACTGAGTGCTTGCTTTCACATAGAAAGAAGACTAGGTCTTCTGGTAGGGTTTGGGTTCAGGAAAGCGATAGTTTTATGGTTAGGTTTAGGGTTAGGGTTACAGTTAGGGTTAGGGGTTATAATTTAGTGTTAGGGTTAGGGATAGGGTTAGTCTTACGATTAGGGTTAGTGTTTAGGGTTAGAGTTAGGGTTAGGGTTATGTTTAGGCTTATGGGTAGGGTTAGGGTTTAGGGGTTAGGCGATAGTGTTAGGCTTAGGGATAGGGATAGGCTTAGGGTTAGGCTTAGGGTTTAGGATTACCGTTAGGGTTAGGGTTAAGGTTAGGTTTAGGATCAAGTTCGGGTGAGAGTTAGTGTTAGCGTTAAGGTGAGGGTTAGATTTAGCATTAGGTTTACTGTTAGTGTTAGTGTCATGGTTAGAAATGGATTAGGTTAGGGTGTGAGTTAGGGTTAGGGTTAGGGTTTCCGTTAGCGTTAGGTTTAGGCTTAGGGTTTGCATTAGGTTAAGGTGAGAGTTAGGGTTAGCGTTAGGGTGAGGGTTAGTGTTAGTGTTAGGATTAGGGTCTGGTATAGGTTGTTAGTGTAGTTAAAACGAAAGAACAGTGGTATTTCTCATGTCACAAACGTCTTTATGAGCTCTATATAAAAGGACTGTGGCATCAATTTCAGTCAGGCTGCTCAGAAAAATATGTGTCACATCTGTACTAAGTGCTTACTTTCCCAAAGAAAGCACAGTAGGTTTTCTGATAGTGTTTGAGTTAGTGTTAGCGATAGGGTTAGGGTTAGGTTTTGGGTCAGTGTTAGGGCTAAGGTTAGGGTTAGAGTTAGGGGTTAGGATTAGGGGTTAGGGCATGGGTTAGAGTTAGGGTTAGGGTTATTGTTAGGGTAGGTTTACGGTTATGGTTAGCTTTAGATTTAGGATTAATGTTATGATTAATGTTAGGTTTAGGGTTAGTGTTTGTAATTGGATTAGGTCATGGTGAGAGTTAGGGTTAGGGTTAGGGTGAATGTTAGGGTTAACTTTAGCCTCAGTTTTAGGGTTAGGGTTAGGGTTGGGTTAGGGTTTGGATAAGGTTATGGTGAAGTTAGCGGTAGAGTTAGGGTGAATGTTAGTGTAGGGTTAGGGTTTGAATTAGGTTATGGTGAGAGTTAGCTGTAGC
>NW_008353492.1:0-644 GCF_000622305.1 Nannospalax galili
ACATCATAGTAAAAATACTAAATGTACAGAACAAAGAGAGACTACTGAAAGCTGCAAAAGTAAAACAACAAGTCACATATAAAGGAAACCCCATCAGAATTACAGCTGACTTATCAATGCAAACTATGAAAGCCAGAAGAGCCTGGACCAAGGTATTTCCATTTCTACATGACAACAGATGCCAACCCAGAATACTTTACCCAGCAAAAAATGTGTATTATAGTTGAGGGGGAAAGAAAAATCTTCCATGACCAAATAGCATGAAAGAATACATGTCCACAAAATTAGTCCTTCAAAGAATACTTGACGCAATACAGAGAGTAGAGAGTGAAACAGCTATATCCCAGGGCAACGAAAGGAAATAAAGGTATTATCTAGGTGGAAATGCAGTTACACCAAGAATGTGAACAGAAATAAAAATGATATGAATCAATACACATCTTTCATTAATATCCTTGCATATCAATGGACTGAACTCCCCAATCAAGACACGGAGTAGTTGAATGGATTAAGAAACAAAACCAATCTTTTTGTTGTATGCAAGAAAGCCATCTCACTTTCAAGGACAGGCACTACCTTAAGGAGAAAGGACAGAAAAACATATACCAAGCAAATGGTACTAAGAAAAAAGCAGGCATTGCAAT
>NW_008353493.1:0-453 GCF_000622305.1 Nannospalax galili
TAAATCGAACCTTAACTCTTGTCCTAACCCTAAATCTAATCCTAAACCTAAACACAACTCTAGCCCTAAACCTAAACTTAGCCTTAAACCTAAACCTAATCCTCCACATAACCTTAGCCCTAAAAGTACCTCTAATCCTAAACCTAACCCTTACACTAGCCCTATTCCTAAACACGACCCTAATCCTACCCAAAAATCTAACCCAAACTGTATCCCTATCACTTCCTCTAACAATAAAAATAATAAAAATAAACCTAACTCCATAGGCCTAATCCTAACCATAAATGTAACCCTAATCTAAATCTAACCATAAACATAATCCAGCCCTAATACTAACCCTAAAAATAGCCCTAAATCTAACCTTAAACCAACCCTAACCTAATCCTAAACTTAGCCATAATCCTAATTGGAGCCAAAATCCGACCTCTAAGCTGAACCCTAAAATTTACCTAA
>NW_008353494.1:0-417 GCF_000622305.1 Nannospalax galili
TGCAGCCAGACTGCTGACTACCCGGAAAAATCACACAGGAAGGCATGGTACTTTTCAGAGCCAAAGTCCATGTTTATGTTAAAGCACTTGTGGCGGGCACTTCAAAGGGAGAGTCGGAAAAGATGACAAGAAAGCACCCTGCTATGAAAGGAGCCCGCAGCACCTGATCCCGAGCTACATGAGCTGTCCGGTTGTGAAGGGGCTTCTACTTTGCATAATAGAGGTCCCCAACATCTCCCTCTCTTTGATTTAAATATGAAGACGTGCCATGCCAGCCCTAAGGGTCAACTCATTTCATCTCGGGAGAATCCAAAATTTGATAACTGACCATGACCTGTTTCCTGTAATGATTTTTAGCAAATGGCAGTAACTATCAGCAGAGAAATCTTAAAAAACAGTGAGCAAGCATAATACACA
>NW_008353494.1:843-5274 GCF_000622305.1 Nannospalax galili
CTAGGTGTTTGAATCCACTTAGATGAGAGTCAGTGAAGTCTTTTTCTGCTCCTGGGTAGAGAAGGGTGGTAGCTGGCACTGTTGTCAGAAAAATCTATTACTGGATGCGCAAAAGAAACAGTTAGGCATTGGGGTAGATGGGAATAAAGTTAAACTTGTTTCAGGACATAGTATCTGGTCCTCTGTCTTCCCTGTGGAATAACATTGTAAATTAACACAGGCTTGGCTGCAGCTGTGAGCTGTTGAGAGACATGAAAGTTAGCTGTGGGGTACCTAGAGACTACATCTGAGAAGAATTTTGTTATTACTTTAATGCACCAGCTATTGTCACATGAACCTGATTCTTTCCTAGAAAAGTAAAATCTCTAGAACATGGTATTAGGGAGAGTAGGGGCTGTCTGAAATTTTGGTGCTAAGCAGGGTAAACACTGCCATGAGAATGACAGAAAAAGGAGCTCCAGGAGGACATTTGTGTCGTGCAGTTTCCACTAGGTCATGGATCTCCCTCCACGTGATCCTGTGTGGCTTTGGGTGAGGTCTCTGCCTTTCTTTTCTTTGTCTCTGTCAGGGTCATGTGAGCCATCTTCTTCGTGTGTGGGGAGATGTATGACATTTCTAGCTGGAACCCAGATAGGTTTTGGTTGGTCCTGTGGAAAAACACAAGCAAATCCTCTCCCTGTTGTTAACAATGGATCTGGTCCTTTCCAGAATCCATCAAAGGGGTCTCTCCATTTGACCATGATGGGTGGTACTGGGTGTTATTTCAGTCCCCAGAAAGGTAATGGGGGGGAATGATTTTATTTTATTTGTTGCAGTTACAAACCCTTTTGCCTCTAGGGTGTTTATCATAGCATCTTTTAAATCTTCTAGAGAGGAATCCTCATGTTGACAGACCAAGAGGTCATCCATATAATGATAAACATGCAGTCCCTTTTTTTAGGAGTGGTGCTAGTGCATTAGCAACAGCATCCTGGCATATTGTAGGACTATTTGCCATGCCTTGTAGCAGAACTTGCCATTTATATAGATCTGCAGGACCAGAATTGTTAATTTTTGGAACTCAGAAGGCAAAAGGTTGGCAATCATTTTTGTGCAAACGGATGGAGAAAAAGCAGTCTTTTATATCTAGGACTAACAGGGGAGTATTAATGGGGATGGCAGAGCCTGCAGCAGTCTCCATGTCCCTGTCTTTTTCTTTATTACAAAGACTGGGGTGTTCCATGGGCTCCTGGAGGGCCTAATGTGACCCAGCTGTAGCTGTTCTTTCACAAGTTGTTGTAAAATGAGTAATTTCTCCCTGGGTAATGGCCACTGTTCCACCCAGACTGGTTCAGTGTTGGTCCACTCGAGGCAGGTAGTATGGTAATCAACAGTAGCCCTTAGAATTGGGGGTCCTCTTGTTTTAGGGACCTCATCTGATCAACTGCTTTAAGGCATTTCTCTTCAGACCCACTAGTAAGAATTACATTGAGGTCTTCCAAGATATCTCGTCCTAGGAGGTTTGTAGCAATATCTGCAATTACGGGTCTTATTGTTCCAACCTCTCCATCAGGGTCCTCCCATTTATCGGAATTTTTAGTGATAAATGCTTGGGAGGCCCCCCGTACTCCTACTAGTTGGGGTCCTGGTATTAATTCCCAGTGTGGAGGAACCTCAGATTGCTTTAAGATGGTTCTATCAGCCCCAGTATCAAGGAGGCATTTGAAAGGCTTATTGTCTATTTTTATTGTTAATTTTGGATGGACATTTTCTGTAATCCTGGTTACCCACAATGTCTGTGGCTTCCCTCTTGTTAGTGGGGCTGAGGGCTGCCTCTGAAGAAGTTTAAAGGTGGCAAAGGATTACCAATCCTGTCATTTTTAGATCTACAATCTTTTTTCCAGTGAAAGCCTTTTTTACAGCGAGGGCAGAAGGTTTTAGGGGGTCTAGTGGCAGCTGAGTTATTTTGGGGGCAATTTTTTATCCAGTGTCCAGTTTCTCCACATTTAAAGCATTTTGAGTTGGACTGAGTTGCAACTTCAAGGGCTTGGGCAAGGGAGGAAGCCTGGTACGTGGCAGTCCCAAAATCACGAGTAGCCACAATACACTTGTCATAATGTTCATTCTTTAGTCCCTGGCATGTTTGTCTGTGCTCAGGGGTCATTCCTTCCCAGACAAGGTTGTTTAAAAGCATTGCTTTGGCTGCAGGATCTGTTATTTTTCTATCTAAACTGGCCTGCACTCTTAGTATAAAGTCTGGAAGAGCCTCAGTTGGCTTCTGCTTTAGAAAGGTTAATGCAGAGGTCTCTCCAGGCCCGTGGGACAATGGTGTTAAGCGATCTCAGGCTTGCAGGGCACATAAGTGAATCTGCTCAATGCAACCAGCTGGAATTGCAGCTTGCTGGACTCCTGTGGAGAAATCACCCTGGCCAAAAAGCTGGTCATAATTCCAATTTATAAATCCAGGTAGTCGATCCTGCCCTGGGTGAGGTCTTAGCTGTTGATTATGAGTTTCATTCCATTTAGCTTGTATTAGGCACTCACCTCTAAATAATGCTTCCTATTGTCCAAATAACGGACTGGGGAGGGTAGATCTACAAATGTCTCTCCAATCCTGGGGAAGCAGGTTAGTATTAAATGTTTGCAGTATAGATTTAGTCCAAGGAGCATGGATGCCATCCTCCCACACAGCTTGGCACAATTCTTTAAGCTCTGTGGCAGGGAGTGGATACCATGCAAGTTGGCGCTGCCTGGTTATTTGTAAATTAACAGGAAAAGCCTCTATTTGTGGGTTTTGGGAGTCCTGAGACCTCTGAGGCTGGAAATTTTGAGGCTGGCAGCTTTCACTATCTCTAACGTTATATAGCTGTTCTGAGGCTGGGCGTGTCTCCACAGTGGTTGGAGGTACCGCTGGGCTTGGGGTCAGCCGAGGTGGACGGGGAGGAAGGGATTTTACCTGAGAATCTTTGGTAGCTTTTGAAATTTGGGCTTTAGTATCTGGGCTACTTGAATATGTTACTGGGCAGTTTTTAGGGTCTTTTTTTGTCATCTAAAACCTCTCTTTTATTATTCTCTGGCATTTGTAAACTTTCTTCAATTTTAGATGGGTTTTTTAAACATTGCTGGATGGCTGCCATCATTGGGAAAAATGAAAGAGGAAAATCATGCTTTTCTTTGGTTTCTTTCTTATACACCAGATGTGTAAGAAAGTTCCAAACCTCTGGATCAGATATGTCTGCTGATAAGATCCAGCGTGCAACCCGATACACCTCACTCCAAAATTTTAAGCTTTCCTCCTTTGCAATTTTAAGCCCTCTGGATTTAAGCAGGGTCTTAAGAGAACGAATCAAAACTTTTTCTTCCGCGATACAGAATTTCCCATTGTGAGGAAAAGGTGTTTAATGTTCTGCAGCAATCTGGCACTGCTCTGACAGGCAGAAGTTTTAAACTGCAGAAAAAAAAATGCCTGTTTTAAGTCTTTTGTCTAAAAGCCGCTTTGGCAAGTTACAGGCCCCTAGGCTACAGGAAAAAAGGTGTTACTTTCTAGCCACGAACCACCCTGAATTCCTAGGTGCTCAGCAGGGGCTAGTTAATTTGAATTTTCACTGAATTGGCTTTTAGCTGCTGCTTGAATGTTTGTGGGTAGGGAGACAGAGCTGGCTAGAGGAATTCTGCCTGACTCCAAAGCTTAGGTGGAAATCCCTGGAACTTTTTGGGGATTTTCCTAGCGGTGTTCAGATAGAAAAGTTGAGAAGTGACGGTTTCCAAAGTGACATTCCTGAAATTAAATTTTCAGGGGATCACAGCAAATTTGAGAGGCTCGCAGCCACCCTGATGGTTCTTAGCTGGCCGATGCATCACCACGTTTGATGTTAAAAGATGTCTAGATAGAGGTCTTTGTCCACACCTTTACAGGTAGTCGGGGTCCCCTAGGGGGTTCAGAGAAACCTTCAGCTAACACCAGGGGGTAGCCCTGGCCAGAAAGCCTCAGTTGTCTCTCTGGCCCTAGCGGTCCCTTGTGAGGACTTGTAGACCCAAAAGGAAAAGGAGGAAGTATTAGAAGAGAGGAAGAGATTAGATTACCCTACAGAGTGGGAGGGATACTCACGGATCTAGAGTTTCTGTGGGTGCCAGCTCCTAGCTGGCACGAGGTTCAGAGGTCCTCACATTGTTCAGAGGGTTCCACGTGGTTCAGAGTGCTCCACGTTTTACCGCCAGATATAGGGGGGCGCTCTGGGCCCAGGCGTGGTGTGCGCGGGTACCGCGGGGTCTCCGCCACACCTGGCTGGTCTCGGCGCGGGTCTGGCTACAAGCATCTCTGGCCCTGGTGGCGGGTGCCCCGCAGGCTTTTCTCGCCGGCTCAGGTCCCGTGTCTCTGGCCACGCGTCTCTGGTGCTGAGATCTTCTCTGCTACTGGAGCATTGTCCAGACGAATTCTGTCCCTATTTCACC
>NW_008353495.1:0-252 GCF_000622305.1 Nannospalax galili
TTCTCACCTCAGTTCTGGGCCTTTATGCCAAGGTCATATCTATCAATACCTTTTTTTTTAAATGGGGGTTAGTTATTAGGGATTGACCCTACCTATGGCCTCTTGAATGCTTAGGCAAGCACCCTACCCCCGAGTCGTATCCGTAACCTTTTTTTGTACTTTTGTCTTAAACTTCGAGACTGAGCCTTGCTAAGTTGCTCACATTGGCCTTGAACCCATCCTGCAGCCTAGCAGCCCTTAAACCTGCAACCT
>NW_008353496.1:0-304 GCF_000622305.1 Nannospalax galili
AGAGAGAGAAAGAAAGAAAGAAAGAAAGAAAGAAAGAAAGAAAGAAAGATGAAAGGGAGGTATTCCCCATCTGCCTGCACAACTAGAAGATGGGTGCAGACCAAGTACTGCCAAGCACACATAACTTTTAGATGGAGCTTCACAGCCTAGGAACAGCTGACCAGAGACACAGAGCCTAACAGGGAGGACAACAGTAAGAGCAGGTGGGTGGCAATGGTCAGAGTCACATATCCACGGCATCTACAGTGAACCGCAGGTGGTGACACTGTGGAGGTGACACTGACGATGAATACTGAACATGATA
>NW_008353497.1:0-249 GCF_000622305.1 Nannospalax galili
TGCTGAAAACCCATCCCTGGTCCTCTGGAAGAGCAGCCAGTGCTCTTAACCCCTGAATCATCTATCCCTCTCTCTCTCTCTCTCTCTCTCTCTCTCTCTCTCTCTCTCTCTCTCCCTCCTGTACTCAGCTAAGTTGTGCAACAGGAGCAAGACATTGGCTGATCATATCCTGTGTTCACAGGAAGCATAGAGAGAGCAAACAGGAAGTGGGGCCAGCTAGAAAACCCAAAGCTCACCCCCAGTGATGTA
>NW_008353498.1:0-229 GCF_000622305.1 Nannospalax galili
ACACTCACACACACACTCACACACACACTCACATTCACACACACTCACACACACTCACAGTCACACACTCAGACACACACTCGCACACACTCATACACACACACTCACACACACACACTCACACTCACACACATCTCACACTCACACACACTCACACGCACTCACCCACTCACACACGCACTCATTCTCACACTCACACACACACTCACACACACTCACACTCACACAC
>NW_008353500.1:0-273 GCF_000622305.1 Nannospalax galili
TTTACTGAGAATATATCCTGCATAGATTTTTGTTCACTACAGAAAATGGAGAAAATGAGTGAGTCATAACACAACCTCAGCAGTCTTCCTAAATAAAAGCAGTTGGAATAATTGTGCAAGTATTCTGTAATGTGTACAGCAAAACCATTCCCTTAAGTAAAATGCAAGCTTCTTCAGTTTGATTGAGAATAGTTATAGAAAAAAATGTTTAGTCATCTAAAGTAATCAAACTCTGAGAGCTTAATCCCTAAATGATGATGATCTTGAGGTGAC
>NW_008353501.1:0-206 GCF_000622305.1 Nannospalax galili
ACAATCTTATTCATATATATACCCACTTCCCAAATGGCACCCTCCCATAGCGTCCCCCCAACCACCACTAGAGCCCATATACTCAGTCATCCCTGTTACTGTTCACTGTGTTGTCGGCGCCCGCAGCCACTTCCCAGAGCTTTTCCATCTGCCGAATCTAGTCAGCCTATCTAGAGATCCTTGTTTTAAGAAGATCAGCTGCTCCT
>NW_008353502.1:0-617 GCF_000622305.1 Nannospalax galili
ATAGGAGAAACAGGAGAGGTAAAAGCATGACCATTTGGAATGCAGGAAAGGTAAGGGACAAATAGTCAATGAGGTAGACCAAAGAAAGCTGAATCACAAGTCAGCAGAGCATCACAAGCCTGCTGTGCACTGCTTGAACCTTTAAAAGGCATGAGAGATAGTCTAGCTATTTCCTCTTACTCCTCAGTTCCAGTATTTGAGACTAAGAATTGGGGGGACCAGTGAGGAGGCTCAGCAGGTAAAGGTGTTTGCGCCAAGTCTGACAACCTGAGCTAAATCCATGGAACCCACCCATCTGGTGGAAGGAGAGAACCAACTCCTGCAAGTTGTCCCTTTAAGTCCATTTACACACCGTGGTATGCATGTGCCCACATATATACATAACACACACACACACACACACACACACACACAATCAATCAATCAAAGTAAAAAAAAATTTAATTAAAAAGAAATAATTTGCCATCCCCAATATTTGGGACAGAAAGATGACTCAGCTAGTAAAGGTACTGACAACCTGTATTTGATTCGAGAATCTCTGTGGTGGGAGAGAATTAATTCCCACAGTTGTCCTCTGACCTCCATGTGTGCCATGCATTCTGTCTCCATATTACACA
>NW_008353504.1:0-5607 GCF_000622305.1 Nannospalax galili
CCTTTCCCAGATTCATGACTTTTAGTTTTATTTTGTAACACATTCAGTTTAACCAAGGCCATCTATCTGAGCATTGAATTGGAACTAACCGTTAGAGCCTGGTGAGGTCACCACTGAGTATACAACTATGAGAATGACTTCTGGGAGCCTTTGGCTACAAATAGAATCTTACTCTGGGTATGGTGGCGCATACCTTTAATCCTAGCGCTTGGGAGGCAGAGGCAGGCAGATCTCTGAGTTCAAGGCTAGCCTGGTCTACATAGCAAGTTCCTGGCCAACTGGGGCTATAGGGAGACCCTGTCTCAAAAAGACCCCCCCAAAAAATGGAATCTTGGGGCTGGAGAGATGGCTCAGCAGTTAAGAACACTGGTTGTTCTTGCAGAATACCCAGGTTCAAATCCCAGCACACACATAGCAGCTAACAACGGTCTGTAACTCCAGTCCCAGGGGATCTGACAGCCTCTTCTGACCTTCGAGGGCACTTCACAACATGGGTGCACTTACCTACATGCAGGTAATACATGCATACACATAAAATAAAAATAATAAATAAAATTTTTAAAAAAATTTTAAAAAATAGAATCTTGCCTAACCTTGTAAGCAAAGTTAATCTTGTTTTGAGGTCATTTAACACCATTTTGGCTTGTTTATAATGTAAACAAGCTTACTGGGCCTTGGGCTCCTCTTGTAACCTAAAGATATAGTTTTAAAAAATATTTTTTATTATTTTTATGTGTATGCGTGTATTGCCTGCATATAGGTAAGTTGTTAGCTGCAATGTGGGTGCTGGGATTCAAATCCAGGTCTTCTGCAAGAACATTTGGTGTTCTTAACCACTGAGGCATCTCTCCGGCCCCTAAAGATATAGTTTTAATCCCTCATGATCCTTCCTTACTCCTGACTTAGAATAATGTGTGTGTGTGTGTGTGTTGTGAAAATATCAAGCACTGAATGCACCAAATATTGTTGAAAGCAACAAATTATCCTGTTTGTGTTCTAAGCAACAGGTAGGATTAAATTGACATCTATATATCTGTTTGGGGTTGTATGTGCCATTCTGGGTTAGAAGGGGTCAGAAGGGGCAAAAACAGTCTTCTGATAAAACAAGTTCCTCTTTTCCCATGTGATGCTGGGTGTACTATTTCAACAAGAGACAGAAAGTCCTTCTGTTCAAGAGCACAGTTCCAAGACAAATCAGAAGGAACAAGTGCTCAGAACACATTGGCCCACTCTAGATGCCAGTCAGTGTCAAAATTCAGGCTGTCTTTATTCAGGCATCACTATGTGGTGGCTCTCTGCTGCACACAGCTGAAGGCAATGACTGCACCTCTCCCCGAAGCTATCAGTACCAATGATTCAGCTGTGAGGGGTAGGGCCAGGGTGCAGTGTCTTCCAAGCAGGCTGTGGAGAGCAATGAGGATCACAGGACTCCACAGAAAAGGACTGCCAAGAGAAGCTGCCGCTGGTGTGCTTGTGGTTGTTTATTTCCATTTTAATGAGCTGTGTCTGAGAAACTCGGGCAGTCCACATTTGTGGAGAGAATCAGGGTGATGTGGGGCATGTTTCCTAGAAACATTAAACCTGTGCTGTCTCAGCAGGACTGGGATGCAGCTCTTGATTCACACCCACGGAACGTTGCTGCTGAGTTACAGATCTGCGGCTCTGTGTGGAGGCCTCCCAGGCTGCTTTTACTTCTGCATAATTCAAGATATAAAGACTGTTTATTGCTGCTAAGCTGTATAAGAAGGCCTAGGTTGGAGAACTCATTCTATAGCTTCATTACGATAATTTAGAAATCATACATTTGCTTTCCTTGTGTGTGGTTTGAAAGAATATCTGACTACTGGCTGGTTGGTTGTATGCCTTCTGGTTTGCCATCAAATCTGGCTCCCCATCCATTATTGGCACTAGGCAGTCCTGCCATGCCATCTCTACATTCTCCATCCAGCACATTCCAGTGCCACCAAATTGCATGGTTAGTTGCAAATGGAAGCAATTAGGCTTAGAACTGGGTTCTTGAGTATGAGCATTAAGGGTGCAGATTTTTAATATTTCTCTTTTTTTTTCTTGTATTAGGGGTCAAATGAAGGACCTGCATGCTAGGCAAACACTCTTACCCTGAGCTGCGCCCCCAGCCCAATAAGACAGAGGAAAAGAAATTGGCCTAAATGTGTAGACACAACCACATGGAGCAGTCTTTTACCCAGGGTTCTACTTTCTGTGGTTTTCATTACTAATGGTCAACTATGGCACAAAAGTATTAAATGGACAATTCCAGAAATAAGTATCCCCTAAGTTTTAAACTGAGTGATGAAACTTCAGTGTCTCACTCTCTTACCTAGTGAATAACCCACTGAGACACGTGTCGGTGCTGGACATGATGCTGCCCACTAGCTGCCCAGTAGCCATCTCAGTAACCAGGTAGACCATCACAAGAACATGGCACTAGTGTGGAGTAAACCTTGTTTAACTGAGGAGCAGACTGAAAGCACAAGGACAGGGATGGTGACAACTGGGAACATCAAAGAGAGGCCACAGAGCATTTCCTTCAAGGGAAAAGGGAAAAAGTTCTCACTAAATAGGGCAAGAAAAAGATTCAAGGTGGGGTTACTAAGATAAAAATCTATGATCAAATAAGTTCTTTTTTTTTTTTTTTGAGGAAGCAAGTTTATGTTCACATTTTATAAGTTATGTAAAATTGCCCCAATCCATTATTAGTTATATCTGTTACCCCTTACTGTGTCTAATTTACAAGTTAAACTTTACTTTGGATATGCACGCATAGGAAACAAACAACAACAACAAAAACCCTGTATACAGGGCTTGAAATTACATTCTTTCAGACATGCACTGAGGGACTGGGACCCTAGCCCCTGTGCACAGGAGGAACACATACATGCTTTTATCTCATATACATTTGTTAGCTATGTAGGGATGAAGCAAGGTTGGAGCGAGTGAGCGCGGGCATGCTGCTGGTGCTCAGAATGGAGGGTCTGAAAAGAGGCTCTGAGGTCAGGCCGTATGCAGCCAGAAACTGAATGTTCGAGTAACTGCCGAATGCCTTATAAACTTGTGATTTCCTTCTCTATACAACTGGCATCTCTCCCTCTGAGAGTTGATGGGAAGATTCGGTGACCAGTGCCTAGCATAGTGTAACATGAAACCCATCGAAGCTAGACAGTAGCTTTTCAGTAAGTAAGTATAGAGGGTGAAGAGTCCTAATCCTCAAATCAAAAGTTCAGAATGCTCCAAAATATACAGCATTTTTTTGTGGTATGCTGGAACCCAGGGCTGCATGTGCTGTGTGAGTGTTCTTCCCCGAGCTGCTATCCAAAAGACCACAGAAACCACAAAAATCGGGAAATTCCTCTAAAAATCAAGAAAGATAATGTATAAATTATTTTCAGGCTCTAGCGACTAAGGTCAAAATGAAGCAAATTTGACCTGGTGCTTGGGTCCCACCCCCAGGTGTTGCACACACTTCTGGCTTCAAGCATTTTGGATAAAGGGATCTCAGTCTACCTGTACTAAATGCACGATTCTAGAAAGCAGAAGTACCGATATACACCTAGCTCTAAGGATTGAATGGACTGATACAAGTGGAAATGTGAATGACATAGGGCTAATCAGACATTAAAGTTGATCGCTGTGTGCACCATTCAGCAGTAACTCATCCTCTTAGCCGCACCCACTTTCCACAAGCTACTGTGTTTCCAGGAGTGCTTGTGTTATCTGCTGAGTTGGGTGGGAATGGCTACTGGAAAAAGTAATTTTTACTTCCTACCTGAAGGGAAATTATTTTGAGGAACTATAACACATGAGCATGAAGAATTAAATACAAAGCAACATATTATGTATGTATATATCATGTGTATATATCATATATATAATGTATTATATATACATTATTTTTGGAACTACTGAATGTTTGATCTTGGCTGTGATGTCCTGTGACCACTATGTGGCCATCTGTAAGCCCTGCACTATCCTCTGCTCATGAACCCAACAAATTGCACACAGCTGGCAGTGGGCTTCTGGCTCACTGGCATCCTAATCTAGAGAGGGAAAACCTGTCAGATATTCTCTCTGCACTTCTGCAATTCTAACAAAATAGATCACTTCTTTTGTGACATACCCCCAATTCTCAAGCTGGGGTGTGGGGACACATCAGTGGATGAGCTGTGTCTGTGTAGTTGTTATACAGGCTGTTTGTTGGGAGCCTGAGTCTCAGCATGTTGGGAGACGTCTCAGCATGTTGGTAGACTGAGTCTCAGCCACTCCTCAAAACTGCTGGCAGGCCAGAGTTGGCAGCTCTCCATTCTGCCTGCAGCCTTGGCCTGGAAACCCTGGCAGGCAGCTGGGGCCCACAGCTTTGGCTTGTAGTCGGGGCTCAAAACCTTGGCCCAAAACCTTGGCTTGAGGCCGGGGCCAGATAGCCTTGCTAGATAGCCCTAGCCCACGGCCTTGCTCTCCTTTCCAGTATACGGTTCTATTCTTCTATAATCAAAGATTCCTCCTTTAATGTGTGTCAGAGCCCTCATGCTCTGACTGATGTATGGTTTGCAGTCTGTGTTCCTTTGTTTTCATTCTCTATAAAAATTCTTGCTCGAGCTTCAATAAATGAGACTTGATCAGAATCCTGTCTTGTCTCCATTTCTCTTGTCCTTGCCCCATTTTCATCCCCACCTCCCAATCCAGGTACCCTGTTGCAGACCCCACAGGCCAGGGCAGCTGTTGGGCGGCTGTGGAAACTGGATGTTAAGGCCTGACTGGAGGAAAGGGGTCCCTAGGGCCATGCCTTTGAACAGTATGCCTTGGCTCTGGCCCCTTTCTCTCCCAATCTGTTTCCCAGTCACCACAAGGTGAGCATCATTTTCTGTTCAGCTGCTATGATGGTCTGCCTCACTACAGGCCCACAGCCATACAGCTAGCAGACCAACAATTGAAGCTTACACATCTGTGAGTTCTTTCCTCATTATGGTGTCATGCCAGGTTGTTGTCACAGTGTTAACGGGAATGGGCAGAGAACACTCAGGCTGGTAGAACCCATCCAAGACAATGTGACCCACACCCTGGAAGGATACTGAAAGTACAGAAACATTTGTGGGGCAGACAAAGCCCTGTGAACAACGGTACCAGAGGGAGCACATGGAGGCAAAGCAGGCATTGGGTTGAGCTGGCACAGCACCTGCAGAGCACTTGGAAAGGGGCAGAGCACATCCCCAACCTGAATCCAGAGCACTTGGAAAGGGGCGGAGCATGCCCCCCAACCTGAATCCAGAACAAGAAGGAAAAGAAAAATAAAATGTAAATTAGCAAGCTTCAGATGTCTTCTGTCTTCCTCAGTGAGGAAAGGGAGCTTCCCAGCTCAGGGTTTGGCAAAAGTCAGAGCACTAAGAAGAGTCCCTTAAGGATCCATATTAATGCCGAGGGTATCAAGGCTGCAGACACTCAGTTTTTAAATAACTTATATTAACCTCATTTTTCCATCTCCCTACAACAGCACATTTTTTTTTTTCAGAAATGTTTTCAGAGGAGTAATTTCCTGGCACTTAATTACCAGTATTTAACCAATTCAACATTCTCCTTTCTTTAGAGTCCATTAGG
>NW_008353504.1:5863-13146 GCF_000622305.1 Nannospalax galili
CACACTGATGAGCACATTAGAAACAAATGAACCTTTCATTCTGAATACTGTCACAGGGGAAAAAGGCATGAGCTTCTCACTTGAAAACTGCCGGGTGCCAGTCTGGGCAGACTCATTAAGACAATGGGGAAGGCAGAGATAATGTGTAGATTCTCTAGCTTATGATTCGGGAATAATGAGAAATATGAAAGAGGCTATTAGGAGTTTCCCAGTAACCCACATCTAATTTTAAAAACAGCAAAGATATCCAACAAGTTGACTTTCATCACAAGGCACTTGTGATGCTCCACGGTCCCCTATCAGAAGGCATCCTTAAATAGTATGACACGGTGCACACTGCAATGGCCACGCTCTTCACTGTGCCTCCATTCTCTGCAACAGGAGGCTTATATAGGAAAGGATTCAGTGATGAGTATTAGTTGTGCCCACAACCTTCAGGAGGACTGAAGAACCAGGTAAGCTGCTGAACAGCCAAAAGCAGTATGCAATCACGGTGTGGCAAAGGTACACAGGGCAGCGCAAGCAGCTGGAAAGGGACAGCATTCTTCCAGTGGCCTGAGAACTCTGCAGCTAGACCACCCTCTTCAAAGAAGGATTCCCACAGAATGCCATCCACGTGCCAGTTCCCGACTCCATCTTATAACGAACACCTAGAGACAGCCAGCCACAGAGGTGACCAGATAAGCCCCTTTTCTTTTAGATAAGTGAAACTTAAAAATTTCATGCATTAACAAAAAGGGAAAATGTCCATGTAGATTAAGAACAGGGCTTCTTAAACTACCCTTGCTTTCTACATGGATAATTAGGAAAACACTCTCTTCTCCCTAAGCAGTGTCTACCACACTGGGCCATAATCTGGGATCTAATCCTTGCATGACTCTGGAGGACTCTACCAAACAGAAGCTGTATTCTTTGATTTTGCTCATGGTTATCTGTCAATGACAAGCCAGATTTGGTACTGGGCAGAAAGAACACCTTCCTCCCCACACTGCATTGACTAAGGCCCTTGACCTTGAGTTTTCTATTTTCAGCACCATTCTGACTCCTTGGCAAGATTAAAAACAAGAACAGTTCCTTGCAGGTGATGTCTCAAGGCTATATTCCGTCCGTCACTTAGCTTTAGGGCCTTAATTCTCAAAAACACTGAATTATTTTGAACAGGATGTTTACCTTGATGCGAGCAGAATTAGCCTTAGACACTAAGCCTTTATGGCAAGTTTTATTGTCCAAGGCAAATATAACCTGTTAAGATTTACAGGCTTCATTAACAGCAATAACCATTTTACAGCCAGCATCAGTAAATCAGGGTTTATTGAGAACTCTACAATTTTAATCTGTGGAAAACTATTAAAATGCCAGATTTTCCTTGGACATAATTTCTAAGTTTTATGAAAGATAGATTTTTCATTTAATTGGGCAGCATAAAAAAAGTGCAGTGTGGGATAATGAACAGTTTGGAAAAGAGAAAATTTGGTTCTGGTTAAACAACAAAGTGTCAAACATTAACATTCCTGTCTTCAGTTAGAACTGCCCCAAGGTTAAGGTTAAAAGTAATTGTACTGGTAAGTATGTTCTAATACATCCAGGTTTTAGGGTGAGCCCTTGAAATCTAAGAAAGCTTGACTTATCATCAGTCCATTTTTCAAGTATTTAGTAAAACTATGAATGGCCAATGTAAGAATTTCATTCAAGCCAGGGTCCAAGACTGGCAAGGGCCTTCAAGCACTAAGCATCTATTGAAATGTGTTTTACTAACAATAATACCATTCCTAAGACATTACAGTGATAGTGAGGTGGCCATTACTTACCCAAGGAGTAACCATTCAATTTCTCCACAGTTTGCCTAACAACAGAGGGAGATGGGAATCTTTCCTAAGTGCCTTGTATTGGGAGAACAGGGCCCAGGGCAGCTCATTGTGGGGGATTTCTCGAAGTTCCTTCCTCCTCAAAGCTCAGAACATGTTTGACATTGCAGGAGAGTTCAGGTATAACCTAGTTCCCTGGCTGCAGCAGGGCCCTGCCTCTCTGCTATTCAAGAATTCATGAAGTTTCCAAAACAAGGAAGAAGGGCTGGGGAGATCAAGCAGTCGGTAAAGTGCTGTGCAGGCAAGAGGACTTGAATTCGACCCGCAGAACCCAAGTACAGGAGCCGGGAGTGGTGGCACACGCACTTGCAATTACAGGCAAATGGAGGCGGAGACAGGCAGATCTCTCATTCTGCCTTCCTTCCAGCAAAAATGCAGACATTGGAGGCAAGGACTTCTACCTGTGCTACTAATGAACGCAAAAGACCTGCAGATGCAGGTGCTTGGATTGCTGCAGTTCAACTGGAATTCCATGATAACTCAAGTGCTATGCTAATGCTATACACGCGAGTTAAGGCTTCACAGTGGTCCACGTGATGCGCAGTGCAGTGGTCAATTTACCCATCATGCAGCAGAAACTTCTTCACAGCCACCTACAATTCAAAACCAAGGAAACAAAGCTCTGGCCCCTCTCTGTCCAAAATTTGCCTGTAACCATCACAACTGCTTCCTGAAACGGACATCTACTTAATTTCAGCTGTCCCAGCTCTGAAATACATATTTAAAACATATATTATTAAAACAAAATGATAATGATGTGAGACGAAAAATGGAAAGTGCTTTGGGCCGAATAGCGATTGCCTCTCTCACCAAATGCATGTCCAAACAGAACGGTGAGGGAACCCTCATTTGGAAATCGAGTCTTCACGGATGTTCGTGGTATTAAGACAAAGCTTTAGTGGACCGGGATACTCATAGCTCACTGAGTGGTACATTTGTAAAGGGGAACTCAGAACCCAAGCGACCAGCTGCATAGAACAAAGCCTAGAACCGATTCTCTTTCAGAATTCACAGATGTACCTGCCAACACTGTGACCTCGGACGCCTACCTCCAGAACTACTAGTTCCCTGACTGCACCAGGGCCCTGCCTCTCTGCTATTCAATTCAAAACAAGGAAGAAGGGCTGGGGAGATCAACCAGTCGGTAAAGTGCTGTGCAGGCAGGAGGACTTGAATTCGACCCGCAGAACCCAAGTACAGAAGCCAGGAGTGGTGGCACACGCACTTGCAATTACAGGCAAATGGAGGTGGAGACAGGCAGATCTCTCATTCTGCCTTCCTTCCAGCAAAAATGCAGACATTGGAGGCAAGGACTTCTACCTGTGCTACTAATGAACGTAAAAGACCTGCAGATGCAGGTGCTCGGATTGCTGCAGTTCAACTGGAATTCCGTGATAACTCAAGTGCTATGCTAATGCTATACACGCGAGTTAAGGCTTCGCAGTGGTCCACGTGACACGCAGTGCAGTGGTCAACTTACCCATCATGCAGCAGAAACTTCTTCACAGCCACCTACAATTCAAAACCAAGGAAACAAAGCTCTGGCCCCTCTCCAGAATTTGCCTGTAACCATCACAACTGCTTCCTGAAATGGACATCTACTTAATTTCAGCTGTCCCAGCTCTGAAATACATATTTAAAACATATATTATTAAAACAAAATGATAATGATGTGAGACGAAGAATGGAAAGTGCTTTGGGCCGAATAGCGATCGCCTCTCTCACCAAATGCATGTCCAAACAGAACGGTGAGGGAACCCTCATTTGGAAATCGAGTCTTCACGGATGTTCGTGGTATTAAGACAAAGCTTTAGTGGACCGGGATACTCATAGCTCACTGAGTGGTACATTTGTAAAGGGGAACTCAGAACCCAAGCGACCAGCTGCATAGAACAAAGCCTAGAACCGATTCTCTTTCAGAATTCACAGATGTACCTGCCAACACTGTGACCTCGGACGCCTACCTCCAGAACTACGAAAGAAAAATGCTTATTGTTTTAAGTCTCTGCTTGTGGCCATTTATGGCAGGAGAACCCCCACAGTTTTCAAATGGGCAAGAAGTTGGGTGGCACAGCTCCTCCTAACATGCCTCTTTTGGGGTTCTTCCTTCCTTCTCGTCCAGATATTTTCACTGATATTGAATAGTCCTTTTTACTCTTTGGGATTATAGGTGAACCCTCAGAACAAAGACGGTGGGCTGAGCAAAAGACATACTGTATTTAACTTTGTAGGACAGGATGTTGGGCAAAGAAGATGGAGGGATGTGCAAGGAACTGCTCCCAGAGCATGTTTCCGTGCAGATGAACCGACAGGGGTGCTGCTAGCTTCTGGGGGCCACCTTCCTGGGCAGGCACCCCTTGACCAAGCCCCCACAGTGTCTGCCTCTGAAATCCTCTAGGCAGATGCCTCAGTGGCAGGGATGGCAGGTGTCTATATGTGTGGCCTGCTCTGGCTGCTCTTGGCTGTTTCCTCACTTATTATGCGTACTTCACATGTTCTTCTCTCTCTCCTCTTTTAAACCCTACCCTCAAAGTGTAGGTGTGAACATTCTGGTTACCCATGAAGCAAAAGGAAGCAAACAACCAAGGCCATCACAAGCCCCATAGATTTCACAGCCTTTATATGGGGCCCATCCTGGTATAACCTCCAACACTTAGTGAGAGAGCCAGGGAACTGGTTTCATTCATATTCAACAAATACTGGGCGTCTGTCCTCTTATCACCTGTCCTCTTATCACTGAGTGATAAGCCCTTTTGTGTTTTTATAAGTTAATTTCTTTTTTAAGGATTTTTAAATTTATTATTTTTATTTTATGTATATGCTCGTATTGCCTGCATGTGGGTAAGTGCATACATGTCATGCAATGCCTGTGGAGGACAGAAGAGGCTGTCGGATTCCCTGGAACTGGAGTTACGGACAGTTGTTAGCTGCCATGTGGGTGCTGGGATTTGAACCTGGGTCTTCTTCAAGAACAGTCAGTGTTCTTAAACGCTGAGCCATCTTTCCAGCTCCATTAATTTCTTTTTTGACAAATAAAATTCATGTCATTTTGAAATACATATTTAGAGAAGGATGGTAAATTGAGTAAAACTCTTGTGTTCTTGTGGGTAAAAACACTTAAAATCATTGCATCAATTTTCAAGAGCACAATTATTGCTGTTAGCTGTAGTAACTACGTTGCCCAGCAGAGTTCTGAACTTACTCCTCTCAAATGAAATCCGATTTCTTTTGGCCCTCCCACGAACTCTTGATGAACACTGTTCTACTCACCACCGAGTTTAACGTTTTCAGTCTCTCCTGGACTGTGGGAATCTTACATTACTTCTTACTTCACGGGCCAAAATGCCTTAGAGAGCCATCAATGTTGTTATGAATAAACTAATGCCATTCCTTCAAAGGCCGAGTGATATTCAGTTTCAAGAGCACATTGTCTTACCTATTCATCTGCTAATGGACACAGGCTGGGTGCATCCACACCGTGGCTACTGTGCTTGGTGCTACAGCAAACAAAGATGTACAGCTAACTCTTGGAATCCAACTTTCATTTCCTTTGGATATATACCCAGTAGTGGGGTTGGCAGTTCGTATGGTAGTCTTTTTCTGGTTTGGGGAGGAGCCTCCTCACTGTTTTCCATGATGCTTGGATTAATTTACTTTCCTACAAACAGTACGCAAGGGATCCCTTTTCTCCACATCTTTCCCACCATTTGTTATCATCCCTCATTTTGATAATAGCCACAAGGAGCAGCATTCATCTCCTGTTCTGATGGATAGAGAGATGGAGAAAGTAAGCGAGACTTCCCTCACAAACGTTGAAACCCAGTGTTGTAGACAGAAAGCAAGCCATGTCAGTACAGTATGATTGTGGCAAGAGATAACGAGAATATACAATGCAGGGAAAGGGGCTAACCAGTGTAGACACAGCCCGTGGAGGGACATTGTCCAGTGGCCACCAGCAAGCCTCACCAAGAAGGAGCAACTCCTGACGGAGGGACAACTGGGCACTGCACAGACCTGAGGAAGTACGCTGGTACGTCTGGGAAAGTGAGGAAGGTGGTGTGATGACAGAGCAGTCAGATGCAGAACACATATGATAAGAGCAAGCTCCATTGACGGTTGTGCTCCTTCATTAAAAGAGGGCCAAGCGGGGACAGTGGACCCTCACTACATTATCCAGCCACTCTTCCCAGCCAACTGTATGTTATTTGGCCCTAATCACACATGGCCTCCAGGATTTGGGGAGGGCTAAAATACACAGTCTGGGGAAGGCTAGGAAGAGAAGGCATGACCCATGCTGGGTAGTCTTTCCAGTGTACAGACCCTCAGGTCATACACCTCAGCAACCCCTCAGTTATCTCGGTAAGTTCAATAAATTCATTGGTTCCCCAGCAAAACTTTAATCAAACATTGGCTTGACACTAAAACCTTGGAAGGGAATAAGCATTGCTTAGCATCCCCAGGAAAACAAGTTTCACAGCAGATGGAAAATTTATTTGATAATGCTATTATGTCTCATAGATCTTTTTAAAAAAGAAAATGAATATAAAAGATGTTAAAAGGATATGGGAATGGAGATATTTTCCAAAACAGGAAAAATGAGAAAGCCTAAGCTTTTGGGTGTTTAAGGCCATACAGATGGCTCAAATAAACCAATTTATTTCTACTCTGAAGGTCATTTGAGGACCTGTTCCTCAGGGGTCACATGGGCTTTGGAGGAGCTCCTGGATCCTTTCTTTCACCAGTTCCATCTATGAGACAATAAATCAAAGGTCCTGCTCAACCATGGCTGGCTTCACAGCTTTTGCCCAAGCTTTATCTACATAGCACACGTTATTAAAAGTGCCAGACTGGTGAAACTAACCTTTTTGGATG
Organism: Nannospalax galili; assembly: GCF_000622305.1. Classification (NCBI taxonomy): domain Eukaryota; kingdom Metazoa; phylum Chordata; class Mammalia; order Rodentia; family Spalacidae; genus Nannospalax; species Nannospalax galili. Next base: position 12,601 of record NW_008353504.1, read on the forward strand.
TTTAATAGCCATAGTTTAAGGCCTGTACTAATGTGGCCAGAAGGACTTAAGGGGCAGTTTTTGCCCCTTGCCCTCCAAGGTCGACTAAATTCCAGGGAATTGTGAAACATCTCTCAAAAAGTCCTGTGACTGCGGTCAGTCACCTGTCCTTTTGTTCAGAGAAGCCATAGAGACCCCACAAGACGGACTTGAACTAGTGTCCAGTTTACAAAGAGGAGGGTCAACTCAGAGGAAACATCTCATTCATGCTTCCATGTGAAGCCAGACATGGTCAAGCAGGACCTTTGACTTATCTTCAGATAGATGGAACTGGTAAAAGAAAGGAGCCAAGAGCTCCCCCCAAGCCCATGTGACCCCTGAGGAACAGATCCTCAAATGACCTTAAGTGTAAAAATTGATTTATTTGGGCCAACTCTATGGTCTTAAGCACCCAAAAGGAAAGTATAACCGAAGAGTAAAGTCATCAGTGTATTTCTTTAAGAGTTCAAGGAATTACACTTCCCAGACATTAGGCTTAAGTCTATATAAAAAGTTATTTAGACAATT
>NW_008353504.1:13352-16133 GCF_000622305.1 Nannospalax galili
AAAGTCTTTGAATCCTGAATCCATCACTCTAGAGTCCAGCCTTGGAAGACAAAAGAAAAATGAGGAGGAACCCAATAGAGGGATGCTTTGGAAGCTCTTGTCAAGAAAGAAACTCCAGTGGACTCTCATATGAACATTTGTAAATTGCTCTGTTCTGAGTTTTTTCTAGTTCCCTGTTTAGAACTTGTAATGCTAATTACTCTTGCCTTTACTTCTTCACATCTTGTATTCATGATTCAAGGACTTTCTTTCCCCTTAGAGACAAGAGTTATGCAATTTGGTAGTCTTTTAGAAAGACTCACTGAAGGGGTACTCCAATTGCCTCACCCTGCGACCCTGTTCAGCATGGAAGAAGCCAGAGAGTTCTGCGTCCAGATTCCCTATCGGCAATTTGGGTCACCTCTTCAGAGGACGGTGTGATAAGCATAGAAGGTAGGAACTGGCTAGGCAGTTAGGGTAAAAAAACCCCCCCAAAAAGTAGCCAGTTTCTTGACTAAAAGTCAAAACGTCCTTGGGCCTCTTAGCAACATACTCTGTTCCAAAGGCCAAAAACTTGAAAGTATTTGGGAGCTTGTACCTAATCCTTAAAAGATTTTAGGGTTACCTTTTCAGAGGGGGGAATGTTAGAGTAGCCAAAAGCCCCATAAAAAATAAATCAATTAATCAAAGAAGAAGAAAGAGTACATGAAGTTATCAAAAAAAGTGATGGGGAGGTATGGGAGGAGTTGGGGGGGGAGTGGGCATGGATTTGATCAAAACACCTTATATGCATGTATGAAATTCTCAATAAATTAGTCATTTAAAAAAAGCACTTGGTAGCATGCACCTGCAATCCCAACACCAGGGAGGCTGAGGCAGGAGGATTACCATGAGTTTGAGGCCAGCCATGCTACATAGCAGGTCCTAGGTCAGCCAGGGGGTACATACATAATGAATCCCTGTCTCAGAAAATTAAAAACCAAAAAGAAAAAAATAAAATCCATAAAAGGCATATAGTCCTGCCTGAAACAACCAGTTTATTGTTTGTGGTTTATCTTTCATTGTTATATATAGTACAAATTATATATGCCATATAAATGTCTTCTTCAATTAGAATGAGCACACATAGTGTGCCCACCTGAGGAAATGGGGCACACACTCTGTAGGGTGTAAAAAAAGTAACAGAAGGTTAAAATCTTTGGCTCTACATTAAGTAAAAATTTAAAAATAAGCATTTTCCTTTCTAATCAGTTCCTATCATCCACGGAGTGCTCACTTTAATTTTCAAGTCCGTTAACTTCATTTCTGTGAACCATCTGAGCTTTGAATAGTGTCCACCCAGCATGATTTCTGTCTAAATATGCACATGTATGCTTTCATTCCCCTCTCCCTTTTCCAATTATAAATAACAGATATTTTAGCAAAGACATAAGGCAAAAGCTTCTGTTTTTCTTTTTCTGTTTCTTTTTTAGTCTTTTACTCTCAGTGAAGGAACCACACACAGCTCCAGACAGTTTTCCAGCTTCACACAGAAGGAGCAAGCCTGCAATAGTTACTACTAAACCAACTCGGGCCTAACACTACGAATTTACAAAAGTCCCAGTAACTGCGGTGTGTACGCTTTTACTTCTTGGCTTTGTTCTCGGTAATTACATCACTAGTTTGTGAGAACATCTTTAAAGACTGGGTCAAGGGCTCAGAAAGCATTCAGCGACTACAGTGACTCCCAGCCATACACGTCTTTAACAGCATAGTGGAGCTTCTGTGAAACATGTCAGGATTCTAGGTCCTGCACAGGGACTACCACACAGCAAGTACTAAGGACATGCTTGGTCCCTGAGCAGGTGAAGAGTCAATGTGGGCTAAACACACACACACACATTTTCAGACAGGCCTGGTTCCTTGTAGTGGAGTCATTCTTACCTCGGCTGCAGGGACTCCCTCTGGTGGACGGCAATGTAGCACAATCATGCCTTCGATGGGGACCTCTCTGCCTTGTGGGTCTTGCTCAAAGTTTTTCCTCAGATCTGCAAAGAAGCACAGGATACATGTTTGCTACTTTGTGCTCTGACTGGCATGACTCACTTGAGGCTCAAATACAATAAAATAGTGAGTTTCATATGACAAGTTACAAACATATAAATAAGACACTTTCAGGATGACCCTTCCAATATTCATAAACACATCTGAAATATGCCTTGACAAAACTATTCCTATCATTTTATTCTGGTATGAAAGATGAAAAAATTACTAGGAGACAAGAAGGGAGCCCCTCCCTGTTTCATGAGTGTTTGCCGGCATTACCTGCTCTTCATCTGATGAAACACTTGGCCTAATAAATTGCTATCCATAGCAATTATGCAGTTGAGATGTACACGAGTTTTTTGTTCGCAGAAGAATGCATTATTAATCTGTAACCTCTGTCACTCCCTTAACCCTCTGGGGGGCTCAAGTAGACAGTAATAGAGTGAGATCATCTGTTAGCCTTTTTATTTGTAACCAGGGATAAAGGGCCGCATCCAGTCACAACAAAATCCATAACCTATCCAACCAGATATATAATTAAGAATACAATGGCCTCCAGTCAGGCAGCCATGCTGGGTATGTGGGCAGTGCCCTTCACCGAGGGCTCCGGGCACTTTGCAAACAAGCTGCACTATTAACCTTTTACACATGGAAAGGTGACACTTGGAGAGGTTAATTGGCTTGCCAGTGGTCCCAGAAATCAGGGCCAGGAGAGGGGAAATACACTCAGCCTCCTGACATTCAGTCTGATTGCCAACCAGCATTGCAGTCTCAGGG
>NW_008353505.1:0-635 GCF_000622305.1 Nannospalax galili
TTAATCCTGCAGCCTCTTCTTGGGGAATCACCTTAGTTACTACATCAGTCACCCAAGCTACAAAAGTCTCATAACGTTCCTCCCTTCCTTGTTTCACATTTTTCATACACATTTGCAAAGAGCCGGGAGAAGTTAAGTGCTTCCAAGCTTCAATAGCCAGTGAGGATATCAGCAATAATGCTTTTTGGGAATCTTTATTAGTCTTATAGGGTCTATCCATTTTCCTACTCCTATCATCATAGGTACATCTATTTCCTCAGCCTCATCCTTAAATTTACTGTATCCTAATTCCTTTGTGACCTGTTCTTACATTTGCAAAGATCCGGGAGAAGTTAAGTGCTACCAAGCTTCAATAGCCAGTGAGGATATCAGCAATAATGCTTTTTGGGAATCTTTATTAGTCTTATAGGGTCTATCCATTTTCCTACTCCTATCATCATAGGTACATCTATTTCCTCAGCCTCATCCTTAAATTTACTGTATCCTAATTCCTTTGTGACCTGTTCTTATTATTCTACTTTCCATAATAAAAATTGTCCTCCATCCAGACAAGATCATGCAACTTGACTCTAATCTGAAGGTGCCATCCAATAACTTGCTAAATTACGCACCAAGGTAACAACAGGAGCCGTCTT
>NW_008353506.1:0-607 GCF_000622305.1 Nannospalax galili
ACTGAAGGACACTGAGGGACCCAAATCTTGCTCTATAGGAGGTATATATATATTTATTCATGAGATACCTGAGTTCATTAAATTTGGTAGAGTACAGTTGGGTAAGGTATGGAGAGGGGAGTGTCTCTGAATGCCATCAAAGTATATTGTATGAAAATTGCGAAATTTCATCAAAAGAAAATGATAAATGTCATTAGCTTTTAGGAAAATGCAAATTAAATCTACATTGAGATTTATCTTTACCAAGTCCGAATGGCTAAGTTCCAAAGAAAGACAAAAATGTTGGAAGGTTTTGGGAAAGGGGAACACTTTTTCACTGCTAGTGGGAGTGTAGAATGTTGCAGCTACTATGGAAATCTGTGCGGAGATTCCCGTTGCAGCTACTACGGAAATCTGTGCGGAGATTCCTCAAAATGGTAGAAATAGATCTACCACATGATTCAGCCAAACCACTTTTGTGCACATACCTAAAGAACTCCATATTCTACTACAGAGATATCCGCTCATCTTTGGTCACTGCTGCTCTATTCACAATAGTCAGGAACTAGAAGCAACTTAGGTATCGAACAAATGATAAATGAATAATGAAAAGTGGCACATTTACACC
>NW_008353507.1:0-573 GCF_000622305.1 Nannospalax galili
TCAGAGCGGGCAGGCGATACAACCATCTGCATGTCAGAGGTGGCAGGTGACGAGACCATCTTTACGGCACAGGGCGCAGGTGACACAACCATCTGCACGTCAGAGGGGGCAGGAGACACAACCATGTGCACATCATAGAGGGCAGGTGACACGACAATCTGCTCGTCAGAGGGGTCCAGTGACACGTCCATCTGCACATCTGACAGGGAAGGTGCCACGACCATCTGCACAACAGTGGGATAGGGACACGACCGTCTGCACCTCAGAGGGGAAGGTGACACAAACATCTGCACGTCAGAAAATGCAGGTTATGTGACCATCTGCATGTTAGCGGGAGCTGGTGACAGGAGTATCTGCACGTCAGAGTGCGCAGGTGACACGACCATGCACACGTCAGCGGGGGCAGGTGACACAACCATATGAATATCAGAGAGGGCAGGTGACACTACCTTCTGCACATCAGAGGAGGCAGGTGACACGACCATCTGTATGTCAGAAGTGGCAGGAGACACGAACATCTGTACATCAGAGCGGCTAGGTGATACGACCATATGAACGTCAGAGGGTCAGGTG
>NW_008353508.1:0-263 GCF_000622305.1 Nannospalax galili
CCATGCTTCCTCATCAAATATACATTTTTAAAAAATTTGTTGATTTTTTTTGTGTGTGTGTGTTTATCACACAGAACATCCCAAACCATCTTGTTCAACTATACACCCACTTCCCAGATAGCACCCTCCCATAGCCTCCCTCCCCCTACTAGAGCCCTTATACTCTTATATCCCTGCTGCTGTCTGCTGTGTTGTTGGCACCCCCAGCCCTCCCCCACTACTTGCTCTTCTGGGGAATCTAGTCAGCCTATCTAGAGGTCTTT
>NW_008353509.1:0-471 GCF_000622305.1 Nannospalax galili
TGTGGCTTAGGGAGTCCCGGTGCGGAGAGCTGTACTATAGATTTACCCCAAGAGGCCTGAGGATACTAGTGACCCCTGGTTTCTTTTACCAGTTCCATCTATGTGAAGATAATTCAAAGGTCTTAATCATGGCTGGCTTTGCTTGGAAGCACGGAGGAAATATTACCTCTCTGTTAACCTTCCTCTTTGTAGACTGGACACTGGTTCAAGTCCATCTCGTGGGCTGTCCATGGCCTCCTTGATCAAGAGAGCAGGTGAGTCGGCACAGTTAGAGAACATTTTGAGAGATGGTCATAGAACCCTGGAACTTAGTTGATATAGGAGAGCAAGTAGCAAAACTGTCCTTTATGTCCCTCTGACCAAATTAGTATAGGCCTCAAAGTATGGTTGTTAAACATCCAAGAAGGTTAGTTCCACAAGTCTGGTACTTTTAATTACCATGTGCCATGTAGCTAATGCTTGGGCAAAGAC
>NW_008353509.1:605-5434 GCF_000622305.1 Nannospalax galili
CAAGTACATCTAAAGAAACAAAGGCCAGCAATAGCTGTAAAATTCTTGGAAGCTTTACGGTCGGGTAAGGCACAATTGATACCCACCAGAATGGTTGGGAAAAGTCTACAACAGCCTGATCCTGTAAATGCCAGAGTAAATAACAAATATGAAAATAAAAATAGAGGTGCCCCATAACTGTACAATTGTTAAGTAAAAATTCCAGTACCAGGTGGGTTGCCCACCCATGCATGAGCTGTTGGCCAGAGAGATCCTGGAGGTCTTTAAAATGATAAAGGCTATTGCCACTAATGTTGGTTGCAGGCCAGAAAGAGCCAGTAAGGCCCTGTTGCTGAAGACACTGCATAATGTGAGCACGGGAGAGGGAGAGATGAAGCTGAGACTAACCTGGAAACTCCCTGCCACCAGATGGCTGGTGGCCATAGTGCCAGGAGGTGCTTAGCAGAATTGTTAGGGGAGAATGATCCCCAAAAGTTCTTCTCAATAGCAGACTGCCCCCCGAATCCTGCATGCCTACAGACATGCCAAGCAAGATGTGCCTGCTGGTGCAATAATGGCTTGACTGATGTATGTACAACTGACAAATTTCTGATTGGATAAAGCCTGTTTCTAGGGAAGAAACACACCTCTGGTGCTGCAGACCAGGCCAACCTCCTGTGGCCAGAGGGGAGGTTATAGGCCCCAAGGGGGAGGCCACTGCAAGTGTGTTGTGAGGTGAACGTGATGCACCTGTTAAGGTATCTTCTAAGCATTTGTGTTTAATCCCATAGGTTAGACTATTATGACCATCAATATTCATTTAGATGTGCCTGCTTCTTTTCATTTGTCTTTATAGTAGGAGAGACACCACTGAGATGGATCAACAGCCATGTCTTGGAAACAAATGATCAGAAGGCCCAAGAGTTCAATATCTTGCCACGATAAAAGAAAGATCATCCTGCATCTGTCACCTCCTCCAAGGCTCAAAGACTTTTGCAGAAGAGGCTGGCAGACTGTAAGAGCTGGAGGAAGGGGTGGAGTGTTGGATAAGCTTGTCTTCCAAGTCACCAGCAATGAATAGATGCCTTTCTCTAGCTTCTCACCACTCCCTCCAATCACCTCAAACTAATTGGACTATGAGACTTTCTGTAGGAAGGGAGGGGCAGAGGGAGACAGGTACCTTTCCTACCAATTAGTCAGCTTTAACTGCATGGGGGGTGGGACTAAGGATAGACAGGGGAAGCCAGGGAGAAGGAAGGCACTTCACCATCTTGGACCACCAGCAGTGGGCCTGGAACCCACAGCTGAAACGTACCAAAAAGAAAAGACCAAGGGTGCCCATACCTTTGTAAGTACCCCCTTGCCACCATCATATGCTCTGTTAGCAAGCCCAATAAATATTTTTCTTCCCTAAACTGTAGTTTGGAGGAATATTTTCTGTTTGTGGTAAGGATTGTGAAAGGAGGGGCAACACCAGGAGCCTTTAAGCCAAGAGTTCAGGCTTCCCAGTAGTAAATTTAACTTACAGTGTTTCTACAATTCTCTCCTTCTATTTCATGAATAAGTACTATGACAGAACATACCAATCAAAACATGTGCCTAAGATGAAGGTGTTGCGCCCAGGTCAGTCATGTACTATATTGCATGGATGGAGTTTCAGGCTAGCAAGTTTGAGAAATTATTGCCAAGGTGCATTCTATTGGGCCAAGAGTTAAAAGGTCTGATATGCTAGAACTCCATGACTTTCTCAGGAGAAAATCATTGGGATAAATGGTACTGTGTCCTGCACAACTTTAGGTATAGAAAAGACTCACCCAACATCCAGACAGAGCTGTTGTCATCATGGGTTGAGGAGGCTGGTTTCCATTGTGAGCAAGAGGCCCCAAGGGCTGCTGTTGGAGTTTTTGTTTTAGGTGCTGTCTCTATAGGGGTGGTAGAGGAGGCAAGTATTCCTGAATGCCACATTTCTAGGCAGGGGCCCGACCCTCTCCCCCACCAGGAAAGATACTTCTATTCATTTCTACCTGACCTGATCTTTCAGTGGCCTCTGACATAGTTGCAGTTTAATTAGTTCAGCAGTCACAAACTCACTTTTAATTAAGTTCTTTTTGCTTTTGCTTTTAGAAATACGTGAGTTTGAAATGTGAAACTGATTTCAAACTTTTTGAAGTCCATTGTGCTATGAAAGATAAGACATCTGTATTAAATTAAACTTTAATGTTTTAACTGGTGCTAATCAATATTTGAAATTCTGTCATTTTTTGTGTGGTTATGTAAGAGCATTTATTTCTATACCTGTTGTTGGATTTATAAACTGAGAGTAGATGATGATTATCAGAGTATGGAGGGTGTGGTTAGAAAAGTACAAGATATGTTTGTCAAAATGTACACAGATGCTTTAGAAGAAGTGAATTTTCTTCTGTTGCACAGCATGGCAACGACACTCAGTAGTCCTTTATTGTATGTTTGAATGGAAGAAATGATAGATTTTTAAAGAACTCAGCATAGATAATAAAGTTGTAAAGTAGTATATATGTTAATTTGCTGGATTTAATCAATTCTCAGTGTTTATATCTATTACCATATCACTTTGTCTCCATAAATATGTACAATTTCGTTTGTGAATTACAACTGGGTAAATAAACTATTTTTGCATACCATATTTCACATTGATTATGACTATAAATGACTTAGAGATAGAATCTATGAAATCACAGTGAGGTCTCAGCCATAATAGCACATGCACGAAATATCATAACTCAGGGGACTCAGATAGGGTGATCACAATTTGAAGACTAGCCTGGAATGCCTAGGAAATTCCAGGCCTGGTTAGACTAGATAGTGCTACCCCGTTTCAGAAACAAAGCATCAAGAGCAATGGTGAAAAATAACAAGTGACAATGATAAAAGAAGACCAACAAGTGAACAGGAAAATTATAAGTAAACCATGTGTGTAAAGCAAGCTAGTAATCTGAGTATTGTGGAAGTAGAGGCAGGAGGATCTTGAATTCACAGCCTGCCTAGGATACATAGTAAAATCATGTCTCAGAAAGTAAATTAAGTAAAACAAAAATCCCTTCAAGTAGGTGTTTTAAACTCATATTTGTTTATGAAAAAGTCAGCTGTTATTCTGATGGGTGTTCCTTTGTATGTAACTTGTTTTTCTCTTGCAGTTTTCAATACCCTTGTTTTATTCTTTATATTTAGTGTTTTTATCCTAATATGTTGTGTAGTGTTTCTTTTCTCATCCTGTCTACTTGGTATTCTATGTGTTTCCTGTATTTCGGATGGGGATGTGTTTCTTAATTTGAGGAAATTCTCTTCTACAATCCTGATTAAGTTGTAGTCAATACCATTAACCTGAAATTCTTGTCCTTCCTGTATTCCTATGATCCATAGATTTGGTCTTTTCATGGTGTCCTACATCTCTTGCATATTCTATTCATGTGTTTTTATAAATTTCCCATACTCTGCTTGAGTGGTCCAATTCTTCAACTTTATCCTCTAATATTTATATTCTGTTTTCCATTTCAATTCATTCTAGCAGTGAGGCTTTCCCCTGTTGTTTCAAGTTGGCTTACCGAGTTTTACACTTCCTTTTTCATTTCCGCCTGGGTTTTCTTCAATGTCTCTGTCTCTTTTGTGAATTCATTCAGAAGTTTAACACTATCCTCTTTTAGTTCTTTGATTTGTTTGTTCGTGTGTTCTTTTAAATTTGTTGAATTCCCTGATCGTGTTTATGATTTTTCTTTTATATACAGTGTCCTGGGTATCTCTAGGGGGTTCTCCTTGTACACTCTTCTATAGGACTGGTGAAATTTGGTGGGGACATAGTGTTTTGGTTTTCCATTTCATTAGTCTTTCTTTGTGATTTTTGCATGTGAATTTCTTTTCTTATTTATGATTCTGATATGAGAATTAAGTTGAAATATGCTGCTGTTTGTCTTATCGGGGTTCTTAGACCCTTTCCTTATTGGTTATGTAAAGCTGGTTGGTACAGGTTTCAGGTTCTCTCGTTTTTCTTTTATACACAGTGTCCTGGGTATCTCTAGGGGGTTCTCCTTGTACACTCTTCTACAGGACTGGTGAAATTTGGTGGGGACATAGTGTTTTGGTTTTCCATTTTATTATTCTTTCTTTGTGATTTTTGCATGTGAATTTCTTTTGTTGTTTATGATTCTGATATGAGCTCGGGTCTTCACGTTTAGGTCTACTTTTTGTGAACCCCTGCATTCTCATCCCCTATGCCAGAGAAAGGCCATTACTGGTATGCTCTGGTGGTGTGCTGAGATCACAGCCTCTACACCGATGGTGTTGGAACTCAAACCACCCTTTTTTTTGAGACAAGATCTCACTGAACAGCCCAGGTGCCCTGGACCTTACAATCCTTGTGCCTTGGCTTCCCAAGTGCTAGGATTACAGGCACGCCCCCACTATGCCCAGCAGTGACTCTCAATTTTATACCCCCACAATTATATCAATGGGCATGTCTTGTCAAGTTGATCAATATTCTCATTCCAAGAACTCACAGCAGCATAAGACTGTTAATGACTTTTCTCCTCCAGCAGCTGACATAGCATCTTCTGGTACTTTAAAAGCTATTCCAGAGGGAGGAAGCTTCCAGTTCAGTACTAACTTGATTTCTTCATATACTGTGACCAAAGGGAGTGATGTTTTCAACAGTAAGGACTGACCATCAAGGTCAATTTGGAAACCTATTTTGGGGTTTCTGGGATATTCAGGGTATTCAGGACTAAGTGGAGAGAATGAAAGAAAGAAAGCAAGCAAGCAAGCAAGAAAGAAAGAAAGAAAGAAAGAAAGAAAGAAAGAAAGAAAGAGAACATGAGGAC
>NW_008353509.1:6108-6587 GCF_000622305.1 Nannospalax galili
CTTGATTACTGCAGCCTCCTGCCAATGTCAGAGTGATTCATTTGGAGCTTCATTTGAAAGAATTGAGATAGGTCCTCTACATTCCTTAGAGAACAGTTCAGTGTCCCCATGCACCAATGCACTTGATGACAGAAAATGAATTCACTGGGATACAAAAAGACATAGTTTATAAGATACAAGGTACAGTGGTACAGCCATGGTAGGCAAGAGAGAAGAAACTGTCTTCAGAGAAGCACATTTATGGGGAATAGGTGTTCCATACAGGCAGTCAGGCAATGTGGTAGGATTATAGCACCATGATAGAATTATACTTAGTGCTCATACCAGCCTAAACTCAAGACCATGACAGTCTTCCCCTCAGTCTGAAATGAATCCACTTTGTCAATCTCAGTATCAGAAGGCAATAACCAGTGACTGTCTTGAAGGACGAACTGTTATTTGTAATTAGGTTGTTCTGAGGAACTGACAAGAAGATATAA
>NW_008353510.1:0-968 GCF_000622305.1 Nannospalax galili
AAAGCCTATTCTTTGAAAAGAAACGTTGCATTCCAAGGACATAGCTTAAGCGTGAATCGTGGTTTTGAATTATACAAGTGAAGGTCTACCCAGACACATCGTGGGACATTTTCTTCCTAAAATGGCAAAATACATATAGCTAATAAAAATTTAAAAAGAGGAAGTATGCAAAATGAAGACTATAAGATAATGCATTATTTCACTTTGATTATAAGAAAACATGAGATTGGTGATAGAAAATGGGATCTTATTATAGACGCTCTCAAAAGTCTCTAAGTAATCGGACGAAAATAAAAATTACGGAATGGGGATATGGCTGAGTAGATTAAATGCGTATTGTAAAAGCATGAGGAACCAGAGTTTGGATCCCCAGCATGCACATGAAAATCAGGGTATGCTTGCCCTATCCTTCAATTCTAGGGGCCATGAGGTTCCCAGGATCTGACAGCCAGACACACTAGTGAATCTGTGGGCTCTAGATTCAATGACAGGCCATGTTTCAAAAAACTAAAGTGTTTGGGATTGCTGGGAGGTGGAGCGGGGGGAGGATGAAAAGATGGCTCAGAAGCTAAGACCACTGGCTGCTGTTACAGAGATCCCAGGTTCAGTTCCCAGTGCCTACATAGTAGCCAATTGTCTATGATTCTAGTTCCAGCAGCTCTAGTACCCTCTTCTGGTCTCCTTGGGCACTGCATACTTCTGTTGCACATACACATACAGGCAAAACATTTATACCTACAGACTTAAGAAAATATAATGAAGAAAAAAAAATAAACTACTTATGTAAATAAATAAAAAGAACAACAAAAAACTAAGATGGGAATGGACAGAGGAAGAGACCTGAGATCATCCTCTGGCCTCCGTAGATATGCACAAATGTATGTATGTATACACCTTTAACATGCACAGAGATAAGTAAATATGTGTGATTAAAGTCAAATCCAGAAAGACCAAGACAGTGCACAATT
>NW_008353511.1:0-374 GCF_000622305.1 Nannospalax galili
ACACATTGATGCTAGTTAGGTAGAGAGATGATAGATAATGATGCTGGTTAGATAGAGAGATGATTGATCAATAGATGTAGATGAGCCGGGCGTGGTGGCACAGAGGTGTAGTCCCAGTACTTGGGAGGCAGAGACAGGCAGATCTCTATGAGTTCAAGGCCACCCGGGTCTACATAGTGATTTCCCGGATAGCTGGGCCTTACAGGGAGACACTGCTTCAAAAAGACCCAAAAGAAAAATCTACCATAGATGATAGACAGATAGATTTAGATGGATTAGAGAGACAGAGAGAGACAGAGAGTGATGGATTAGATAGAGAGATTGGTAGAATAGGTAAATAGGTAGGAGGTAGGTAGTGGATGGATTCTAGACAC
>NW_008353512.1:0-241 GCF_000622305.1 Nannospalax galili
TCTCTAGCGTCGTAGGACATCAAAAATTGATGGGGATGGAGAGATGGCTCAACAGTTAAGAACAGTGGCTGCTCTTACAGAGGATCTGGGTTCAGTTCCCAGCACCCACATGGCAGCTAACAACCATCTGTACCCCCATTCCAGGCGATTCAGTGCCCTCTTCTGGCCTCTGCAGGCATTGCATAACACAGGTACACTTACATACATGTAGGCAAATACTCATATTCATAAAATAATAATC
>NW_008353513.1:0-286 GCF_000622305.1 Nannospalax galili
TTTGAGACAGGGCCTCTCTGTAGCCCCAGCTGTCCTGGAACTCACTATATAAACCAGGCTGGCCCCAAACTCACAAAGATCTGCCTGTCTCTGCCTCCCCAGTGCTGGGATTAAAGGCGTATGCCACCACTTCCAGCAGGTAAAAGATATATTTTTATCTTGAACAAATTTGGGCAAGTTTAAAATTCTTTGGAATGCTGTCAAGAAGAGCAATGCAAGCCACACTAGTTATGGAAAGGACAGTGGAAAGAAATGCTAAGTCCAAATCTAGAGGGATACACTCTAG
>NW_008353514.1:0-220 GCF_000622305.1 Nannospalax galili
AACACTTGGCTGGAAAGGGGCGGAGCGAGGCAGCCCTGCAGCCCCAAGGTCAGGCCTGTTCTCCGGCCTCCCTCCTGCCCTTCCAGCGCCTCCCAGGGCCGCCCCTGCTCCTCCAGCCCTTTTCCCAGCCCAGGAATACGGCAGACTTCGTCCATTCACCGCAACTGCCAACCTGGCAGACCTGTTGCACGCCCGCAACCATTGGTTGCTGTAGGGGGTG
>NW_008353515.1:0-410 GCF_000622305.1 Nannospalax galili
GGAATATTATTCAAGATTTAAGCAAGTTGAAATTATGAATTTCACAGGTAAGCAATGGACTAATTTGGTTGAAGAAATTTCAAGACAGCCTAATGTAGAAATGGTGGCATGGCTATTAGTGGTGAATATTGTACAGATTTACAGGGAAAAAGAGCAAATGGGGCAGAAAGAAATTAAGAATGTACAGGATGGATTGATAAAGAGCCTCAGGAAGATAAATATTGGAGCCTTGGCATGTGATGGAGAGGATCCCATTGGTAAGGAGATTAAAGTGATTAAGGAGGGGCCTAGAGATTCAAACGTGAACAATGGAGAGAATGCCTCCGCGGAAAGACAACATGCAATTAAGCCTCCAACTCGTGAAAGGAAAATGCTGCAGGAACAACTGAAGAGAAAAGCTTCTAAAATGG
>NW_008353516.1:0-310 GCF_000622305.1 Nannospalax galili
TGTGAAGATAAGTCAAAGGTCCTGCTCGACAGTGGCTGGGTTCACTTGGAAGAATGGAGGAACTATTTCCTCTGTGTTGATGCTCCTCTTTGTAGACTGGACACTGGTTCAAGTCCATCTGGTGGGGTCTCCACGGCCTCCTTGATCAAGAGGACAGGTGAAACATCACAGTTACAGAATATTTTGAGAGACGCTCAAGATCCCCTGGTGCTTAGTCTACCTAAGAGGGCAAGGAGCAAAAACTTTCCATTGTGTAAGAAGCAAATACTGTTTTTTATGTCCCTCTGACCAAATTAGTATAGGCTTCAAA
>NW_008353517.1:0-303 GCF_000622305.1 Nannospalax galili
GGAGCTGGAACTGACCTGGAAGCCTCCTCCCTGAAGACTAGCTCTCAAAGTACCAGAGGAAACTGTGCAAACTGCTAAGGGAGAAAAATCAATTAATGGTTCAACCTCAGCTTTAAAGCCTAATAACTACAACGGTGACCAGCATAGCAAACTATATTGGTACAGTAGTGGCACTTTTAACTTGGAGGTAATCAACAGCTCTCTAATTGGATTTAAAGGCTGCTCAATGGGAGGGAACTCATGCATGACATGATAAATATAACCAAATATACATAGCTGGAGAGGTCATGAATTCCTGTCACA
>NW_008353518.1:0-292 GCF_000622305.1 Nannospalax galili
ATGATTGTCTTGACTCACTAATTAATGCTTGTCCTTGAGTGTTTTGCCAGGCTACAACAACAGAAGAACCTATGAGACTGCTATGACAACCCCTCCTCTCTATTATAACCCCCCCCCCAGAAACAAGACCCCATCCGGTTGTCCATGCACAGCTAATTTAAATGGGCCAAGACTAGAATTGTTACGAGTTGGCATTATCCATACTGCTGCCCTTAATCATGACATATTTTTAGCCATGGACGGGTAAGATGTCCTATGACAAGCACTCCTAAGATAGGACATGCACATGGCC
>NW_008353519.1:0-277 GCF_000622305.1 Nannospalax galili
TGTAAAAGCAGAGGAAAAGGGTGGAGTGTGTCCTAAGCAGCCTGTTTCCTCCTCCAGAAAATTAACTGTGGAGAGTTATCCATGGAGGGAGGGGATTTCTGCAACATCTTGGACAGGAACCGGGAAGGCACTCGGTGGCCAGGCACAGAAGAATGGAATGGCCCAACATTTACTGATCTGGGGCAAGACTGCAGGCCCATGAGGTATGGCTGTAAGATAGCAGTGACTGTGGGTGGGCCATGGAAGTGAGAGCATTTCCTTCTTCATTTTTTTTTTT
>NW_008353520.1:0-209 GCF_000622305.1 Nannospalax galili
TATGCTGGATGACCCTTGAAGTGGGGACAACAATGCTGAGGCAAAGAATCTGGACTCCCACTGGGTGGCATGGAGTTGGCACAACCTGGTTTTAAGAAAACTCACCATCTTAAGAGATGGAGCTCTTGATACAATGACCCTTGAGCCATTCTACTTTTCCTTGATGTATCTGGACTGATATCAATATGCTATATATTTTAATCTCTACC
>NW_008353521.1:0-487 GCF_000622305.1 Nannospalax galili
CTGCCCACAAGGGGACAGTCAGAAGCAAAGATGACTTAGGGACAGTGTAGGCGGCAGCCCCAGAGGCTGTGCAGGAAGGGTATGCTTCTGTCCCTGGGCACTTCAGCCCTCCTGAGTGTGCCTGCGTGCCACCGCACTCTCGAACACTGTGTCTGGCCTCTCCTGCAGAAGTTGACACTTACAAGATCACGTTTAGTGTGTGTGTGTGTGTGTGTGTGTGTGTGTGTGTGTGTGAATGCGCATGTGCACATACCACAGTGCACTTGTGGAGGTCAGACAACAACTTGTGGGAGTTGTGGGAGTTGGTCCTCTCCTTCTACTATGTGAGTCCCAGGGATTGAACTCAGGAGATCAAGCTTGCTTGGCAGCAGGTGCTTTACCCACTGAGCCATCTCACTGACCTAAGACATTGATACTATTTAAGAAATATGCTTTTGGGCTGGAGAGATGGCTCAGTGCTTAGTGCTCTTGCAGAGGACTGGAGTTC
>NW_008353522.1:0-208 GCF_000622305.1 Nannospalax galili
ACTCTTTTAATTTCCTTCTCTTGTCTTATTGCCCTTGCAAGAGTTTCAAGTGCTATGGTAAAGAAAAGTGGGGATCGTGGACAGCCTTGTCTGGTTCCTGATTTCAATGGGAATGCCTACAGTTTTTCTCCATTTAGAATGATATTGGCTGTGGGTTTGTTGTATATAGCCTTAATTATGTTGAGGTATGGTGCCACCAGTCTAATTC
>NW_008353522.1:548-722 GCF_000622305.1 Nannospalax galili
CATAGAAGGAATTTGGAAGTTTTCCCTCCATTTCTATTTTTTTTGAACAAATTAAGTGGAATTGGATGCAGATCTTTTTTAAATGTCTGATAGAATTCTGCTTTAAATCCATCTGTTCCTGGTCTTTTTTTAGTCAGGAGGTTTTGTATTACTATTTCAATTTCTTTTTGTGTT
>NW_008353523.1:0-1871 GCF_000622305.1 Nannospalax galili
CCAATAGGGTGAGCTTGGTTAGTAGAATGAAGCTCATTAGCATATTCCTGTCCTGTCCAGACCCCATATCTCTCATCAGGGGTGAGGGTAGACTGGAGAATCATAAAGAGATCATGCCAGGTTAGATCATAGCTGCAAGTAATATATTTAAACTCTTGTATGAAGTGAGTAAGATTAGTGGAAAAGGAACCGATTTTGCGCTCTTGTTGAGAGAGGTCTCCAAGACAGAAAGACACATGGACTTTGACAATCCCGTCCACACCTGCCACCTCCTTGAGGGGAAAAATGCCATGGGAAAGGGGCTGAGACTGGGTGTGGGAACAGGTATGGCTTGACATGGGGGAGGGGTTGGGAGGAGGCAGAAGAGAAGGAGAAGGGGAGCCCTGGGAGGAAGCTGAAGTGGGAGAGATGGGAGGGGTGTCCTGTCCATGAGAGGATGTAGGGGCGGGGGTATCTGAGGCAGGGTCTGGAATTGAAGTAGAAGCAGCTGTCCAGACTCTATGTAGAGAGAAAGAGGGAAAGTGAGAGAGAGAAAGCAGGAAGAGAAAGGCTTGGCTCAGGTCACGTAAAAAGGAGAACGAGAAGAATCAGGCAACAGAAGAAAAGTGTCCTTTTTTCTATTGCTGATTAGAGTGAAATTCCCGATCCCCAGGGCAGCATCCTGCAATCACTGGGGGGGGGAATACGAGTTATGCGTGTCCCTGCCAGTGACCACAGCATCCTGTAGTCAGAGGCAGGGCAGAACCTCCCACACACTGGTGTGATTTCGAGCAAGCATAAACGAGTTAGGAGAGGTTCTGCAATGTGGTGCGTGACTAGCCAGTAGGAGCTATTGCTGATTAGAGTGAAATTCCCGATCCCCAGGGCAGCATCCTGCAATCACTGGGGGGGGGAATACGAGTTATGCGTGTCCCTGCCAGTGACCACAGCATCCTGTAGTCAGAGGCAGGGCAGAACCTCCCACACACTGGTGTGATTTCGAGCAAGCATAAACGAGTTAGGAGAGGTTCTGCAATGTGGTGCGTGACTAGCCAGTAGGAGCCAAAGTAGAAGGAAACAAGGTAGTGGCCCTGGAGGCCGAGATGGGCCAGGAATGGAGAAGAATGGAGAGGCCTAGATGAAGCTCAGAGTAGCCAGTGAACGGAGGGAGAGGAGAGAGAGAGAGAGCAAGAGAGAGAGAGAGAGAAGAGAGGGGAGATAAATAATGCCCTGCTAGTTTTAAAAAATAAGAGGGAATAATATTAGTCCAACAACCTAATGACAAATCACACATACAGTATCTTTCCATGAATCCATATGTATACCTAAAGGCTACATAACAAGAAACAGTGCCAGACAGGAGAAACCTTCTGTGAGTTGTTGGCCAGGGTGGTCCAAGAGACTCCCAAAATTACACAGGCTATTGCCACAGCCCTTGATGGCCTCCCAGAACTTGAAGGTAAGACCCCACCGCTGAAGACAGAACATACTTCGGACACAGGATTTAGAGCAATGGAGCTGGAACTGACCTGGAAGCCACCTCCTCTGAAGGCTAGCTTTAGACAGCACAAGCTGCTAAGGGAGAACATCAATTGATGGTCCAACCCCAGCTTGAAGGCCTAATAACCACATAAATGACGAGCACAGCCAATGGCATTAGTGCAGTAGTGGCACTTTTATCTTGGGGTAATCAACAGCTACCTAATTGGACTTAAAGTCCACTCAATGAGAGGGAACTCATATGTGGTACTATAAACATAGCCAAATACACATGACTGGAGAGGCCGTAGATCTTAGAGAAAACCCCTAAGACTGTCACATCCCTAGACAAATGTAATTTCTACATGTATGAAGTACAGATTCTTATATTTACAAATATCCCAGAAAAGCAT
>NW_008353523.1:5678-6543 GCF_000622305.1 Nannospalax galili
TGGTCAATTTGGTTTCAGAGTTACAGAGTTAATATTCATCTTTAATTTCTAATTTCTAAATTCCTAATAAATTCCTAGGTTACAACTTAGTTTCTTATCTACTTATCTACTTCACACAGTGTCACATCAAGTTTCTAGTTTCATTTCAAAATCACTCTTTATTTCTACTTTCCTAATATATTCAGTACAATGTGTTTCTTGCGCCTAAGTGATAACTTGACTCTTACTTTGAACCCACTCTTCTAGATTCTCTTCAAAGTCACTCTTTATTTCTACTTTCCTAATACATTCAGTACCATGTGTTTCTTGCGCCTAAGTGATAACTTGTCTCTTACTTTGAACCCACTCTTCTAGATTCTTTTAGTTGGTGACATGAGACTATAATATTACTGTGAGAAGATTTTTTTACTCAGTATAATTTGACTTGTATTCTGGTTGTTGGAATCACAGGTAGTTTATTTCCTCCTTTACTAGTAATATTAGCCTCATTTTGTTTTATGTGTTGCTAATGGTGGATTTCTTCTGGGACATTGTGTGTTCATCAGTTCTTCTTTACATTTGTATTCTGACATTTGTTCCATGAGTGATAGTGTCTTTGTCCTCTGTCTATCCTGTTTGCTTCCATAAATTCTCAAGTGATGTCTTTCTTTCCTTGAATTGATGGAATTCTTCATATGCACTTCTTCATTAATTTTGAGATAGATAAATCTTCCGATTTTAGTTAATATATTCACTTTCAGTTCTTTATGTGTACTTTTACCTTATTTCAAGCTGTTATGGCTCTGGTATTTACTGACAAGAGATCTGATGTGGCAAATTATTTGCCTATGTAATGAGTTGATATTTTTCCTTAACAGTATTACGG
>NW_008353524.1:0-248 GCF_000622305.1 Nannospalax galili
GTCTTCAGGTGGGTCTAGTCTTGGGGACCCAGATGTGGCCAGCTCAGACAGTGTTACAGCCTATAAGATGACCAACATCAGCCTTAACTATTTTTAAATCTGTCGAGAGGCCAGCTCCTAGCCAAATTGTCCGACTGAATCAAACTGCTACTCTGCCTGGGTTCAATTCTCAGTACCCACATGGTGGCTAACAACTTTCTGTAACTCCAGTTCCAAGGCAATCTGACACCCTGTTCTGATCTCCACAG
>NW_008353525.1:0-1005 GCF_000622305.1 Nannospalax galili
AAGTGCAAAGTTTTCATTGAATATGTGTCACTTAAGATTAAGTGTCTCACAAATATTCTCCATATTGACCAGTTCTGGAATTCCATAGTAGTTTCCATCTGTTGCAAAAAGAAGCTTCTTTGATGATGGGCAAGAGGTATATTTGTCTGTAAATATAAGGATGAATATTTAGAAAAAAGTAAGAATTTATGTTGTCCTATAGATGTGGCAAAAGTAGTTTTCTTTAGGATCTATGACATCTCTAGGATCTATGACAGCCATATATTTGACCATGTTTATACTACTTCACATGAGTGCCCTCTCATTGAGTGGACCTTAATTCCAATTAAACAGCTGTTGATCCCCCACAAGAGGAAAGTGTCACTGCCATACTAAGAGCAATAAACATATTCCTTATTCTTTTGAGTTTCATCTTTTGAGAACTCTCTGCTTAGCTCCTTGCCTCAAGTCTCAATTGGGTGGTTTATTATTGTGAATTTTTTTGTTTGTTTATTCTAGATATTAACCCTCTGTCAGAATTTTAGCTCATAAAATTTCTTCCCATTCAATAGGTTCTCTCTTCATTCAAATAATGATTTATTCTTCTGTATAGGAGTTTTGTAGTTCCATGAGGTCCTGTTTGTCGATTGCTGAACATAATGCATGCACTGTCTTTTTCAGAAATTCTGTTCCTGTGACTTTAAGTTCCACTGGATTCACAACATTCCCCTCTATCAGTTTCAGGGTATCAGGTCTTATGAGGAAGTCCTTGATCTACTTTTAATTGAATCTTGATCATGGTGACATATAGATATCTAATTTTATTCTCCTATATATAGCTATCCAGTTTGACCAGCACTATATAATGTAAATGCTGTCTTTTGTTCAGGTGCGTTTGGGGCCCCTTAGTAAAAAAATCAAGTAACTGTAACTGCATGGAGTTAAATCTGGGTCCTCAACTCTATTGCATTGATGAGTGTGTTGATTTTTATGTTAGTAGCATGTCATTTTCATTACTAGAGCTCT
>NW_008353526.1:0-235 GCF_000622305.1 Nannospalax galili
GCCGCAGATGTCCCCCTGGAGCCTCCTTCTCTGTCATCCTCATGGCTGCCTTTACCCTGCTTAACAGCAATGCTTCAGCCAGCTCCCACTCTCCCTAATACCATGTTCTAGAGATTTTATTTTTCAAGGAAAAGATCAGATCCATGGGACAATCGCTGGAATGTTGGAGTAATAGCAGAATTCAACTCAGGTGCATTTTCTAGGTACCCCACAGCTAACTTTCATGTCTCTCAAC
>NW_008353527.1:0-722 GCF_000622305.1 Nannospalax galili
ATCCCTTAACTCTCAATACAGAAGGTTCCATATGCAGCAGATGGTGATTAATAGAGAGACCAAAATTAGCCAACGTGCAGAGAACAAGAGGCTGCAGAGTGCTTATCCCTGAATAGGACACCTATTGCAAAGCTCTACCTCCCAAGCCTCAGGGATCATGTGGAAGAGGAGACAGAAAGATTGTAAGAATCAGAGGTGGTTGATGACCACAAGGAAATAGTCTTCCAGACAGCTAGTTATTTACTCATATGATCTCACAGCAATGTTGACTGCATGCAAAAGTCTTATGTGAGCTCACAGCGAACAAAAAGTCCAGCATAGACATGGGGAAGCAGGCCACAAATCCCATTCTAACCTAAGAAACTTAAAAATAAATTATTTATTTTTTTATTGTATGTGTATGAGTTACTGCCTGCATGTGTGTAAGTGCACTTGTGTCGTGCAATACTCGTGGAGATCATAAGAGGACATCAGATTCCCTGGAAATGGAGTTACAGATGGTTGTTAGTAACCATGTGGTTGTGGGGAACTGTGCCCAGGTCCTCTGCAAGAGAAGCACGTGCTCTTAACTGCTGAGTCATCTCCAGGCCCAACCAAACTAATTGATGGCTGAAGAGAGGTGGAATGACAGTGTCTTTAAGGTTTGGGACTCTTGGTAGCCCCAGTGCATAGATCCACACTGAAGGACACTGGGGGACCCAAATCTTGCTCGACAGGATATA
>NW_008353528.1:0-784 GCF_000622305.1 Nannospalax galili
CTGTTCTGTGTTCTAACACAATCACAGTCTTATGAGCTGAACACAGACCACTCCTGAATTATGCTTGATGTGCTATAGACAGTAGGACCCACGGGTCACAGGGAGCTCTCTCCTTTTTGCTCTTCCCTTGGACACATGTCCACAGGAGACAGGAGATCTCCACTGCTTATCCTACTGGTGGCCTGAATCCCACTATTTGATTTCTGTAGTAGAAATCACTAAGGTGCTAAAGAAACATAGCTGTTCCCAGACATATATTTTTGACTAATTGTTCCACCCAGATTTTAATGTGGAATTCTTGATCCTATCAATACATGCATAATTTAACTGTCCTTACTAGCCCTTTACTAATACTTCAGGGATTGGAAAATACCAAATTTTCTCTGTATTGGTAAGTGACACACATCGATGAGCAGATTTTGCTCTCAGATGTAATATTGTTGGCAGTTAAGCATAACATGCATCTCATGTGTAGGTATTCAGTTTCACTGTGAGTACCTAGCTTATTAGACTCATATATCTATCACAGTATTTTCCATTCCAGTTCCTGATATCACTGCATTTAATTTTCATCTTCTCTATATAAAAAATCAGGGCATGCAAATTTTCTATTTCAATTCCTTCTTGTAAGCACCCAAACATTGTGACCAACATATTCCATATATATATAATATTATATGTATATGCCTTATATGTTTAACTGTGATTTCCTATTTGCACCATCACACTCATGTGCCTCACATTATTCTAGATACTACCATTGTCCCCATTTTTGTTAATGACA
>NW_008353529.1:0-330 GCF_000622305.1 Nannospalax galili
CTTTGAGGGCTGTAGGGGTGGTGAGGAGGACTGTGCAAGGTCCTTTCCAGCCAGGCTCCAAGCTTCGAGCCTGATGCCTCCGGTCCCAGACGGTGTCACCTGGTTGGAAGGGATGGGGGCAATAGGGGTGTTAACAGCATCTTGGTAGGCTGCTGCCAGGGGTTTCCAGATTTCTTCGTGTGCCAGCTGCAATGCTCGCAGGTGCGTCTGCAGGGAAGGGGTGCTAACAAAGTTAGAGATGTCTGGATCAGGAAAAGAGACAGCCGGGGGAGGGGTCCGGTACAGAATTTCAAAGGGGGTTAATCCACTGGGCCCAGGAGTATTCCTGGC
>NW_008353530.1:0-216 GCF_000622305.1 Nannospalax galili
ATACCAACTTAGGCCACGTGACCAGTTGCAGAAACATGGATTGTAATTGACGTGAGTAGTTTTGTCTGATTTGGTTAAGAATAGGCTTGTGCATGTATACACATGTTAAGCAGATACTTGAGTTATTCTTTTTTGAATGTGTCATTGAGATGTGTTAAGTGGTTCAGTGTTGTGAACCTATATGATTATATTGGGTTTTGAGACACTAAAGGACTA
>NW_008353531.1:0-1216 GCF_000622305.1 Nannospalax galili
CGAGTGTACTCACACACATGCAGGCAATACACTCATACACATAAAAAAAAAGTTTGAAAAAAAAGAATGTCTTTGGGTGTGTGTGTGTGTGTGTGTGTGTGTGTGTGTGTGTGTGTGTGTGTGTTTTTTCTCTCATAGGGCCCACAGGGTGTCATCACACCTCTTTTTCTTTTTTTCTCTCTTTTTTTTTTTGAGAGAGTGTCTCTCATTACACATGGAGGCCACAGGTTGACTTCAGGCATCTTTTCCTATTGTTCTGTATCCTATTTTTTGAGACAGGGTCTCTCATTGAACTTAGAACTCATGGATTGACCAGACTGGCCAGTGAACCCCTAAGACCCTCTTATCTCCACCTCCCAACACTGCAATTACAAGTGTGTGCCACAAGGTCTGGCTGGTTTTGGTTTTGGTTTCTGTTTTGGGTTGTGAACCTAAGTCTTTAAACAGTTGAGTAGTCTCTCCAGCCCTAAAATATCTTTTTTTAAAAACCCAACTCTGCTTCATGCTGGCTAACCCTGAAACTCTTTTCTATGTTGAAGCCATGAATTCAGGTTTGGCGTGGCTTGAAGTCCCTAAAAGACTAAGGAAACTCCTCAGGCTGCGGAGGGTGACAGACTGGATCTATGCCTCCTTTCCTGGCCCCCTTGACAAGACTAACCTTGAACTCACTGTGTAGTCTAGGTTGGCCTTGAATTTATGACAGTCCTCATGTCCCAGCTACCACTTGCTGGGATTACAGGACTGTGTCACCATGACTGGCTTAATGCAATCACTTTCATTTGCAAAGCACTTCCACTTTAACATTACTCTTTTTGCTTATAATTCCAGTACTTAGGAAGCTGAGGTAGGAGTATTGCTGTGAGTTTGAGGCCAGCCTGGGCTACATGGTAAGTGTGAAGCCAGCCTGAGCTACAGAAAGAGACCTTGTCTCAAATTCATTTTTAGCTGGGCATGGTGGCACGTGCCTTTAATTCCAACGCTCAGAAGTTGGAGGTGGGTGGGTGGATCTCTGTGAGATAGAGGTCAGTCTGATCTACATAGCAAGTACCAGGTCAGCTAGGACTACAGGGAGACCCTGTCTCAAAATAATTATTTTAGAATTTTTTCTTCACAACTCCAGAAAACTGAGGGAAGGGATAGGGAAGGCAGGAATGTGTTTACTGAGGGCCAACTATGTGCAAAATATTTTATCTATCTATCTATCTATCTATCTATC
>NW_008353532.1:0-2192 GCF_000622305.1 Nannospalax galili
TTCTCCTTCCATTAGTCTATCATTCATAGCTTTGCCTTTTCATGTTGTCTCCTAGCTCCCATCCCTCATGCCCCTCCTCCTCCTTCACCTCCTCCTCCTGCTCTTCCTCCTCCTCCCCCTCCTCCTCCTCCTGCTCCTCCTCCTTCCTTTCCTCCTCCTCCTTCCCCTCTTCCTCCTTCGCCTCCTCCACCTCTTCCTCCTCCTCCTCCCCCTCCTCCTCCTTCCCCTCTTCCTCCTGCTCCTCCTCCTCCTTCCCTCGTCCTTCCCCTCCTCTTCCTCCTTTTCCTCCTCCTCCTCCTCCTGCTCCTGCTCCTCCTCCTCCCCTTCTTCCTCCTCCTCCTCCTCCTCCTCCTGTTCCTCCTGCTTCTCCCCTCCTTTCTCTTCTCCTCCTCCTTCCCCTCCTCCTCCTCCTCTTCCTCCTCCTCCTCCTTCTTCTTTGTGACAGGTTCCTCCTGTTACCCCAGCTGGCCTGAAACTCACTATGTAGTCCAGGCTAGCCTTGATCTCACAGAGATCCACCTGCTCTGCCTCCAGGGTACTGGAATTAAAACAGTGTGCTACAATGCCTAGCTGCTTTTATAATTTCTTTGTATTCTTTGCTTGAGCAGTCCAATTCTACAACTTTATCTTGCAGTCTTTATATTCTGTTTTCCATTAGCGTCATTCTGCTGGTGAGATGTTCCCCAACCTTTTCTTATCGGCTTGCCAGAGTTTTTCCATGCCACGTTCTCCTCATCTTCCAATTTCATCAATATTTTTTCTTTCATGGAGTTACTTTCAAATCCTGAATTGTGCTTTTCATTTCATTCAGCTGTATATTTGTACTTTTATGAGCTTCATTGAGGGGCTTATTTCTTTGAGTTCCTTGAGGTATTCATTTGTATTTTCTTTAAAATTTAAACATGTTGAATATTGGGGGCTTTTTTTTTGTTTGTTTTTTTGTTTTGTTTTTTTTTTATTTTCCGACAGGGTCTCCTTGTAGCCCCAGCTGTCCTAGAATGTTTTCTGACAGGGTCTCCTTGTAGCCCCAACTGTAGTGGAACACACTATGTAGACCAGGCTGGCCTTGAACTCACAGAGATCCTCCTGCCTCTGCCTCCCAAGTGCTGGGATTAAAGGCGTGCACCACCATGCCTGGTGATTATTATTCTTTTAAATTCTATGTCCCAGGGTTCTTGTGGGTGTTTCTCATTGCAATACAGTTCTGGAGGAACTGGTTGGGTTTGGTGGGGACATATTATCATGGGTTTTGTACTTATTTGCATTTTTCATTGTGGACTGAGCATATGACTTCCTTTGTTACTTGTGTGTCTGATCTGAAATTCTAGCCTGCCGGTGTGTAGTTTACGTTGATTCTATTCACGCTGTTGATGCTGCTATACTGGTTTCTGATCAGGTATGAAAAGTTAGTTGGTCTGTGTTTCAGGTTCTCACTTTTGATTTTTATTTGTGCTACAAAAATATACAGGTTTTACACAAATAACCACACACACACAAATTAACAATTGTAATGAAGGAGATGTTACTTCTCTTACGCAGCTACAAATAATAGAGACATTCAAAATGCTATGGATAATTCAAGAGTAAAACATGTATTGAGCCCAAGAATATGAGTCAAGAATGTCTAGTGAATAATGTGTGTTATTGTTAATTGTAAAATCTCTCAAGTTCTATAGATATTATTATTCAAAAGTTGCAGAAAACAGCTGCCTTTCCAGAAATAGGAGACTGTAGATAGGAAAGAGAAAACTGTTCTGGAACTAGTGATACTGTGCAGGCTTCTGCCTGCAGGTGTACACCCCATGAGCCTCCATCTGAATTGCTTAGGAAATTATGTATGTCCACCACACACACAACGCAGTCTCTCCCCCTGTGGTATCCCTTTGATTCTTGTATCTCTGATCCAACACTGTGTAGTATATTTATTAAAATCGAGCAGAGATCTTGGCATATCCTGCTCAGAAAATTTTCTGTGGGATGAATTCTTCAGAACCTTTAGCTTGTTTTTGATAGCAAATACAAATTAATTTGATTTATTCTTCTCTATCAAAGCTCAGAGTCTAATGTTTAGGAGAATTGCATGTATTTATGCAAATGGCATTACTTTTTAAAGTGTGACTCTCATTAAATATCACTCGGGCGTAATAAGATGAATATG
Source organism: Nannospalax galili (assembly GCF_000622305.1). Taxonomy (NCBI): domain Eukaryota; kingdom Metazoa; phylum Chordata; class Mammalia; order Rodentia; family Spalacidae; genus Nannospalax; species Nannospalax galili. The sequence goes on from NW_008353532.1 coordinate 2,159, forward strand.
GCAATTAATAAAATTTTATCTCTCAAATACATGA
>NW_008353533.1:0-1591 GCF_000622305.1 Nannospalax galili
TGTGGACCTATGACAGTGGCACAGACAACGAGACCATCTTATTACTTTGACTGGTTTGGGGTTGAACACGTAACTCAGTCAGAACCAATAAGATGGCCAAAGACATTCTCTGAAACTTCTGGAAATGAGACGTTTCTCTTTTCTCCTGGACTTGAATGCCATTTTAACTCAATCGGTGTGGGAATTCTGCCTGTGAAAAATGAAGCCCACACTACAGAAGACTGGGACCGGAGGTGGTGACAACATGGCTTTGGGTCTCTAGGTCTAGGCTGGCAAGTACTACTGAGGATTCACCTCCCCATGCAGATTGATGGATTCCATTTTTACCTTAGGTTAGTGTGGACTCAATATCATTCACTTTCAAGCATCCATTTCCGAACAGACTTCATAGGACTTGTTTAAGAGAAATAAGAAATCTTCCATAGGCATCACATTATTTGCCACCTGAGAACCTGGCTCATAGGTTCTACACATTAAGAAGGCCTCCCACTTCCCCCTTCCTTCCTTCTCACCCTCTTCTCATCCTTTTTGAATTCAGGACGAGCCACAGGCTACATGCTTACTGTAGCAGTATCGTGACTGTTGCTGAATAGAATAGTTACACTATGTGTCTGGCTAGAATGTACACAGTTCATGTGGACAGAATAAATCCCAATGAATATTCTCTAATAAAAGGAATAAAGATTATAGGAAAATATGGAGCTTCATCTTCCTATATAGGGATAATGAGGAGTCTCTGTGGGTTCTAGAATAACAATTTTATCTCAGCTTGGCATGCATGATTATAAGCAAGTCAACTGACTTCTAAGTAAGACAAGGATAGTAAGGCTTATTAAACATAAAGGTAAAAAGTGAAATTCAATTAAGTGAAAAATATTAAATAAAATGCAGTAATTGGGAAAAAGCATAAGAGAATTATAAGAAATAGTTTGGTAAATGAAGTAAGAAAAGAGGATAACGGGGCTGGAGAGACACCTCAGCAGTTAAGAGCACTGGCTGCTCTTGCAGAGGACCTGGGTTTGAATCCCAGAATCCCACATGGTGGCTAACAACTGTCTGTAACTCCAGTTCCAGGGGATCTGATGCTTCTTCTGACCTCTGTGGGCACTGCACCACATAGGTGCACTTACATACATACCGGCAATACACTCATACATATAAAATAAAAAATTTAAAAAAAAAGATGATGTGTGCTGGGCATCCTGGTGTATACCTTTAATTCCAGCACTTGAAAGGCAGAGGCAGGCAGATTTCTGTGAGATCAAGAGATCAAGGCAAGCCAGGTCTCCATAGCGAGTTCCAGGCTATCTGGGGCTACTGGGAGACCCCATGTCAATAAGACCAAAAAAAAAAGGATGATATAGTTCAACATTAAGTGATAAATCTAAATAGCCAAAATAAATTGGTTAAAAGAAGATTTACTTTAAATAATTTTTTTATAACTTTCTTGTTTAGTTTTATGAGATTCAAAATAAAATAGAATGTTTTATGCTTTTGGATGAGAATTTTATTATTGGGTTTCAAACATTTCTAAATTGAGAATAAAATTTACTTGTTGAGAACAAAATCACAGAATAAATATTCTTGTTAA
>NW_008353533.1:3789-8022 GCF_000622305.1 Nannospalax galili
ATCCATGTCTAGAGTATGCTGGATACCAAGAAAGAGCATTTAATGAAGGCCTTATGAGGAAAAAACCTTGATAACATTATTCCTTTTTCATGGATCTCGAACAGTTTTCTTCCTTCCCTTTCTCACAAAGTAACAATGGGGGACAAAGGTAACGCCTTCTGAGATAGATCAGAGCAATTATGCCTTTATAAGTAGATTCTCCTGAAACTATGGGACAAGAAGGCAGTTGTAAACTACACAGTAAAATATGACATCTAAAGTAAATTGCCTGTAAAGTTTGGCTGAATATAATTGCAACAATGCATTTGGGAAATAACTCAGATAACAGTTGATAATTCTTTCTCTCATTCTAAACAAAAGGCAGTATTATAAACACTGCACTTGAAGGGCAATCCTTCTGAAAATTTATATATGAATCTTCCCCAGTTTTCTATCAATTTCACATATTTGTGGATGTTGTCCCCAAACTGGTCTATCATGGTGCCTATGATAATTACATTAGAAAGAATTTACTGAGAAAATCCTGGACCTTTCCAAGCAATGCCCACAGTTTCTCAGGGAAGTTTACCTGTACATGAGATCCATGAGCATCTCAGGATCTTCCTGAAATTCCCTCATTTTCACAGTGTCATATAAAATGCTATTCAGATTGCAGAGAAGTTCCTCCACCTGCAAAAAAATGTAAGCCCCCCCAAAAATCTTGGCTTTGCGGTTCATGGTCGGGGTTAGGGGTACAGTGAAAGTGCAGGAGCAGCCAGGGAAAGCAGAAGCAGAGACAGGAGCTGGAAGGCCCCAGACTGCCCTCTGCAGCCTTTTCATCTTTGCAATTCAAGGCCCACAGGTGATTTGACCCTGGGATCCACCAAGCAGTCCTGCATCCTTACACTACCTCCCCCTCCGGCACCCAATGTTTAAACAGTTCAAATGCGTTTCAGATATCTGCAATCTGCAGAGGTATAAAACTCTCCTCTTGAAAGTCGGGGCTTAAGTGAAAACCAATCACAGACTAGACGTGTAGCTGGAGTTGAAAGCCAGAGACATGCTGCATCTTTTACTCCACAGGCACTGCCATAGAGATGCAAGAGATGACCATCCTCACATAGAGATGACCGCCCTCACAAGAGATGACCGCCCTCACAGAGATGACCGTCCTCACAAGAGATGACCGCCCTCACATAGAGATGACCGCCCTCACAAGAGATGACCATCCTCACATAGAGATGACCACCCTCACAAGAGATGACCATCCTCACAAGAGATAACCATCCTCACAAGAGATGACCGCCCTCACATAAAGATGACTGCCCTCACAAGCTTCGGAGGGTCAATGCTGTTTACGAGCCTCTTTAACCGGAACCTGCCTTGCTTTCCTAACAATCCATTATCACCCACACTCATTATCTCCTCCCACTTTCCCCGTGCCTAGCTAAATTTGCCTCCACGTCTTTCCACACCACTCGTTTCTTCATTAATCACCCTTCAGTGTTTATTTTGTTTTATTGTATTGTTTATTTTACTTTTTTCAGTGCTGGAGACCAAACTCAGGGTTTTGTGTATGCCAGACAAGTGCTCTACCACTGAGCTACATCCAACCTCTGCTCCCCTTCTTAAACCTTACACAGCATTTCCCACCACATACTTTATTATTTGCTATTGTATCCTAATTGTTTGGGATTAGGCTCTCCCAAAAGATTCTTGATGTCTTGAAGTTGGAGACAGTGTGGTGTGTGTGTTGAACACCGAGAACATCAAATACAGGACAGGCTGTGAATATTTGCAAATTATATGTGCAATATATTTGTATACGTAAAAATATAAATGTTGCGAGTAGGACGGTTCAGCAGTTAAGAGCTCGTATTGCTCTTCCAGAGGCCTAGAGTTCGACTCCCGGCACCTATGTTATAGGCTGCCCACAACTGCTTGTTACTCCAGCTCCAGGGGATCCAACACTCACTCTGTTCTGGCTTCCACAAGCACCGTACTTAGGTGCACAGATACACACAAATACACAGATATACAAACACACAGACACAGACACAAACATACACAAATAAATCAGTAAGTCCCTTATGAGAACATAAATGTGTGTCTTTCTAATCGGCTTATCTCAAACTCATGCATAAGACCAGGTATGTTTGTTGGTCTACCTGGATGGGAAAAGGAGTGGTCTGCATGGCCGTGTCCTCTTCTGAATAGGCTAGAACTGTCCTCAAGGATCTTCTCAGGTGCTCTTCATTAAAGTCTGGTGCTTTGCCCACCAAAGATGCCAGAGATATGGTTACTTGCATCTTTACTCTCGCGAGGTTCTGCATCAGAAGGGATGACACAAACAAGAGACAGTTAGCAAATAATTGAAGGCAGCAGGGCCAGACACAAACAAAACAAAACCCCAATGTTTCTTTTATTCTAGTCTTAATCATTTCCTTTCCTCTCAATAAACTGTGAGCTACACTTTGTACAAGATTCACATTATTGTCTAACTAGGTTGAGTGGATGTTATGCTCACATAAATCTGTCAGGCTCCCTTTAAATTTCCATTGAGTCTGGACTGCCTCCATGTTGGACATCTTGTACAGTTGGTCACAGATATATCCTTTCATGCCAAGAGTCTCTTCTTGGAACTTGCAAAGAGGAATGTGCCCAGGAAAGTGAGCCAACACTTTTGAGTTGTTGGATTTAAAGTAGACGGGAATTTTCTGTGTTTCCTTTCTTTCCAGAACTATGGAAGAACATGGCTACCCAAGGGTTGATGGATCACGTCCTATAGGCTTTTAAACAATTAGTCCCAATATAGTTTGAGGGCGAGGGCCAGGGGTGTAGCTCAGTACTAAAGTAAGTGGTTAGTATGCTGGAGTCCTTGGTTCGATTCCCAGAAGCACTCAAACAACGCAGACAAAAACAAGACAAAGCAAAATAAAACCTTAAGGAGACTGAATTCCTTTTGTGGGTAAAGTTTTTTTTTTTTTTTTTTTTTTTTTTTTTTTTTTTTTTTTTTTTTTTTTTTTGGTTTATTTGAGACAGGATCTCCCTGTAGCCCCAGCTGACCAGGAAATTGCTATGTAGACCACACTGGCCTTGAACTCACAGAGATCCACTTGCCTCTGCCTCCTGAGTGCTGGGATTAAAGGCATGTGCCACCACCCTTATAGGCGTGCGTCACCACACCCGGCAGGCCAATTTATCTTTTAATATAACAAAGATGCTCACTAATGTGACAAGAAGTAGAAATCCAAAATGTATGTACCTAACTACGTACAAACTAAATCAGAGGTTAGCTATTCTACCACAGAACAACTCCAAGAACTTCTAAGTTCACTTAAAATTGAGGTCTGGATGACAAGGACCACTTACAATTCTCCTCCTCCACAGTTTGCCCTGGCACCGGTCAGAACTGGAACCAACTCAGACTTTACAAGCAGGGCACACTCTCCTGAGTCCTTAACCTGACTGCTGTGTTTGTCCCATATACAAATACATTTAGTTTTAGTCCTCGTATGTCTAAACTCTTACATATACAGTTCTCCCTCCCTCCCTCCATGTGTGTGTATGTGTGTGTGTGTGTGTCCCTGCACTCACACACACACGCATACATATACATGGCATATGTTATAATCCAAGCAGGGATGTTCTTTAATTTCTTTGTACTGTTTTTCTGATTGTAATAGATACCAAAACACAAATCCAGTGTAGGAAGCACAACAACGTGTAAAAGAAAGAGTATCGATCGCCTACATTTTCACCACCCAAAGAAAACCACTACTAATATTTTAGTCAATTTCCTTCTAGGCTTTTATAAAGCAGCTTCTATGTGTAATTAGAGATTTGAGACTATACACTGAAACCAAGGGTCAGCTCTACTTTTGTTCACTTACCGATTCACAAATGTTTCTCCATGTCATTTAAATGATTTCACAACATTTTAACAACCTCATATTTTGTTATATATTTCCCTATTCTTGAGCATTTATGATGTTTCTAATTTTTTAACAACAAAATATAAGGGTGACATATTCCATATAGCCCTGAATATCTCTGATTGTCATCTTCGCCTGCCATTTTCGTAATGAAAATACAAATTTGGAATTGTGTGGCTGAGCACCCGGTTCTGTTTCCTCTGCTCCTTCCCAGTCACTTTCATTAGCTGCCTGAGGCTGCTAAACACCAGGACTCTTTCTTTAGGTGCTTATCAATGGATTCATATAAGAACTCCTTACAGGTCTGAACACCGTGGGT
>NW_008353534.1:0-1524 GCF_000622305.1 Nannospalax galili
TTGTTAAGACCTTTCCTGTCCCGGAATCCCAGTTAGTACAGTGTGGGGCTGTAACCTGCCGTGTCCCCTTGTCCCGCTTGGTGCTGACAGTGCTCAGGTTTCCCATATTCTTGTGATCTTGAGAGATTTGAAGAGACTGGACAGGGTTTCATAGATGCCCGTCTAATGGGATTTGTCTGGTATTTTCCATTTTAGGTGATGGGTTTTTTTGAGACAAAAACCACAGATCAAATAGCCCCATTACAGCGTATCAAACATGCACTGTGGTGCCAACTCTTGACCTGCTGACCCTGCTGACCTGGGCTTTGGTAGTGACTGCCAGGCGTTTCCACTTTAAAGCATGATCTCATCCCCCCGTCATACCGTGATCTGGGGGAGGAAGCCATCGTGTGACCCTTGCCACAGAGGGGCTGTTTTCCTTCATCTCTTGAGGCAGAGTGTGAGAATTTCTTCCAGGTTGTCTGCATGAGATGCCCGTTTCTCCCCTGTTTGCTCGGTCCTTTATGTCAGTATAGACACAGGTATTTGCTTTAAACCTTGTTTTTTAAAGACACAGTCTTCTTACATAGTCCAGCTGGCCTGGAGCTCATAGTTATCCTCCTGCCTCAGCCTCCCAAGTGCTGGGATCAGAACTGCATGGCACTACACTTAGCTACTTTGGGTTTAGAATCAAATGCAGTTTCAATTTTACTTCTTCAGTTGTCCCAGCTGGAGCCGTTGGAGGTCTCCTGTTTGTCTTCCGAGGGCAGTCACAGGTGCTCGGCCCAACCTCATATGCACATACCGCCTCTCCCAGGGGAGTCACACAGGCGCTCAGCCCAACCTCATATGCTCATACCGCCTCTCCCAGGGGAGTCACACAGGTGCTTGGCCCAACCTCATATGCATACACCACCTTTGCCAGGCAGTGGCTGCATGTTCTCCTAACAGAAATACATACAATCTTTTCAGATAATTTCATCAGAATTGGAGTGTCTGAGTGTGGGTGGGTGTATGTATGTATGTGCGTATGTGACTTGTGGTGTGTGCATCTGTGTGCATGCTTGTGAGGTGGGTGTATGTGTGTGTAGGTATGTGTCTGGTGCTCGGCCCAACCTCATATGCACATACCGCCTCTCCCAGGGGAGTCACACAGGTGCTTGGCCCAACCTCATATGCATACACCACCTTTGCCAGGCAGTGGCTGCATGTTCTCCTAACAGAAATACATACAATCTTTTCAGATAATTTCATCAGAATTGGAGTGTCTGAGTGTGGGTGGGTGTATGTATGTATGTGCGTATGTGACTTGTGGTGTGTGCATCTGTGTGCATGCTTGTGAGGTGGGTGTATGTGTGTGTAGGTATGTGTCTATGTGGTGTGGGTATGTGTGTGTGGTATGTGTAGGCAGTGTTTCTGTATGTGTGCATATGTATGTGTTATGTTTGTGTGTTGTGTCTGTATATGTGTGTGGCATGTGTATGTTATATTTCTGAGTGGTATATATGTGTATGCATGTGTGTTATGCTTGTGTGGTGTGTGTGT
>NW_008353535.1:0-258 GCF_000622305.1 Nannospalax galili
CTGGGAAAAAACTTGTAGAGCTAGGATACGAGCCATAACCTCGGCCACCTGTGCTGATATATTGCCCACGGGAAATTTTGAAAGTGTATCATAAGAGATTACTACAGCATTACCACGAGGGGATGCGTCTGTGAAGAGAGTTCAAGCTCTGGGTATAGGTCTGGTCTTAATTACCCGGGGAAAAATTACCGGATGATTTTTAAAAATTCCCAACAATGGGTGCTGAGGATAATGATTATCAAGAGCGGCTGCAGTGGA
>NW_008353536.1:0-321 GCF_000622305.1 Nannospalax galili
TGGTGGTTTCACATTCACCCTCTGATGTGCAGATGCTCATGTCATCTGACCCCTCTGACATGCAGAAGGTCGTGTGACCTGCCCCCTCTGCCATAAAGATGGTCGTGGCACCTGCCCTCTCTGATGTGCACATGGTGGTGTCACCTGCCCACATTGATGTGCACATGGTCGTGTCACCTGCCCCCTCTGACATGCACATGGTCGTTTCCCCTGCCCTCTTTGATGTGCAAATAGTCATGTCACCTGCCATCATTGACCTGTACATGGTCATGTCACCTGCCCTCTCTGCCATAAAGATGGTTGTGTCATTTGTCCCCTCTG
>NW_008353537.1:0-354 GCF_000622305.1 Nannospalax galili
AACATTTTGATGGCATATTGGAGCATTATAATGGCATATAGGTCGATAGTGCTTGTGCTTTTGGGCATTGTGAAAACACATTGGAGCATTGTGATGTCACAATGGAACACCGTGAATCATACTGTAACATTATGATAGCATATTGGAGCAATATAATCACACAAGGGGCTATAGTGATGTCACGTTGGAGCATTGTGATAAAACAATGGAACATTGTGAAGTCATAATGTCAGATTGTGGTGGCACATTGGCACAATATAATGGAACATGGGGCAATAGTGTTGGCACACCGGAATATTGTGGTTGCACATTGAAGTATTGTGATTTCATATTGTCACATTGTGATGGCACATT
>NW_008353538.1:0-227 GCF_000622305.1 Nannospalax galili
TGACACAACCACCTGCAAGTCAGTTGGGGCAGGAGACACGACCATGTGCACATCAGAGAGGGTAGGTGACATGACGATCTGCATGTCAGAGGGGGCAGGTGACACGACCATGTGAACGTCAAAAGCGGCTGGTGACACGACCATGTGCATGTCAGAGGGGGCAGGTGACAAGACCTTCTGCCCGTCAGAGGGTCAGGTGACACGACCATATGCACGACTAAGAGGGC
>NW_008353539.1:0-497 GCF_000622305.1 Nannospalax galili
GAAACTCTCTACTGTGTGTGTGTTTCTCTGTGTGTGTGTGTCTGTGTGTGTTTCTCTGTGTGTATGTGTGTCTGTGTGTCTGCGTGTGTGTCTGTGTGTGTTTCTCTGTGTGTATGTGTGTGTGTGTCTGTGTGTCTGCGTGTGTGTCTGTGTGTGTTTCTCTGTGTGTGTGTGTGTGTGTATGGATGTGTGTTTCTCTGTGTGTGTGTGTGTGTGTGTGTGTCTGCGTGTGTTTCTCTGTGTGTGTGTTTCTCTGTGTGTGTGTGTCTGTGTCTGTATGTGTGTTTCTGTGTGTCTGTGTGTGTGTGTTTCTCTGTGTGTGTGTCTCTGTGTGTGTTTCTCTGTGTGTGTGTTTCTCTGTGTGTGTGTGTCTGTGTCTGTATGTGTGTTTCTGTGTGTCTGTGTGTGTGTGTTTCTCTGTGTGTGTCTGTGTCTGTGTGTGTTTCTCTGTGTGTGTGTTTCTCTGTGTGTGTGTCTCTGTGTGTGTTTCTCTGTGT
>NW_008353540.1:0-550 GCF_000622305.1 Nannospalax galili
GTTCCAGGACAGCTGGGGCTACAGGGAAACCCTGTCTCAAAAAGACCAAATCAATCAATCAATCAATCAATCAATAAGCAAATAAATAAACAAATAAATAAAAGTATCAGAATTGGTAAAGAAAATATACAGTTAGCAAGCTAACACATGAACGATCTTTATTAGTTGGGAAAAAGCAAAATGGAGCCAAAATGAAGGTTTCAACATTGCTGATATAATAAGTAACATTACAAACAATAAAATAAATGGAATGTTGATAGCAACATATGCCAGCTGGAATTTTGGTACATTTGTGGTCAGATGCACTCTATAACAACCAATTTGTAAAAATTTTAGCGAGTTTTTCAGAAAGTTAGACACAGCCACTCTGAGATAGTTAACCAAGTAAAAACTTTGTTCATATAAGACTGTGCATGGAAATGGTTAGTGTGATGTCATTTATTATAATCATTAAAAAAATCTAGCAATGGCTTGAAATTTTCATCTGTTAGAAAATGGGTAAACATCCATTTGTTGCCTTGCAACATCCAATAGTAAAAATGAAGTATTG
>NW_008353541.1:0-556 GCF_000622305.1 Nannospalax galili
CCACTGCTCTAAACCCCTTTTTGTTATTTTTATAAGTGGGAGCCATAGGTGATGATCTTCCTAAATCAGGAGGCCAATCTTCATTATGATATTTAGCAGCCTCCTCACCTAAATCTATCCGATCTTCAGGGGGTAATTCATCATCTTTATGTTCTCCATCAGACAAATTGTCAACTACATTGACAAAGGAAGAATTACTAGTAGAATTCTTTTGTCGTAGAGTGCTGTACTCTTGCAAGAGAGATGTGCTTTCTGAAGCTTCTGTAGGAAGTACTTCAGTCTCCGTGGAAGTCAATGTTTGTTTAATCAGATTAAGGACTATGTTGTATAGGCATATTCTCAGGACCATGAGCTGTGTAACAGATTTTTATTTCTTTTCCTACCTTCTTCCAATTATCTAAATCTAAAGTTCCTTGATCAGGAAACCAAGGACTGATTTCTTGTACAAGCGTTAAAAATTCTGAAACCTGCTTTCACATGCTTTTACATCTTTTGTCTTTATAGGGTGTTTCAGAATTTGAATAGTTTCCTCTCCTTTGATTCAGCCTGACCCATT
>NW_008353542.1:0-1622 GCF_000622305.1 Nannospalax galili
GGGTGCTCTGCAGAGAGGTGACAGAATGTGCGGTGCTCTGCAGAGAGGTGATGGAATGTGGGGTGCTCTGCAGAGAGATGTGATGGAATGTGGGGTACTCTTCAGAGAGGTGATGGAATGTGCGGTGCTCTGCAGAGAGAGGCGATGGAATGTTGGGTACTCTGCAGAGAGAAGTGACAGAATGTGCAGTGTTCTGCAGAGAGAGGTGGCGGAATGTGGAGTGTTCTGCAGAGAGAGGTGGCGGAATGTGGAGTGCTCTTCAGAGAGGTAATGGAATGTGGGGTGCTCTGCAGAGAGAGGTGACGGAATATGGGGTGCTCTGCAGAAAGAGGTGATGGAATGTGGGTTCCTCAACAACAGGGAAATGAATTTGCATTTGGTGCAGGATGATTCTTGCATAAGGAAATATTAAAACCAGTGTTGGAAGAAACTGACCTAGTGGTCTCGGAGCTGGATTGGAAGAGGTGAGGTGAGAGGTGGTACTGGCCAGTCAAGCGAAGACCCAGGTGTCCTGTGAGAGGTGGTGAGCTTTCAGTGATGGTTATCGAGTGGAGAAGCGTGTCTATAAAAATAAAACCAGGGACCCTGTGGGATTTAGAACATTTTCATGCAAAGAAGGGAAGAAGCCGGGGTGTTAGGGTTGAGCTAAATGAAGCCACTGATATTCAAAGTCTTCTACAAAAGTGGTGGTTTATGTGGTCCTTTGAAATTTAGACCTTGGGGTGAATAACCTACTTTCAAAATAGGATTATCAGGATAGTGAGGAGTCAGGAAAGACAAGGGTCACAGTTATACCTGATCATGCCTGATAAGTAATGACAAAGCCTTATGTGGTTATGAGCGTTTCCAGGGCTCTGGTAACAGAATGAATGAGTGGTGTGGTTGAGAGCAGGAGGAGGAGGATGAGGAGGAGGAGGAAGAGGAAGAGGAAGAAGAGGAGGAAGGGGGAGGAGGGAGGAAGAGGAAGAAGAAAAGGGAGGAGGAAGAGGAGGAGGGAGGAAGAGGAGGAGGAAGAGGAGGAAGAGGAGGGGAGAAGGCTGGAAGGGCAGGAGTGAGACTGGGGAGAAGAGGAGAGAATATGAGTTGGAGAAGCAAGCAGAAAATTTAATGTGTTTCTTTACTTTGAACTTCTAGAGCCTCAGGCAAACAGTATCTAAGTTGACTGAGTGCTGCTTACTTGGTCTATTTGAAAGACTGATCTCCCCTCAGACAGTTCAGCCCTGACTTGTCACTTGCTGTTTTGATTTACCTGGATAGTTAGCAAGGAAAAGTATTTTTGTGAACTTGAAAGAAACACTTGAACTCTGGAGAGAAAGGCAGATGCATTCAGCAGTGCATGATTCTGAAACATCCAATTTGGCGACCTTGCTCGACAACCCCTTCTCTTGTCCTGTAGATTTGGTTGGCAAGTGTTAATTAGTTGTCCGTGACCCCATGTGCTCTGTAACAGAGTTGCTGTTCTGCCAAACTAAGATTGTGGTGCTCTCAGCAAACCCAGGGCGGCATGACAGGCAGGGTGAGTCTCCCACAGACCCTGACAAGGACCCTCCTGAGTCACTGAGACCCTGTTTCCACAGAGGCACCCACACTCTGCCAGAACCCAGAAGCAGCAAGGAGAGCAG
>NW_008353542.1:3719-6304 GCF_000622305.1 Nannospalax galili
TTTTTCTGAGATACGGTCTAATGTAGCCCAGGCTGGCCTCAAACTCATTACATAGCTGAGGCTGGCCTTGAACTCCTGATCCTCCTTCCTTGCCTTTCAAGTGCTGGGATCATAGGCATGTACCACCATGCTTGGCCATGATTTTCTTTCAAAGGCTCATAATTACACCTTTCTCTAAAGCCACATAAGTGCAGGACAGTCAACAGAAACAAGTGTGTTTCCGTCTGGAGGATCAAGACATTGTTATTGCCAGGCTTGTAGAGAAGTCCAGCCTGTGCTAGCCCCTCTGGGAAGCAGTGTCACCTGGCACTCGCCGAGGCTATTAATCCAGAATCAGCTGTGTCTCCATCCTTTCTGCCTCATGCCAAATGATGGACACGTGTAGATTTTCCCTTTAAAAATTATAATCTACATGGTACTTTTTGATTAACAATTCAGAAGGCTGATGCAAATCTCCACATTAATGTCCCTTAGCTGAGCCACAGCCTCCTCCTCTGGTTCCTGCCTTGACACTCTGTTCTCTACATAGCAAGTAGAGAGAGCACTTTATGACAGAAGTCAGGGCCACTCCACCTCTGCTACAACCCACTGGGACCGCAATCTCTGCCTGCCCAGGCCGTCAGCAGGGGTGACTCTGTCTCCTCCTCAGGCCTCTGCTGAAATACTTCCTGTCACCCCACTAGGACCCCAGTTCCTGTCACCCCACTAGGACCCCAGTTCCTGTCACCCCACTAGGACCCCAGTTCCTGTCACCCCACTAGGACCCCAGTTCCTGTCACCCCACTAGGACCCCAGTTCCTGTCACCCCACTAGGACCCCAGTTCCTGTCACCCCACTAGGACCCCAGTTCCTGTCACCCCACTAGGACCCCAGTTCCTGTCACCCCACTAGGACCCCAGTTCCTGTCACCCCACTAGGACCCCAGTTCCTGTCACCCCACTAGGACCCCAGTCACCTTGCTTTATTTTTCTGTGTAGCACCCATCCCACTATCTGACAAATGTCTGACATGTAGTAACTGCTCAGTGAATACTTTTCTGAATGAATGACATGTGCATGAACAAATGAATGAAGAAATGTTTAAGAGTTATGTTCATATTTGAATATAGAATGAAATCCCCAGCCTTCAGTACAATCTAAATGCTTTATCATAAATGTGGACTTTTAAATATTTTATTACTTATTTTATGTGTATGAGTGTATTGTCTGTATGTATGTAAATGTGTCCGTGTTGTGCAATGCCTGTGGAGGTCAGAAGAGGGTGTCAGATTCCCTTGGAACTGGAGTCATGGATGGTTGTTAGCTGCCATGTGGGTTCTGGGAATTGAACCTGGTCCTCTTAACCGCTGAGCATCTCTCCAGCCTCCACAAATATGGATTTTTCAAATCATAAACAGAAAGTAGAGGCTACACTCATGGTAGTGCACCTTCTATTGGATTCTATTCATGATCTACCTAAAAAGAAAACAAAGCCAGAAAGACATTATAATGCTATGAAATTAGGTCTGGTGTGGTGGCATATGCCTGTAATCCCAACACTGTGGAGGTAGAGGCAGGATTCCCATGAGTTTGAGAACAGCCTGGTATACATGGTGGATTCTAGGCTAACGAGCATTACAGACCTTGTCTCAAAAACACCAAAAATAGAATAGAATAGTAAAATAAAATAATGCTTTGAATTACATTTTTTTTCTTCTTAAAAACTGATGAGGGCGTGGGAGATGGACCAGTGGATAAAGTTCATGCCACACAAGAGGGCGAAGATCTATGTTTGGATCCTCAGGACCCACATAAAAAGCTGGGCAGGCATGGAAACCACCTGTTATCATCACATCTGGGAGGTAGAGACAGGTGATCCCTGGGGTAAGCTGTTTAGCTAAAAAAGCTGAAGTTCACCAGATTGGGGTTCAGAGAGAGACCCAGCCTCAATAAATGAAGTAGAAAGCCATCCAGAACATATAATACATAAACCTTGGGCCTTTGCACACACACATATTTTCACCCACACACACATGTACCCCCCCACATGTGAACACACATGCATACATGCATATATGCACACATAAATTATGAATACATTCAACAAAACCTATACATCTTACCTGTAAACTTAAGTGTAACAAATAAAGATGAGAAATTTGTCTTTATATGTATTTTGTGTATTTATTCATATACATAGCACCTTTCTTCAAAGACAGAGCACATGTCCAGCCTTCAGGGAGGACTGCTCTGCCAGAGAGAGTGCTGCCCATCTCTGCAGAATCCCGTTGTGGACACTTGGGACTGTACCTGTGGCCTTTGTGTTTGCCTCCTGTTGACGACAGAATGTCTTCAAGGCTCATCTGCCCTGTAGCACGAACCTCATCTTTCCACAACACCAGGCAGTAGTTCAGCGCATGGACAGCACACTTGGTCCACTGGCAGCTGTTGTGCTGTCCTCTTTGGAGTTCTCATGGATGGAGAATTCAGTCCTCATTCATGTGCTGGCTTCTCTGTGGATGTGGACATTTCACTTCTGTTGCATAGGAACCTACATGTGAAAAATACACATTTTCTTTGGCTCAGTACCTGCTCCATATTCATCTA
>NW_008353543.1:0-369 GCF_000622305.1 Nannospalax galili
AAGGAAAATGCTGCAGGGGCCACTGAAGAGAAAAGCTTCTAAAATGGATAAGGTAGGCTGGAGTCCACCCCAAACTTGGTACTGTCGTTCACCTGGTGCTGGCTTTAGAGGCATGAAAGATGCAAGAGTGAAGGGGTCATCAGTTCTTACTCCGTGGTTTCTGAGAGCCTCTGAGGCCAAGCAGCATGCAGAGGTACCCCTGCCTAGAGAAGGCCCTGATAGGCCATTGCGTGAAGCTGTGAAAGTGAAGCCTGGTTGGCAGTGGAGACCCCAAGAAGACATCCGTGATGCTAGAGCTGTGCAGCATCTGCCAAGACCTGCATACAGGGAGTCGTACCAGCACAAGAGAGAGATGTGTGTTGCCTGAAG
>NW_008353544.1:0-291 GCF_000622305.1 Nannospalax galili
CCCAGAGCTCGTGTTAGAAAAAAAGAGAAAAAAACAGAGGGAAGGTAGGAAGGAAGGAAGGAAGGAGGGAGGGAGGGAGGAATGGAGGGAGGGAGGAAGGAAGGAAGGAAGGAAGGAAGGAAGGAAGGAAGGTATTTCAGTGCTAGGGAGACAGAGACAAGCAGATTCCTGGGGCTCACTGACTGTCCAGCCTAGCCAACTTGGTAAGTTTCAAGCCAGTGAGAGACACTGTCTCAAAAAAACAAGTTAAAGAACTGCTGAGAAACAGCACCCAATGTTGACATCTGTCCT
>NW_008353545.1:0-352 GCF_000622305.1 Nannospalax galili
GTGGTACCCAAGAGGAAGCCCTGACAAGGAGTCCTTAGAAAAACATCAGTAATGACTGTGAGAAAGCTCAGTCTAAAGGCTGAATTGGGGGAGAGAGAGAGAGAGAGAGAGAGAGAGAGAGAGAGAGAGAGAGAGAGAGAAACTCTGGAACAAAAATAAAAAAACAAGAATGTCAAAGTTGGAGAAACACCTAAGGCGCACAGCATAGCAAATAGTTCAGTATGCTGGGGAACCCCCCCCCTTTGGATTGGGGTTGTGTACACAACTCCCTCTTATAATAATGTACTTCACAGACTAGTTCCTTCACCTGCACATATACACCCATGTCCAAATACTGCATCTAGTACCTCAG
>NW_008353546.1:0-1995 GCF_000622305.1 Nannospalax galili
GGAGTAAGTGGGCAGGGCTATTATCTTACCCTTACTGCCTTTCTTTTCTTTTCTTTCTTTCTTTCTTTTTTTTTTTTTTTAAGATATACTTTTGGGGCTGGAGAGATGGCTCCGCAGATAAGAACACTGGCTGTTCTTGCAGAAGACCCAGGTTCAAATCCCAGCACTCACATGGCAGCTAACTGTTCCTAACTCCAGTTCCAGGGGATCTGACAGTCTCTTCTGTCCTCCTCTGGCGTTTCACAACAGGAGTGCACTTCCCGATGTTCAGACAATACAGGCATACACATAAAATAAAAATAATAAATAAATAAGATATACTTTTTATTTCTGTGTGCGTGTGCCTCTGGAGGCCAGAAGAGGGTGTTGATTTCCTGGAGCTGTAGTTACAGGCAGTTGTGAGCAGCCAGCTCTATGTGAGCGCTGGGAACTGAACTCGGGTCCTCTGGAAGTGCAGCAAGTGAAAGATCTACTGTTCTTAACGTGCCATCTCTCCGGCCCCTATTGCCTCTGTATTTTCTTAAGGAGCAATGGAAGCATCCTGGGGTCAGAACTGGATCTCAAATCTCCACTGCCAACTCTTGGTTTTCCGCTCCGACCCAGGAGTCTGAACCTGCAAAGGAGTGCAGCTTCTCTTCAGAGACACCCTTCCTGTTGGTGCCGGCATATTGCTTTTCTGTGGAATCAGGCCAGGACTGAACAAAGTTGACCGGGTGTGTCATGGGACATAAGTTGTCTCACCAATTCTGCCAGGAAACATGACACAGGAGACAGAACGCCCCTCAGAGCTGGAGCTGGGTGCAAGCCGCCAGTGGAGGCCTGAGGGTCTCCGGCACCGGCCTGGGTCGGGTGGGCTCGCACCACCGCTTGGTGGCCTGGCCCTGGCGGGACGGAGCACAGGCTCCGGGACCTTGGGGAACCCGCGCGGAGGCGGCGGCCTGGCAGGGCGGGGCGGGCGGCGAGGCGACATGGAAATGGCTTTTCCAGCTCCGGGACCAGCCACGCTGTTGACACAGGCGTCAGTTTTAATGAGAAGTCTGGAGCGTGCGTGGGAGATGCGGCGTGGGTCTCAAAGACTCGCTAGCCATGGGTGGGAGGGGAAGCGCTGGGCGAGCTCACCTTTGAACAGCGGGGACACTGTTTACCCTGGCGGCCCAGGGGGAGCGGAGCTCGGGGACCGCGGGGATCCAGCGCCCTCCCTGCAGCTGGCGTTAGAATTCGGTCCTGGGGAGACGCCGACGCGCCCTTCTCATCCAGTCCCAGCCCCGTCGTCTCCTAATTCGATTTTGCGTGTCGCCAGGAGGAGGAGGCCGAGGCCGGCTGGGTCTTGCTCACACCCAGGCCTGTCTGCCTCTGGGGACTGAGGTCTCCAGCCCAGTCATCTCGGCGGTGCTCGGGTTGCCTCACTCTCCTTAAGGGGCTGAGGAGACCACTCTCCCCAAGACCCCTGCAGGACAGAGGAGGGCTCTGCTCATTCCGGGCTTCATCGGGGCAGTCAGAAGACTCCCCGCAGACACAAGCCTTGTTGATTTTACGGAGAAGGCTGCTATGCACATTTCACTGCTGATTTATTGGTTTTTAACTAGATCCTTATGCCGGGCTAAAAAAGTCATCTTGCACTTTGCAAGGCTCTCTGCTGACTGCTGCCGAAAATAAGACAGCACCGCGCCCCCTCCACTGGAAGGGTGGTGGAGGTGGAGGTGTGAGCACGGGGTCCTCTTCTGAGAAAGGAGCCTCCTGGATGCCACTGACCACGTGCGGTGTGTACTGGGGTGAGTGTGTTTCTGTGTGGAAGAATTTATGGGTCTGAAGGGAAGGGTTAGGAGAGGCTGGCACATACTGCCCACCTTTTCTGTCTCAAGCCTCATAGGGCTCTTGTAGATTTTAATGACATGGGGGTGGGGAGGGGTCAGTTAAATGTGGTTCCTAACTCAGCTGTGTGATCTGAGAAAGCTACATAAACTCTCCCATCTCTGATTTGTCATCTCTGGAAAG
>NW_008353546.1:6047-6146 GCF_000622305.1 Nannospalax galili
AAGGTAACCCTAAACTCTTTTAGGGATTAGATAAAAGCTCCCAAATACGTCAAGAAATTCCAATAATAGACTCTGATGTGAACATTTGAAATTTGCCCT
>NW_008353547.1:0-309 GCF_000622305.1 Nannospalax galili
GAGGGAGGGAGGGAGCGATAGCTATGTGTTGGGTTTTCAATGTATATTATACATGGAAAACGTGTCTTGTGGCTGAAAAAATAGGCTTAAGGGTAAGTGCACTTGCTGGCAAATCAAGGTAACCTAAGTTCAAATCCCCAGCATCTTCACATGCCAGGCATCACCATATACGCCTGTAACCCCAGCAGTGGTGTGTGGAGGCAGGATAATCTCTGCAAGTCTCTAACGAAAAAAACAAAAATGGTGAAATTCAAGTTGAGTGAGAGGTCGTGTCTTGGAAAATAAGAGAGGGAAAAACTGAGGAAGACT
>NW_008353548.1:0-349 GCF_000622305.1 Nannospalax galili
AGGCAGGTGGATCTCTGTGAATTCAAGGCCAGCCTGATCTACATGGTGAGTCCCAGGCCAGCTGGGACTACATGGAGACTCTGTCGAGAGAGAGAGGAGAGAGAGAGAGAGAGAGAGAGAGAGAGAGAGAGAGAAAACAGCCTTGAGTTCTAAGAAATATAGCTCAATCAAACCAGTGGAATGTCCTAATCTCAGACACTTTACATCTGGCTAACTGCCTGTTTTTGCTTCTGTAACTCTCTTGCTATTTTACGTTACCTTGACACAAAGTATTAGACCACCCTGTTATTGTATGACTACCCAGTAACTGCTGATTTCAGCTTTCTTGTTATGGCTAGGAAGTTGACTA
>NW_008353549.1:0-967 GCF_000622305.1 Nannospalax galili
GTGTTAAGTTTAAGTTCAGGTTCAGATTTATGTTAAGTGTTAAGTTTATGGGAGGAGATAGGGCTAGGTTATGTTTGGCGTTTGGTTTTGGTTTAGAGTAATTATTAGGGTTAACGTTAGGGAGCAGTTAGGGTTAGAGCTAGGGTTAGTTTTAGGGTTATGTTTAGGTTTAAGATTAGGGCAAGTTTAAGGTTTGTGTTAGGGTTAGAGTTAAGTTTCAGTTTTGGCTAGGGTTAGGATTATGGTTGGATCTAGGTTTATGTTTTTGTTAGCATTAGGGTTAGGCTTAGGGGTAGAGTTAGGGTGAGGATTTTGTTTAGGGTTAGGATTATCTTTAGGGTTAGGTTTAGGGCTAGACTTAGGGTTAGGGTTAGGACTAGGGCTATGTTTAAGGTTATAAGGGTTAAGGTTTTTTAGGGCTATGGTCATGGTTAGGTTTAGGGTGAGGGGTATGTTTAGGGTTAGAATTACAGTTAGGGATAGGTTTAGTGCTAAACTTAGGGTTAGGGTTAGGACTAGGGCTATGTTTAAAGTTAGGGTAAGGTTAGGGTTAGGGATAGGGTTAGGGTTACGGCTAGGGCTACTGGAAGAGTTAACTGTAGGGTTAGGTTTACTTTTAGAAACAGGATTAGGTTTTGGCTGTTAGGTTTTTGGGCTAAAAGTTAGGTAGAAGGTTAGGGTTAGGGTTAAGGTTAATTGCAGGGTTAGACATAGGTTTAGGAATAGGCTTCGTGTTAGGGCTTGCATTAAGATTGATTTAGGGATAAGTTTATGGTTAGGATTAGGTTTAGTGTTAGGGCTAAACCTAAGTTTAGGGTTAGGTTTGTGGTTAGGGCTAGTGTTAGGTTTAGGGTAAAGTAAAGGGTTAACACTAGGATTACTGTTAGGTTTAGGGTTAGGCCTATGGTTAGTTTGTGGTTATGATTAGGGATAGGATTAGGGAAAATGTTATTGTTACATTTAGGGC
>NW_008353550.1:0-526 GCF_000622305.1 Nannospalax galili
TTCTAATGGGAGATGAAAGTAATACCTACTTAACCATCAAAGCGGTAAATGTCACTTTTGAAGGCCACACTGATGGCTCTCCTTTGTGTTTTTATACTGATCATTCCTCTCCCCTGACAGGTTGTTTCTTGCTCTAGTTAAGAACAGAAGTTAGTGATTCCCCATCTCCTGCAGGGAAATCTACAAAGTCTAATGTGCGTTTGGGTGCTTACACAGAAAGGCCCCCTGCTGGGGAAGGTAATAGAGATCTCTGCACATTGAAGTACACATATTTAGACATTCCTCAAAATAAATATGTCTCTCAAAATCCTTTGCCTGCCTTGATTTCCCCCTGTGAACAAGCAAAACTTATGGATAGCTCTTGGGATCACATTAATGATCACCATCGATGTCCTAATTGGTTTCCCTGTGGATTTCCTTCAAAAACAAATCATTTTTCTCCTTACAACAGGAAGTAGTCCTGAATATGAGTGTCAAACCTCTCTATCCTCCTACACAAACAAGTTTATCTATGACAGCTATTCTC
>NW_008353551.1:0-493 GCF_000622305.1 Nannospalax galili
GGGACATTTTCTTGATTGTTGAGTGAGGTGAGAGGGTTCAGTCCACTGTGGTTGGGTGGTGCCACCCCTGGGCAGGTGGGCCTGTATCATATAAGAAGCAGGTTGAGCATGAACCAAGGAGCAAGCCAGTAAGCATTGTTCCTTGACGGCCTGTGTGCTTTAGCTCCTGCCTCTAGGTTCCTGCCCTGTGTTCTTACCTTTGACTCACTCAGTGATGAACTGCAAGCTGAATAAACTCTTTCCTCCCAAGGTGGTATTGGTCAGAGTGTTTTGTTACAGCAATCAAAAGCAAACTAATACAGAAATTGGTACCAGAGAGTGGGCTTTTGCTATGACAGGCCTGATTCAGTTGTTTTCGGGAGGACTGTGAAAGAATTTGGAGCTTAAGACCCGAAAATCCATTGAGTGCTTAGAGCTTAGTGAGTTGTTGCTGTGGAACTTGGAATAGTCATAGAGAAGCATAAATGATGGAGGACTGGCTTATGACTTTTTA
>NW_008353552.1:0-571 GCF_000622305.1 Nannospalax galili
AGGTTTATGGCTTTTAAAAACTAGCTACGCATTATTTATCTCTCTCACTGTTTAGCCCTTCCACCATGGTTTCCGCATTTAAAGTGCCCCCATTTTCCCCATTTCTTCTTTGATAATACCCTTCTCCTATAGTCCCATCTCTCTTGAGCAGACCTAACTCAACAAAGGAAGGGTTGAGTCTCACATAAGAATCAGAAACTATGAAAGAAATCCACATATCAAAGTCACAGAGAAAAAATAATAATGTGAAAAACCCAAATAGTATATCCCCACCAAGTACCAACAATCCTGTAGAGGAGTACAACGAGAAGCCCCAGAGATAGCACAGGTCATGGAATATAAAAGAACAATTATACACATGTTGATAGAATTCAAGGAATTTAAAGAACACACAAAAAAATCAAAGAACTGAAAGAAGATAGGAACAAACTTTTGAATAATGTCAGAAAAGAGTTAGAAATATTGAAGAACACTCAGGATCAAATGAAGAGGGAAGTAAAACACTCAATAAGCCAATCATAAATGACAGGAGAAACCTCACCAATAGGATGAATGAAATGGAAAACAGAAT
>NW_008353553.1:0-437 GCF_000622305.1 Nannospalax galili
GATGCTTTACTGCTATTGTAAGCTTTCTAATTATGAAGAAAGTTTGTAGAAGGGTGTGGAGAGAAAAGAAAAAGAAAGAAGATATTCGGGCTTACTTGCCCGAGCGTGTCAGTCAACAGCCTCTACTAGAACCCCAACTGTGGTTTCTGGTATAGTCATTTCTACTGCCGCAGTCACCGTCACCCCTTCAGGCCCCAGACTCAGCTTTAGCTGGACTCTGGCAGGCAGACCCAGAGACAGGGACCTGAAGATAGGTAAGTCCAGAAATTTTCGCTCTTCGGGGTAACTGGGATCTTAATAATAAGCGTGCTGAAGATCCCCCAGTGTAAGATAAGGGATCAGAAAGTGAGTAATAATGGGTCAGCCTGAATCAAAGGAAAGGAAATTCTTTATTCAAATTCTGAAACATTTTATAAAGACAAAAGGTGTAAAAGTAG
>NW_008353554.1:0-492 GCF_000622305.1 Nannospalax galili
CTTCTTGTATTTGGATGGGCATGTCTGTCTTTAATTTTGTGAAATTTTCTTTCACGATTGTGTTGAAGATCTGCTCCATGCCATTACCTTGGGTTTCTTCCCATTTCTCTAGGCCTATGATCTGTAACTTTGGTCTTTTTATGGTGTCACACAATTCCTGCATATTCCATTCTTATGCTCTCTTAAATTTTTCATACTCTTCTTGAGTGGTCTAGTTCATCCACTTTATATTCCTGTCTTGATATTCTGTTTTCCATTTCATTCATCCTATTGGTAAAGCTTTCTCCTCTTGTTTCTAATTGGCTTACTGAGTGTTTCACTTCATTCTTTGTTTCAGCCTGAGTATTCTTCAATGTTTCTAACTCTTCTCTGAATTCATTCAGAAGTATATCCCTGTCTTCCTTCAATTTTTTGATTTCTTTGTGTGTTCTTTAAATTTACTGAATTATTTTATCATGTTCATAATTGTTCTTTTGAGTTCCATGTCCTGAA
>NW_008353555.1:0-1631 GCF_000622305.1 Nannospalax galili
TACAGTCATGAGGGTGGTTTCTCCACATTATTTTATTTTCCTACCTACAAATGAAATAGTTGCTCTTCAGAGAGAATAAACAACTTGTAAAGTTCCAACTTAGCAGAAGAACAAAGCACAGTACTCAAACATAAGATGTAGGGAAATTTGAATTCTCTATAAAGAGAACAAGTAAAAGAGGTAGGTAAGGAAGGAAGTGTGGATGGCTAGATTGGTAGATAGGAAATATATAGATATGACAGATAGGCTAGATAGGAAGATATGGTGGGAAGATGGATGATAGGCATATCTGATAGGTAGATGATGATAGATAAATGATAGATTACAGATAGATGATAGATGATAGATGATACATAGATCAATGATAGATACAGATAGATGATAGATAGATAGATAGATAGATAGATAGAAATAAGCTGATAGATGGAAGAGGTCTGGAGAAAACACAAAGAATCTTCAATTTGAGTTTAGTGAGGCCCAAAGTTTGCAGAGCAAAGTTTTGCCCTAGATAGTTATTAGGGGAAAAATCTTTTGGGCACTCCATCTAACCTCCTGATTCCCTCTTGTACAAAGGAAAGACAACAATAGACGCCTCTTATAAAGAATCCAAGAAATAGGACTGAATACTGCAATTCTGAAGGGCTCTTAAAATGTTTATTCAACACTCTGTGGTCTACTTAGGATCCCCAAACCAATTTGTGAGTCATTCAACACTAAGAGGTAATCTCTTCTGAAGCAGAAAAAGAGGCATCGTAAATCAGGTGGCAATCAATGATTACAAAGAGAACTGAACATATTTTTTGTTCAAATGAACAGAAGATGATGGTATGAATGGTGTGCTCTCAATGAGAAGTAGACACAGCCAAGGTCCCTTACCAGAGGGTGAGCATAATGCAAGAGAACCTTCAAGAAAAGCAGGTCCAGAGACATCTTGGGTAAGTGTCTTGAGTTAGGTCAACATCTCATAAGTGAGATCATCTAGATATAGTTTAGACAACTGCCAAGCAGAAAAATATGACCAAAGACTGGCTTAAGACCTGAACGCAAGTGCAGAGCCAAGGGCAGCTGGAAATCTTTAAGTACTAAATGAGAAGGAGAGAGTAATTTTGACATCAAAGGGATCAGTTTGACAAATGAAAATCAAATTGGATGGACTTTAATGCAAACAGCTGGGTGTGATTCACTCTAAAAAGGCTGACTTCCTAGAGCCAGCCAAACATTCATTAGAACCCAACATGCCTCCCAAGGAGAATGTAAATACATATTTTTTAATTTCCAAGTTTTTCCCATTCCAAACAATGGAGAAGAGATGACAGTAAGATAAAGGGGCCACACTCCAACCCTTAGAATGACTTGATGGCTATGCTTACTTGGTCCAAATATTCTCTTCTCCACATTTTTCTCCCGTCTCTCCACTTAAAGTGCAGAGAACAGTATGAAATATAGTATATTTGAATGTGATGAATAAATTCAAAGAGATTCAAAAATTTCTGATGCTGGAAACATTTCTGAATTGGCCAGCACTTCCCAACACCTTGCACAAGAACGATAGACTATTTTGCTTCCCAGCATGTTCCTGGCAGCTGGCCTTTCCATGAAATGCAGCAAGCAGACATGGATGTTCAATGGCT
>NW_008353555.1:1683-3234 GCF_000622305.1 Nannospalax galili
TGACTCAAGGTAAGTGGGAGAAAGAACATAAGTTTACTATCAACCCCTACACTGCCCGTAGTGTGGCTTCAGGGGCATCTTGGGTCCTGTTTTCTAACAGTGACCTAGCTTTGCTTTGCTGTGGTAATCCATTCAAATCAGAATGCACATACGCAGTTCAAAGGATTCAAGTTGTCACAAAGGAAAATGCTGCTGTGTCCCATTGCCCTACTTCCACTGAATAGTGTGGGATTCCTACAAGAAGCATAGAAGCCGCTTATATTGCTCATAAATGTATCATTGGAAATTAGCAAACTATAGGACATCTAGTAGGCACGAGATACATATTTGATATGTTAATGAGTAACATGAACCAGAAATGTATAAATGGGCCTAGACATTATTAAGTACAGAGGGAGAGAAGAGACGCCCTCACTTTCATTGTCACCGTAATCTGCTTAAATTACCTCATGGTGCAGGATCTGCAGAGCAAACTCAAAGCCATAAACTCTAAATTCAGGATTAAATTTGGGGGTTCAAACAAGGCAAAGCAGAAAAACGCTTTAGCTTTGATGTCTGTTTGCCTCCTCTCAGAACCCATGCGATGATGTCTAAGCTAATACACCACTTACCCAGCTTTGCTGGTGGATCAGTGCATGATTTCATTGACCCAAAGCTTTGTTCTTGTTCTTGTGCCCGCCTGGATTATTCTATTGATATGCTGAGGAAAAGGCGAGCAGGTGAGAGCTAATGGGCTCCACAGACGCCATGACCGTCTCCTCTGTTTACTACCCACAGATCCTGCTGCTTTCAAGTGTTTAGGTTTTCATTTAAAGGTATATTTTGTTCACATAATAAGCTATTTAGGTTCAGACCCAATTTGAGGTTTCCTTGAAAACTCATGCTTGCAAATCAAGGAGAAGAAAATAGTATATGTACTTATGCTCAGAAAGGCTTGCATGCCTTGAGCTGACAGACCTGCCACAAAGCCTTGGGAATGTAACAGGAGGAGAATTTTACATATCATATTTAGGACAACCAATTTCTGATCTTTCTTGATATCAGTAATCCTCTAAAGCACTTACAATTTAAAGAGTGACATAAAACACTAAGACATGACTTGTCAAACATGATTTTGTCTCCCAAGATGACCTATGTATTTTGTAGATTAGTTCAGAAAAGACAAAATTTGCTTTATGTATGCTTGAGTGCATGCAAGTGTGCACATGCACATTTAACTGCAAAGTGTAATCACTGCATTTGGATTACTTTAGTTAGTTTCAGGAGGTGGCTGGAGGAGAAAAGAGGGCACTCACATCTTCAAGCAGGCACAGGACACAGGAGCAACTGGAAATCAGGCAAGTCTTAAGGACTCCCCAAGTCTGTGCCAGCAGCACATGTCCCTTAGCAAGGCCACACCTCCCCCTAGCTCCCCAAACAGCACAACCAGCAATACTTGGAGTATATGGGGAACATTCTAATTCAAATCACCACCACTGAATTATTCAAATAAGCTCATGAAATTTCAAACAAGACATGGCCTAAATTTAATTTTTAAATGATTTACAGAAT
>NW_008353556.1:0-18275 GCF_000622305.1 Nannospalax galili
GGTTTGTCTTCTAACCTTCACGATTTATTCATTCACCAAATGGCTGCTGGGACATAGAGCTCAACACGATGTTTGTCTGTGGCTGGACTCTGCTGTCTGTTAGAAGTGTCCCTCTAGTTTGGGGGATTCAGCCAAGGACATTCTCTTCTCCATCAGTCTCCTTGCAGCTTATATCGCAGTGGGAGTGAATGAAATTCAGCCTTTGCTCTGTAAACAGATACAACAACCTTTAAATCCCAAATCAGAGATAATCTAACAATTAACAAAACAAGTGTTCATCCTAATGGAATTGTGTTTAGGTAACGAGGAACCCATATCTCCTTCCATGTTCCCAGAGATCCGTTCAGTCAAAGGATATGTTTACAAAGCTAAAAGCTGAAAATATTCTTGCATTTTGTTCATGCAATTTACATATCTCTCTTTTGAGACAGGGTCTCCCTGTAGCCCCAGCTGTCCTGGAACTATGTAGACCAGGCTGGCCTTGAACTCACAGAGATCCGCCTTAGCTGAGGAGCAGCCTTTCTGAAAGCTCCTTTGTAATGGCTGTTTCTAAGGAAACAGTTCCTCTGTCCCTGAGAAGAATGGTTCCTGAGGCAGGCCTCCTCCCTGGAGCTGATCAAACATCACAGGGTAGCCTTGGGAGCAGTGTTACACTTCGCAACAAAGCCTGCTGGAGGTGTGAGTCCATTTTCATAATCTAGGGCGAATGTGACCGAGATGCTATTAATGAAGCCAGGACTCCTGGGGGGAGGGTGTGAGCTGAGGGTAACCAAGCTGCCCTTCTGGGTATGTGTCTCCAATTAACTGAAAATGCTTGAATAAATCAATGAATGCTTGCAAAACTCAATGAGCTTGCACATGGGTTTATTGAATCACTTGCTATTTTTCAACTAAAATTGTGGTTGCACTCTACATACAGAGTGGACTGAAGGTTTTGATTAGATTGGCAAAATTTGAAAAATTAATCCTCTGACTTAAAAACAGAGTAGGTGACGGTGCACCTGGCAGATAGACTTTGTGTCCGAGTGCTGTGGCTTTGAGTCAAAGCTTCACAGTGAGGGACTGGCATGCATACAGCTTGGGACCACGTTTTGAATAACTACCCTCAACTGTCTTATATATGAGAGATCGTTTTAATACTATCTTTCAGAAGGGAAGCAAATTTTATATAAAATAAAATGTTTATGTTGAAGGTGATTTCCCAAACATTATCCTGGGTGTCCTATATATAGAACCACAGGGGGAATGCCCTAACCTTCATTCCAAGTATACTTAGTTAAGACAGAATGAACACACACACCACATACACACACCACATACATCAGACAAACATACCACATACATCACACATACATACTACATATACCCCACATACACACACAGCACATACCCCCCCACACACCACACACACAAACATATACCCATATCCACACCCACACCATACATACACACGACACACACACATACCACATACACATACACCCTCATATCACATATACCACACACATACACATACACCACACACACATACACCATGTACACACACAGCACGTATACACACACCACATACATACACCACACATACACACACACTACATACACCCCACATACACACACACACACACACACACACACACAATACACTGAGTGTTGTATAGCTATATAGGACGTAATATAGGTATACACCTAAGTTTGTAAGTGAATTCTTTTAGTTAACTATGTGAATCTATACCACACCACACACACAAACATATACCCATACCCACACCCACACCATACATACACACGACACACATACCACATACACATACACCCTCATATCACATATACCACACACATACACATACACCACACACACATACACCATGTACACACACAGCACGTATACACACACCACATACATACACCACACATACACACATACTACATACACCCCACATACACACACACACACACACACACTACACTGAGTGTTGTATAGCTATATAGGACCTAATATAGGTATACACCTAAGTTTGTAAGTGAACTCTTTTAGTTAACTATGTGAATCTATAAATATACATTACCCTATGCTAATATGTAAATATTTCAGCTCCTTTGAGATTGACAAATCAGGGAAAGTCAATGCTAGGACTTTAATCTCCATTTTTAAAGCTCAGAATACCTGGATTAGTCAAAGGAAGGAGATGTCTCCTTTGAGCTTCTCATTCAGGGGAGAGGAAACAGCTGAGTGGCTCCTGCCTGGGTTCCACCTCCTGCCAGTTTCTGGATACAGATGTGCTATGGAGAGATGAAATCCAAACGGTGACCTGTGAAACACAGAAGACGGTTGGGTCTGAGAGCTGGAATTTCTATGTGTGGTATATGTGTGCATGTGGTGTGTGTATGTGTGGTGTATGTGTGTGTAGATTCTAAACACTCAACCCACCGTTGTAAAACCTGAAACAATGATACTGCAAGAAATGGTGGCTCAGTCAGTCAGACAGTATGTGGACTGGCTACTCACAAGTCACGAGAACTGAGAAGAGCCGTGAATGACTTTTAGGTTTTGAAACATTTGGAATCCTGTTGAGTCCATATACAGACTACAAACACATTGCGTAAGGAACTTGGAGATGCCATACTTTCAAGTGCTCAGCAGGAGATCAAAGCTTGTGTCTCAGGGGTCTCTGGCTGTTGGTTCCTTGCATTCCCCACACTGACTTGACACACCCTTTGCTGAAAGAATAATAAATGATAAAAATGTTACTTTGTTTATTCAAAATAACAAAAATGTTCATTGGAATGGACAGTGGATAGATAAGGATCTACTTAATGGATAATGGGTAAGAATGCTCAACTTAAGGCAGCTCAGGTATCTCAAATACTGGGTCAAAATGCAAAGCAATTATGTAGACTCGGGAAAACTCACTCTAAGTGTTTAGCCTGCATTTGTAGCTATAAAAAGATGACACGGGGGTCTATGACAATATATGGTGTGTTTCAGAGTGCATTTTTCAATGTCTTGTTTCTACATGGATTTTTTTTTTTTATTTGTATTTTGAGACAGGGTCTCCTGTAGCCCCAACTGACCTGGAACTTGAATGCAGACCAGGCTAGCCTCAATCTTACGGAGATCCCCCTGTCTCTTCCTCCTGAGTGCTGGGATTGACATGTGCCATCATACCCAGCTACACACTGATTTTTTTTCAAGTAGCTACCTCAACTGAGAGAAAAGGAACACAATATTTCTGTACTTCCTCAATATGCTGTTCTTAAAAATCAATATTTGTCAGACAATCAACACACCTTATATTTTACTTATGCCACATTTGTTGTGCTTCCACTTTTAAGTCAAGGTACCACATTCACACAAAATAACTGATTCAATTTTGCTTTCCTGTCTCCGATGACAGCACAACTAAGCACATGGATTAAAAGCTCAGTCTTTAGACTTAGGTAAAACGATTTAAAAATTGTCCCGTTTAAACCTTAATTTTTTCACTTAATAATAAAAGTATAAAGACTTCCACTTTAGGTGGAAGAAATCAGTCAATAGACCTGAGCACTTAAGCCATTTTAGACTGCTTCCCTCATAGTTCTCATGACCACGACCCTGGTCCACAAGTGCCTCCTCCCTGACAGTTCTCATGACCATGACCCTGGTCCACAAGTGCCTCCTCCCTGACAGTTCTCATGACCACGACCCTGGTCCACAAGTGCCTCCTCCCTCACAGTTCTCATGACCATGACCCTGGTCTGCAAGTGCTAATAGCACACTGTATCACTGTAAAATAAAAACAGAATCCTTGTATCATACCTTCAATGACCCAGTGAGAAGACATGCTCACATGCAAATAAATACCCAGTCATTGCACAGGCCAAAAGTTCTGCTTCAAAATGCATGTGAGAAAGCTCCTTACGTGTTTACCTGAGAAGTTTGCTGTATCCATCATGTGCTAATATCCATTCGAGTGAATTTTGTTCGCACACCCTCCCCCCAATACCTAAGGAACAGTGACTTGCGTGTAATCAGTGGTTAAAAAGGTGTGTTGACTGCACGCTGGATATTGGATTGGCCCCATTTTTAGGAAATTAGTTCAGAAGCTGTGTACTGCTGTACATCAATGTGACCACATTTGACTGTAAATAATTCAAACTGAGGAACTAGTCTGCATTGTACTCCATAGAAATGAAATCTGGGGCTGGAGAGATGGCTCAGCAGTTAAGAGCCCTGGCTGCTCTTGCAGAGGACCTGGGTTTGGATTCTAGCACCCACATGATGACTAACAACCATTGGTAACTCCAGTTCCAGGGGACCCAGTGCCCTCTTTCTGACCTCCAAGGGCACTGCATGACACAGCTGCACTTACATACATGCAGACAATACACTCATATATATATATAAAAATAAATTTTATGAAGTAATTATGAAACTGAACAAAATGGACAGAACAACGATTTCAGCACTCTGCACATTGACCCAAGGCATGTAGCGATCAGAGATACATCGATACTCTGACAACTGTTGCATTTTAGGTGAGTGCAGTAGTGTGAATATATATATAAAATAAAACATTTTAAGAGCTAAAGAATGTGGGTACCTAAAGGCCTCACCAAAGAAGAGATGAAGTCTAGCTTATAAAATACAGGAGGAGTTTCCAAATATAAACATGCAATTTGTAGACTTACGAATAAAACAGAAAGTTTAAATGCAGCCTTTTTACGGGTCAAAGGCATCACTTCCTCTCTGGTCTGTTTCTCTTCCTCTCACTGTGATGCCCTTCTGCAAACACATAGGAGAACAGGGAAAAGAGAGGAGAAACAACTGTGATCACTCACTGATGAGATTCAGGATCGTTGACTCACGACAGAGTAGCAATGGAGTACTTCCTTCTTCAAGTAGAGGGAAAAAGAGCAAAGCAAATGCCTTAGCTTTCTGCGTTTATGCTGTGGAAGTTGCGGCTTATTCCGGGAAGGATTAAGTGAGCGTTTGGAGACAGTTTGCCTTCCTTGACTTAGAAAGAGTGGAGGAGGAGGAAGAGGAAAAGCCAGGCCGTTCTCTCATGCCTTGCTCACCCTCACTCCCCCTCTCTCGGCAGGTTGGCATGCTCTCTGCCGTCCCTCACCTCGTCATGACCATCATTGTACCAATTGGAGGGCAAATTGCAGATTTCCTAAGAAGCAAGCAAATTCTTTCCACTACTACAGTGAGAAAGATCATGAATTGCGGTGGTAAGTACGTGCCGGGTGGCAGGCACCTGTGCCTCTTCACCGTGGGAGCGAACATCCTCGTGTTCCTCCCTGTCGCACTAGGCCATTTCAGTTTGATGTGCACCTCTAGGGCACAGGTCAGTTTTCACTTTGTAACTTTTCACAACGCTCACCAAAAAGCACTGTCTGTTAAAGCCATCTGGATTTAATGTAACTAAACTTCTTACCATTGAATCTTTGGTTAATTTGGACTTTAAAAATACACCATGTGGGGCTGGGGAGGTGGCTTAGAAGTTAAGAGCACTGGCTGCTCTTGCAGAGGACCCTGGTTCGGCTTCCAGCATCTTCGTGGTGACTTGCAACCATCTTAATCTCCAGTTCTAGGGGATCCAACACCGTTCTCTGGCCTCCAGGGCACATGGTTCACAAACATACATGTGAGGTAGACAGTTACATACATCAAATAAAAATAGACTTAAGAAACACAGGAGGAATGATCCAGTAATGTCTGGCCTAGCATTTTAGGACCATGGTTCCTTCCGAATAGGGCTCCCCAGGGCAGAATGTCTAGATCAGCAGGAGTGGGAAGGAGTAACCGTTCGGGTTCCTTGGTGAAAGTGGCAGAGATTTCTGTACGTGCATGTGCTTGCTTTCCCAGGTTTTGGCATGGAGGCCACACTGCTGCTGGTTGTGGGCTATTCTCATACCAGAGGGGTGGCCATCTCCTTCCTGGTGCTAGCTGTGGGATTCAGCGGATTTGCTATATCTGGTAAGAAGCAATTTCTGTCTTCCTGAGTGCTAGTCCTTAATCTTTCTGGTGATCGTCTATGTAAATATGCATGATGTATATGGTAATCAGAGTAGCCATTACATTTAGAAAACATTCAGAGTTCCTACCATTTCTTTCCCTTCTAACAGCTTCTTTCTTGTTCTTGATCACTTTGTTAGGCAATCATGGATGGAATGATGCTCAGTGGCAAAAGAAACAGTTCCACATTTCACTCCTTGGTACCCCTTGAACAGAGTTACCAGACAGTCACCTCTAAGCACAGGGCGTGCACCCTGTGTCTTCTGGGGAGGTGTGCCATGGTGTTCTGTGGCAGGTAACTGCTTCCTAACGGTTTCTGATTCCTTGAGTCTGTGTGTCTTTCAGGCTTCAACGTGAACCACTTGGACATAGCTCCGAGGTACGCAAGCATCTTGATGGGCATTTCGAATGGTGTCGGCACGCTGTCAGGAATGGTCTGTCCCATCATTGTTGGTGCGATGACAAAAAATAAGGTAGGAGGGAGAGGGAGATTTGGCTGCAGAAGGTTCTCTCTTGGGGTCGGGAAGGAGGTTCCGTGTGTCCTTGGTGCACTCCCTTCAGTTCAGTTTCCAGGAATAGAAATGAACCTCAGAGGGGCAGATCTCTGTGCAGCTCCGAGAAGGTCCACCTCTGCCAGCAAGCAAGGGGTTTCTTGAGGTCTTTCCACATTCACGGATGGATGGATGGATGGATGGATGGATGGATGGATGGATGGATGGATGGATGGATGGATGGATGGATGGATGGATGGATGGATGGATGGATGGATGGATGGATGGATGGATGGATGGATGGATGGATGGATGGATGGATGGATGGGTGGATGGGTGGATGGACGGGTGGATGGACGGGTGGATGCACGGGTGGATGGACGGGTGGATGGGTGGATGGGTGGGTGGGTGTATGGATGGATGGATGGATGGATGGGTGGGGGGATGGATGGATGGATGTTTGGATGGACAGATGGATGGATGGGTGGATGGACGGGTGGATGGATGGGGGGATGATTGAGTGATTGATTTAGAAGTGCTGAGAATCAATGTTAGGATTTTGCACATAGCACCTATTTTTGAAACACCTCTAACAAAAACAGTCAGGAAAAACAATGCTTTACCATTTCCCAAGCTTCCTTTGTAAACCTGTGTTCAGAGTCGGATGGACAGATGGATGGATGGGTGGATGGACGGGTGGATGGATGGGTGGATGATTGAGTGATTGATTTAGAAGTGCTGAGAATCAATGTTAGGATTTTGCACATAGCACCTATTTTTGAAACACCTCTAACAAAAACAGTCAGGAAAAACAATGCTTTACCATTTCCCAAGCTTCCTTTGTAAACCTGTGTTCAGAGTCTTCCATAATTGTATGGGAGAGAATGTCAGTCTGATATCTGTCCTTACTTGTTCAGACGGCTTTAAAACTGTGGTTACATGGAAGGAACCCAGGGGAGGTGGCTGAGGTGGTTCATGTGTCTAACTGTAGGCCTGAGGAGGAAGAGTCAGGTGGATCCTCAGGTCAAGACCGGCCTCAGTTACATAGCGAGGGGCTTGCCCCCCAAACACGAAGAAGATTAATAATAAATAAATGGAAATTAAAGAGAATAGTAGTATTATTAAACACAGTAGGCTACAGGCACCTTTAAAGTTTCATTCTTAAATTACTAACTTAAAATATCAAATGACAGAACCGTTCCAGGGGCTTGCTTGATCTAGGCCAAGCCCGTGCTTCGTGCCGGGCGTCAGGCCGAAGCGCTCACAGGTGCTGGGTTCCAGTCCTGGGCGCTCAGCTCACCCGCTGCTCTCTCCACAGTCCCGGGAGGAGTGGCAGTACGTCTTCCTCATCGCCGCCCTGGTCCACTACGGCGGAGTGATCTTTTATGCAATATTTGCCTCAGGAGAGAAACAACCTTGGGCGGACCCCGAGGAGACCAGCGAAGAAAAATGTGGCTTCATTCACGAAGATGAGCTGGAGGGAGAAACGGGGGACATCACCCAGAACTACATCCACTACGGCAGCACCAAGTCCTACGGGTCCACCACGCAGGAGAACGGCGGGTGGTCCAGCGGCTGGGAGGGAAAAGCCGAGTTCGTACAGGAGGGCGCACGGGACACCTACACCCACAAGGACCGAGACGATTATTCCTAACGAAGCTAATGGCTGGGTTTATTTTTAGTGTTCGTGATTAAATTCATTGTGATCGCACAAAAAATTTAAAATGTGATGTAAACATGTAAACATATCAACCAAGCAAATCTCGCTGTTAAAAAAAAACACAAAAAACTGAAATCAAAACCAATCATGAGATGACCATCCAGTGCAATCTGTGGAAGTTGTCCAGTTCCATCATCTCCATTCAGGTGGTTTTTCCTTGCATTTGTGACTTAAAGGTTCGTTTAGAGATAAGTAGGTATTCACTGGATTCATTGAAATGAAGGCCATCACCATTTCAGAAAGCACAACTCAAACAGTTGGCATGAGTCATCCCACCGAACTTAGGAAGGTAAAGCTGCTGATCATGCAAACCGTGCTTACACATTCCTTACACCATATCGCAAGATATCACGGGGGATTCCTGGTTAGAGACAAGGGAGATGGAAAAGCTGACCGAGTCACGTGTTGACCATGATTATTAAGCATAAATCATGGAGTGGCAATATCTCTTAATCGAAGAAATATATTGTATGCTAACACCTAGCAAACTGTACTGAATAATCATTAGGACTGCAAGTGTGCAATATTTTGTGATCCTCCGGAAGAATATCTTGCTGTGTTTCTGTGAAGTGCTTGGGCACAAATACTTATTTTTCTGAAAGAGAGCTTGTAAAGGGAGGGTCTGGTTTATGTTCTTCCATTCATTACCTAACAGTATAAAACACCGAACATTTCAACAAAATTCAACTTTTCGTGTAACATATCACATAACTTTTTTTGCAAAAAATATAAAAAAGAAATATACTCAATGTATTTTTTATTACAACTTTGTACTGGTTGTAACTTACACTAGGAAAAAATGATATAGATATATATATATACCATAAAGAATCTAATAAAAATTTACTATGAAGATATAGCCCTTAAAATGCAATATCAACAACAAAAGAAATAGAAAATGATTTAGATATCCTTCTTCCATAATAAAGACTATATGAATCTTGTGCCACAGAGCTATATGTACTATGAAAAGATAAATTTAATAGAGATACTATAAGTAGACAATTTTATTATCTAATGTCCCATTTAAGAGACATGTGTCTTAAGTATATAGAACAAAACTATATTAAAAATTCTATATCTCTGTATATCTTATACATACCCACACACAAACATAACAATTTTCACACAGAACCAAAATAGCAATACACCTAATGTTGGGTTAAGGGACTGCAATTTCTACTTTCATAGAGTCATCAACTTTTAGGTGGGAAAAGGGCATTTTGCTTGTCATTGCTTAATACATCTCAACGGGAACCGCCCAAGCAATAAGAGCATAAACGTCCTGTTTCTGTGTCATTTCTGTGTCGCTTATGGTAGCTATTTGGGTGGTGGGAACGGTTTTCTTTTTAAGCAGCTAACAACAGAACTCTGTAGAATGTTCCTTGGTGATACTGCATTTCCCAGTTCGGCGCAGAATTCCACTGGTGTATTTAATACGCTGTTCTTGGTATTTGATCTGTTCGGTGTCCTGTGCTCGTGAACGGAGACCCCTGCTACTGCAAATATAA
The DNA here is from genome assembly GCF_000622305.1 of Nannospalax galili. Classification (NCBI taxonomy): domain Eukaryota; kingdom Metazoa; phylum Chordata; class Mammalia; order Rodentia; family Spalacidae; genus Nannospalax; species Nannospalax galili. The sequence goes on from NW_008353556.1 coordinate 9,724, forward strand.
ACATGAAGTTTGTTTCTGAAATGCAAACCACTCCTGACCTTAAGAAAATAAAACTCCTCCCAGCTTTGTGTCTCAAAGTGACATCCTGTGATCCTAACTCCTGCCGTGCTCAGTGGAAAGATGTGGACTGCCATCTTGTTGCAGCGAAAAAGAGTGACAATAAGATGTTCTAATTACCCTTCTGTGAAATCAGTGCATTAACTTCGCTTTGATTCTTTTTGCAGATTTAACATGAACTTGGCTTGAGGATGCTCCAATGAGGCTAAATATAGGATGCCAGGAATAGCCTCCTTAGCACCTTGAGAGTTCATGGAAGGACACGGCCTTTGTTAGGTGGGGAGACCTGGTTCTGTAGACACATTTAAACTAAAAAACAAGTCTCCGAATCAGACTCCACTCATCAATGACTATGTGTCATAACTGCTGTTAAATTTAAAGCAAAGTTTGGAAACAAACTTGAACTTGTCAGCTTACCACTGCCACCATACTGTCATTGCCCCCGTAGCCTGGGTGAGGAAATGCCAGTCACTTCCATGATGGTCATTCTATGGTGAGTTATGCAACTGTATAGTCGCCTCTGAAGCAGGTACTCACTTATTCCCCATTTAGAAGTGAAAAAAAGCAGTTCGGAAAGTTTAGCTTTGCCCAAGTCAAATAGAGCAGTGTTGTTAAAATGTTAGTCAAACCAGTTAGCAGTGAACAAGGCAGCCAGCAGAATGTCCTCACCGCTAGTGAAGGTGATCAAATCTCAGAGCCTTCACTGGCAGAAGGATGAAGGAGAAGACTAATTGTGTGCTCTACATGATCTGTGTGCGGTTGCTGGAGAGGTGGCTCAGTGGTTAAGAGAGTTCCCTGCTCTTCCAGAGGACCAGGATTCCATGCCCAGCACCTGGGTTGGCTGCTTCACAACTGCCTGTAACTCCAGCTCCATCTAAGGAGTCTGACACTTTCTTCTGGCCTCTGAGGGCATCCACACGCACGTGACACACACATACACATAAATATACACAAATAAAATTTAAGTTAAATAATCATAATCTTTGGCTCCTGACACCACTGTTGACACTCCTTACTTAACAAACAAGGACACTGGAGATCTAGAAGGGTATCAGACTTGGTGAAGGCAGCAGAGATATTGGTATAAGCTTAAAGTTTTGAAATGAATTATGATTAGTTGTTCCTTTCTTTTAGCTGTGTTTTCATTACATGAATTGTTTAGATAAGTGTGTGTCATTTCAATTACGGTCATCACACCAGCTCTGAAGGCAGGGCATTTGTGGGAGTTGCAGGTGAGGGACACAGCTTTCTTTCACCCTCTGCATAAGGAATCAGCAATGATTCCTTGACCCAGCCTAGTTTGGGTGTGGTTGCTATGATAAAACCCTGATCAAGACCCAACTTTGGGAGGAAAGGGTTTATTTCAGCTTATACCTTACAGCCCAACATTGAGGGAAGCCTGGGAGGAAACTCAAGAAGGAACCTGGAGGCAGGAACTGAAGCAGAGACCATGGTGGAACCCTGCTTGCTGGCTCTGTCACAGACTCACAATCAGCCGTGTTTCTCATATAGCCCAGGCCCACCTGCCTAGGGATGGTGCTGCCCACAGTGTGCTGAACCTTCCCATGTCAGTTAATAACAGAGAATGTTCTCCACAGAAACATCCCAGGCCAGGCTGATCTAGGAAATTCCTCAACTGAGGCTCCCTCTTTGCAGGTGACTAGACTGTGTCAGGTGGAGAAGAAAACTAACCAAGACCCAGCAGAGGCTGACATGCCCTTGTGATCTCTCAGGCAGAGGTGATGATATCCTGACTGTAACAGTACATGCTTTTCCAATTCAAAGTGGAAGCTTCAGATCTTCTCTAGGGAAATCCTGCTGGTGGGGTCTCCCACTCAGACCCTGGCCCCATTCTTTTCCCTTTATCTCAGTCATGCAAAGTCACTCTTCTCTCTCCTCATTGGCCTTTTTCTTTCTGTGATTGGCTCGTATTGTGATGCACCTAGTATTTTGCATTGTACAATCAGCTTCCTATGCCTTACTTCATTTTGTTCTTGTATGTGGTTTCTAAAGCGAAAAAGGAACTTTTCACTGTTAGTATTTCTACTTTCCAGCTAAGCAAACTGCACCTATGAGGATACTTATCTTCATGGCGGATCTCCAAGCAAGGAGAGAGCTAGAATCCTGTAAGAAAGTATTCTCTTTTAACTTTGAAGTCACCTTTCCCCATCTGATTATAAGCACAATGCTGGGCCAGAAGTTTCATGAGATAAAAGTCATTGTTAGAACAAGTGATGGTGAGTCAGCTGTGCTGACTCATGCCTATAAATCCCAGTTCCAGGGAGCTTTTGACAGGTCCTACAAGTCAGAGGCCCTAGTTCTCTGAGCTAAGCCCACCTGAGCCAAGAACTAGGCTCCATCCGATTTAAGGAACCCTTCAACAGCAGGGAGGACAGATTCCCTCAAGTTGTCCTCTGACCCCACACATGTGCTGTGGTACATGTGCCAGCACACACCTGCACACACACACACACACACACACACACACACACATACACACACACAAAACAAGATTTGACTGTGCTGGATAGCTTTAGTGTCAACTTGACACACCTAGGTTGAGAGAGCCTCAACTGGGGAGTTTCCTCTATTGGACTGGCGTGTGGCCATGTCTGAGGGGCATCTTCTTGATGAGTGATGTGGGAGGGCCCAGCCCACTGTGGGTGGTGCCACCCCTGGGCAGGTGGGCCTGTGTTGTATAAGAAAGCAGGCTCAGCAGAGGCCAGGGGAGCAAGCCAGTAAGCAGGGATCCTCCATAGCCTGTGCTCCAGCTCCTGCCTCCAGGGTCCTGCCCTGAGTTCCTACCTTGGGCTCCCTGATGAACCTGGGAGATGTAAGATAAAATAAACCCTTTCCTCCCCAAGTTGGTACTGGTCAGAGTATTTTGTCACAGCAAATGAGGAACAAATTAAGACAGTGATTTATGTATGTTAGTATGTATTTAAAAAACCATTCTTTGTATACTATGGTAAAAAGACAAAAATGTGACTTGCAAATACACAGACAGAAATATTCATATTATATCTGTAGAGGAGGAAGGCAGAAAAAATGAGATTTCAAATTTGACATTTTATTGGACTGAGGTACACATATCAGTATTTGTTCTGAGAAAACACACACAGAGTCTAATTTTATCTTTCTTGACTTTTAAAACTTTATGTTCAAGATTGTCAAGCCAGATATGACCCTTTCCCCTAGAAAAAAGTCTCACTGTTCTTCCCCACTTTTCCCGGTTTACGTTTTGATCTCTCAGCTGCCAACACACAGTCCTGCTCTTCAAGGGCATTTGATGGTTTTCTGAATCTACAGAATTTATACAATCACTTAGGGGAAATGCTTTTACTTCATAAAGTCAAGGTAAAAGAAGAATGGTGGGCATTTCCAAAGAGGTTGGTGAATCCAGACGAAGCTCTTCAGCACAAACCTGCCAGCCCATGCAGGTGACGAGGCGGTGGAATCATGCCATGTCTGTGGACAGCTGTGCAAAGACTTGACAAGAAGCAGACGCCATGGTGAGACCGTGGACGACATCAAGCCAGGCGTGGTGGCACAGGCCTGTAAGCCCCAAACTCTGGAGGCAAAGGCAGATGGATCTCTGTGTGTTTGAGGCCAGCCTGGTCTGTTTAGCAAATTCCAAGCCAGTCCACAGAGTACAACCTTGTCTCAAAAACAAAAGCAAAGGATGATGAAGAGATGGATCCCAGGTTAAGACTCTAGATGTGCTTTCAGAAGACCAGAATTCAGTTCCCAGCACCCCCTTCATGTGGCTCAAAACTGCCTGTGATTTCCTCAGGGGATCCAATACCCTCTTCTGGTCTCCAAAGGCACTCGGGCACATGTACACACACACACACACACACACACACCCCACACACAATCTTTTAAAAAAAGATAAAACAAAAAAATTAATTAGCATGTCAATAATTTAGTCTAAAGACAGAGTGTGTCTAATTCCAGTTGCAATAAGAGTAACAAAAATATAAAATAAAGGAGCTGCTTGGACTTGAGGCTAACCCTGATGCTCACTCTAACCTAATCCAGTATAAGCCTTGTCGGGCTGCTGGGCCTCGACTCCCACATCTGTGCTACAAAGGAACTGGATGGCTGTAAAGGCTTCTGAAAATGTTTACAAAGTGGTTGTTAAAACAGTCTCATCTCTGGAATAGTCTGACCTTATTCTTTCTTATAAGCTAATGAGTCCCTCAAATCAACTGTTGCAGGTTTTCTCGGAAGGCCAGGGGATAGGAATCTGAGGCTTAGTTTCGATTTGCATTCCCATTACATAAAAAATAATAAGCACCGTTTTGATCACTATTAGGGTACATGGAAGTTCCTTTCATCCTTCTGGACTTTTTTGTGTGATTCTTGTTTCTAATTCTTCTGAGGAAATCTTATATTGTTACATAATGCTGCATCATAGACTCTCAGGCAATGGATTCCTCATTACACATCCCATAGTGAGGTGGAATACACTCATGACAAACCATGGGTGTCAGGTCTCATGACAAGCCACACAACTGTGATTAATTTTGTGGAATTACAGGGACCTATCAAGCTGACACAGAAAGGGAAGCATGACCAGGCGCCCCCATTTTACAGATGGATTGCTGAGGTCAGAAAGGGGAAGTGAATGTTTAAACAACCCAGTGAGCTACAGGCAGAGAGGAAACCCGAGTCTGTGTCTTAGGGTGTACATCATATCAGTATTTTAGAGATGATGAAATGCTGATTTTTATTCAGTACATCCATCAGCTTTTCAAATAATAAATATGGAGAATGTTCATAGGACCACCCCTCGTTTATTTCCTTGTGAAAACAGAAGCCAAGTTTCTCTTCCCAAAGGTTCACTTTCCCAAGTGTTGTCAGGGTTTGTACTTCTTGAACCATTTAGTTCTCTTCACCTTCTGACAGATTCTTCTGCATTTTGTAGCCAATCCACAAACTTTCATCTGGTCAAGAAAGGCACGTTTGCCTTTGGCACGTCTTTAGACCACTCCAACACTGCTTCTTCACTCAGAACACCGGCTCTATAAAAGAGGACCACAATCTTCCGGCAGGCTTTCATGAAGTGGATGTTGTTATAGCAGTATTCCTGAATCTTCTGGAGGAGGATCAGCTCAGACTGGCCTTGGGAGCAGAACACAGCCAGTAGGGGAGCGTATTGTTCCGCAAGGAGTTCTCCCTTCTTGCTCCAGTCAACAGCTTTCATGATGCAGGCAGGTCCACAGAAGCCCAGTCCCGGCTGTCTCAGGAAGGTCATTGCTTTTCATTTCTTCCTTGGGCATTCCTGGGACAGCCGCTCTTACAGTTCCTTCTGCAGTTCCTGGTGCCCAGTGACTGCTGGACTCCAAGAATGTCCGATAGCTCCTTCAGTCCCACGTCAGTGAAGTATTTAGCAAAATGATCCACACTCTGCCTATTCACTGGGGAGAGTTCGAGCAGCCTGTTGTCTAAGCTGGCTTTTCTCAAGGAAGAGGTAAGAGAATTGGCATCTTTTTCTGCCGTCCAGGCTTTGAAAAATTTGACAGCAGATGATGCTGCGATGCCTTCTTTGACTGAGCTGTCAGTGAAGAGATTAGTGAGATGATCTGGAAGGTGCCGTTGCCCATCAGGATCCCAGACAGCATTGCCAAGTTTGCCTGCTCGGTTTCAGAAAAGGCTTAAGGAAGAGGAGAAGCTTCTTCATTTCATCTTTAAATGCCTTTTCCAAATACTTGTATCTCCTGATGAGTTTATTGAAGACCTGAGCATAGTTTCGGATGGTTTCATGATCTTCATTTGCTGAGAACACACAGTGGTTGGTCACCTTGGTCTTGTCATCATCTACGCGTGTTCCTCCGGGACAAGCAGACTGCCAGCCACCAGGAGATCAAAGAGTGTCTGCACAGCAATGGGAATCTAATCTTGAGCCTGTAGAATCCAAAAATTTGGCTACAGCTTCAAGGTCATCACCAGCTTCATTAAGTCTTTGGACAAGTGTAACCCTGAAGACCGTGGGTTCGAATCTCTCTTTTTCTTCCCATTTCCGAGTTTTGAACTGCTGGCCTGTTAGCACTGGCTTCTGATGCTTATTCATAAAATTACTGTCCCAGGAGGGAGTGATAACACACGGGGCTGGCAGCTGTGATGGGTCCTGCAGTGCCGGTGGGGGCAGCGGCGGAGGCAGACAGTCTCACATGGCTTTCTTTATACAAAGACACCAAGGGCCAGAAGAAGGTGTCAGATCCTCTGGAGCTGAAGCTGGTGGTTGTGAGCTGCTGCGCGTGGGTGCTGTGAACCAAACTGATGTCCTCTGCAAGATCACTGTGCTCTCTTAACCGTGGAGCCACCGCTCCAACCCTCTTGTGTCTCTTCTTTAATATGAGTAATGACATTCTTGGCCAATACTGTCACACTTGGCTTAGTATAAGCATTCGTTTCCCAGCATTGTATCCAAGTGATGAAGCGACATGACCATTTGATCCCACCACTAACCCCACCTGGAGTATGACATGTGGAATGCAGGCCAAACGCAAACACAGATTCCGCAGACTGAGGAAGACATCACAGAGCCACTGAGCTGCCATCTGCTGACAAGAAGCTTGCCTGACAAGACATACTGCTGACTCCCTCAAGGATCAGATGGCAGAAGCCCCATATTAAAGGGTGACGACGACGCAATCTAGGAGACGAGGCATAAGACAAGTGTGGTCGGTGTGACCGGGATCCCAAATCACCGAGAGCCTGGCATCCTGCATTTGTCCACTTCCCAGCCTATGTGTAACATCCCTCAAAAATCCGGGGAAGCGATTCAGTTTAATACCAACTTGAGACCCTGCAGACAGAGTGGTTATTTGGAGGAAAGTATGTATTGAAGAATCAGCAACTATATATTAGCTCCCCAGTATGAGATAAGCAAAGTGCACGAAATTGAAAATTGTCCCGAAAATCAGATAAAATCACGGTCTTTCTGAGCCACTGCTCTGGGCTCAGATGAGGCCACTTGCGTGCTGGCCCTGAGCATGTCCACCTATGTCCACCTTCCCCTTGGAAGCTTCCTTGGGCTTCTGTGTCTATTAGCATCTCCGTCCAGGCCTCTGGTCTAGGTGCAGGAGAGCCAGCCCTCCCACAGGCCACTCCCTGTGGCACTGTTGAGTCACAGCAGAATCTCACGAGCATCTTCCATGATTTTCTGGGCTTTGCTGCCATCCCCAGCTCACGGTCTCTGCGTACGGCTTTTGGTCAGGGGATTACAAAGAGGCAGCTGACTTTGGAAAGAGGACGCCCATCCCTCTGGCCGAAGCTGCCTGGTTGCAGGCCGTGTGTTTAGCATGGAGTGCAAGCTCCTTTCAGCCTCTGGCCTCTTTGCACAGGGCTCACTTTGGACACAGGCACGGGGCGGTTTGGTCTAATCTTTCCTTTAGTTACTCACAGCACAGCTCAAGATGAAGTTCTTAGCAAAGGTATTTCAAAGAAAGCATCCAGTTATATAAGTACTTTCCAACTGGTCATTGTGGAAATAAAGCACTCAAAGGCTTATAGAGACTAAGTGTATTGCAAAAGAACCTTTGGTGTGTGTGTGTGGGGGGTAACAGAGACTCACTCTTCTTTACATTTTTCCCGAGACAGTCAAATCCCCATTATTTATATGGCACAGGCTTCTCGCTAGTTGGTGTGTGTGTGTGGGGGGGGTAACAGAGACTCACTCTTCTTTACATTTTTCCCGAGACAGTCAAATCCCCATTATTTATATGGCACAGGCTTCTCGCTAGTGTCGGCAAACAGTGCAAACTGAACAGCGTGTCTCCAGGGAAAGTTACCCCTTAGGCCTGCCCTTGGAAATCCCTTGCCAGACCACTTTAAAGACTCCATTTTTAGGCCTCCACCAGGCATCTATCTCTGTGTCAGGCTTTTGTTATTGTGAGGTCTGGGGCTAACTCCCTGCTTTGCTCTGTGTCCCTGGACAATGACTGCCTCTTCCTCTTGTAGGCAGCTTTTTTAGGAGAAAAAAGTCCCCCCAGCTCAGTGACCAGCTTTGAGAAAGCCTCATTGACAGAGAAACCATGCCCCCTTCCTCCAGGCACAGCCTGCTCCCCACTAGTTCACCAGCACTGACTGTGTGGGCAAACAAGGACAGGCATGCACATTGTGGAGGTTGTCAGATGCTAGGAGAAAGAGTTTTTTTTAAAGTAAATTTAAAAAGATAACTTCAGAATGGTGTGTTAGAGCTAAAATGAAGAGAATGATGATGTAATATGGATAGGTGGTGGGGTTCTTAGAGCAGGCTGACCACAAAGCTTGCTGAAGAGCAATCTTAAGCAGGCAAGAAGAACCCAGGGAGGGGAGGAGATCCTAGAAAAGGGAGGAGATCCTAGGGTGGGGAGGAGATCTCAGGGTGGGGAGGAGATCTCAGGGTGAGGAGGAGATCCTAGGGTGGAGAGGAGATCTCAGGGTGAGAAAGAGATCTCAGGGTGAGGAGGAGATCCTAGGGTGAGGAGGATCTCAGGGGGTGGAGG
>NW_008353556.1:18353-59602 GCF_000622305.1 Nannospalax galili
CCTAGGGTGGGGAGGAAATCTCAGGGTGGGGAGGAGATCTCAGGGTGGGGAGGAGATCTCAGGGTGAGGAGGAGATCCTAGGGTAAGAAAGAGATCTCAGGGTGAGGAGGAGATCTCGGTGAGGAGGAGATCCTAGGGTAAGGAAGAGATCTCAGGGTGAGGAGGAGATCCTAGGGTGGAGAGGAGATCTCAGGGTGAGAAAGAGATCTCAGGGTGAGGAGGAGATCCTAGGGGTGAGGCAGAGATCTCAGGGTGAGGAGGAGATCCTAGGGTGGGGAGGAGATCTCAGGGTGAGGAGGAGATCCTAGGGTGGGGAGGAGATCTCAGGGTAGTGAGGACATCTCAGGGTGAGGAGGAGATCTCAGGGTGAGGAGGAGATCCTAGGGTGAGGAGGAGATCTCAGGGTGGGGAGGAGATCTCAGGGTGGGGAGGAGATCTCAGGGTGAGGAGGAGATCTCAGGGTGAGGAGGAAATCCTAGGGTGAGGAGGAGATCTCAGGGTAGGGAGGAGATCCTAGGGTGGGGAGGAGATCTCAGGGTGGGGAGGAGAGCCCAGGTGGGGAGGAGATCCTGGGGTGAGCTGTTAGCCAGCAGGCCCAGGAGCTGCAGGTGGGCAACCAGCAGAGCCAAGGGGACAGGCTGGGAAACGGACACATCCACAGAGGGAGTGTCAACTTGACTGACTGAGAGGTGATCAAGAGATTCACAGGCATTTGTCTGGCTTACCTTTGATGGTTTCAAGAGAGGACTGCCTTGTGGACAGTGCCTCCAGTGTGGACAGTATCATTCAGCAGCCTGGTGGGACACCACAGCCAGTCTCCTTCGCTGTGCCTCTCACCTATATGGCTTCATGCTCAGACTGAGGCACATCATTGGTCCCTCCTGGTCTGAGGCCTCCATCTTCTAAGAATGTAGAGCTGGTTTCTCTGGCTTTCCGTGTAGAAGGCCACTGTGGGGCTACACAGTCTCTGACCACATAAACCAATCATTTGTCTGTTCCTCTAGAGACCTGACTAATACATGGAGTGGCATTTGATTCATGACCTGAAAATAAAAACGACCTAGCTGAGCAGACAGCTGCAGGAAGAATGCTTTGGGTGCAAACCCAGCATGCTTGAGAAACTCCTTGAAATGTGAACTTTCAACATGGGCTGGAACGGCACGGAGAAGAAAAGGACAAGACCTGCCTGGGTTTTTGCTTCTGAGAAGCCATTACAGACTTACACAGACAGAGATGATAAGAGACTTAAATTCCAGAATATATATGATGCTCTTTTATGGACTAGAGATGACACAGGAAGTGAGAAGAAAGCTGAGGGACCATTTGAATTACCACAGTGTCCACCAGCGGTGTTTGAAAAGGGAAGCGTCCTAGGAAACCACCAGATACCATCAGAGTCACGGCACACTGGGAAGGAAAGGCTGTCAGTTTTTGATTCAGTGTGTGATGCCGTGAGGGGAAGAAGGAATCAAGGAAAACGTGCAGCATTTCAAAACAGGTGCAGGTGATGCTGCTGTTTAAAAGTTGGGTTAAACCAAGCATGGTGGTGCACGCCTTTAATCTCAGCATTCAGATAGGTCTCTGTGAGATCAGATCGAGGCCAGCCTGGTCTGCATAGTGTGTTCCAGGCCAGCTGGGGCTACAGGGAGACCCTGTCTCATAAAAACAAGGTACTTGGGTTAGTGGAATCCATGGCTCAAATGTGAGGAAATAATCACGTGCAGTTACTGAATAAGAGGCACTCTCTGACTAGACCTTAACAGCAAGTTGCCACCATGAACCTGAAGGTTGACAATGAGATCGAGGGCACGGACATTATTTTGAGAGTCGTTTGCCCTAGGCTTGTGTTTTAATTCTTGATCCCAGCTGTCCCTCCTCTTTAAGAGGTGGAGCTTTGCTAAAGGCAGTACTTTACTGGAGTGGGTTTTGAGGCTCACGATGGCCTCCACTTGCTGCTCTCGTGCTCTCTTATTGGCACATAGGCCATATGCAGGAAAGTGCCAGGTAGCCACCAGGTGACAGCATGTATCCTTGCTCCCAGGGACATTGTATAGGAAATAAATCACACACAGTTTGCTTCCTGGTCAAACTGGTTGTGTAACAGATTAATTACTGTTTATTTGGGGTCCCTGGATCTCTGGCATCAGCCATTTTGTGCTGACTCATAGCCATCTGGATGTCTAGCATTCATCATCTTGGCCCATGCTGGATATCTGCATGGGAACCACAATTCTAAACATAAACGACCTCTTACAGCCTTTAGTCTCCAACAAGAGAAACTAGTCAATGTCTACTCCTTCCTCTTAATGTTTCAGAGACAAACTTTCAGTTGCATCAAAGTTCTCCCTGAGAAACCAATGACTTCATTGGGCTTATTTGCAGAGTGTGGGTGAGGGGTTACTTACAGGAGAGTGAGTGCCCCCAAGGCAGCCACTCTGTAAAGTCTTTACCCAGCATGGATAATGGCTTCCCCATAGCCACATGGATGATGGCTTCCCTAAGTCACATGGATGTTGGCTTCCCCATAGCCACACATATGATGGCTTCCCCCAAGTTGCATGGATGATGGCTTCCCCATAGTCACATGGATGATGCCTTCCCCATAGCCACACATATGATGGCTTCCCCCAAGTTGCATGGATGTTGGCTTCCTCAAGTCACATGGATGAAGGCTTCCTTGTAGCCACATGGATGATGGCTTCCTCATAGTCACATGGCTGATGACCTCCCCAGTCACATGGATGATGGCTTCCTCATAGTCACATGGCTGATGACCTCCCCAGTCACATGGATGATGGCTTCCTCATAGTCACATGGCTGATGACCTCCCCAGTCACATGGATGATGGCTTCCTCATAGTCACATGGCTGATGACCTCCCCAGTCACATGGATGATGGCTTCCTCATAGTCACATGGCTGATGACCTCCCCAGTCACATGGATGATGGCTTCCTCATAGTCACATGGCTGATGACCTCCCCATAGTCACATGGATGATGGCTTCCTCATAGTCACATGGCTGATGACCTCCCCAGTCACATGGATGATGGCTTCCCTAAGTCACATGGATGATGGCTTACCCCATAGCCACACGTAGGATGGCTTCCCCCGAGTTGCATGGATGTTGGCTTCCTCAAGTCACATGGATGATGGCTTCCTTGTAGCCACATGGATGATGGCTTCCTCATAGTCACATGGATGATGACCTCCCCAGTCACATGGATGATGGCTTCCCTGTAGCCACATGGATGATAGCTCTCTGTAGTTGCATGGATGATGGCTTCCCCATAGCCACATGAATGAAGCCCTTTTCCCCTAGTCCTCCCCATCTGTGTACTCCAGCTCCTCTCAAGACTGAAGGCTGTGGGTAATTAGATGAAATTGCATTCAACTGGTGGGGGGAGTGACTGGATCCTGAGGTGAGGTGCACCCTCACCACCTCCTCATTCTAGGAAAGAGCAGCAATGAGAATGTCCAGCTGGGATGGTTTTTAGCCGGTAGACACAGCTGGTCTTATGATGGTGGCAGTGATGGAGGATAGTGGTGTACAACACACATACATACACCCAAAGAGCCTGGGCAGCTACAGAAGAGGTAGACAGCCAAAGAGGCAGACAAAATGGGGTGGACAGTAATAGAAAGTGAAAATGACCGAAAGTCAATTGACATTGTGTTATTCATACCTCATTTTATGTGGTCTTGTTAAAATTACTTTTCTGGCTGAAAAAAAGTCAACAGAGTATGTTTCGAAACTTTCCAAGTCCAAAGGCAGTGAAGGCCACTCTTCAGGACATTGCCTCACCCCAATGAATGGAGTAAGTTGGACATTATCAACATTTGGAATGTTGCACGTACTGTTCATGAGAACACAAATTTGGGCAGGTGCGGGAGTAGACTGTGGTCAAAATGTCTGCGAGAAAGGTTTTTAGCTCGGAGATTCAAAGAAATGAAAAAGAAAAGTGATCAGAAAGGTATCCAGGAACAGTAAAGTGACAAAAAGACTTGGACACGGATGCTTCCCAGCCTCTGTGTTTTATCCCAAGGTTCCTGCCCATGAGATGCTGTTCCCGGCAGAGGGGATCTTGTCTGGCCAGTAGACAGACGATTCAAACTACTTCTAGATGGGTCTCTTTCTAGGCTCTCAGAAAGTCTTCAATTGGAGGGCCTGAGTGTCAGACTTACCCTTTGCACACCTGCAAATATGGACATTTGTAGGAAAATTACTTTCCCCATATTCATCAATTCAAATGCTTGTTCTCTGAGCCCATCTTGGAATGCTGGGCCTGCTGGTTGCCTCTGGCACGATCTCCCTCTTTCTCATTCTGCCTCTTTGCTTAGAATTCACTTAGAATTTCCTCTTTGCTTAGAATTCACTTCAGTGTGACCTTTTGATAAGCTTCAGGGCCACAGCAATACGTTCTGTTTAAATATGGACGAGAGGATGCTTAGAGGCTGGATTAAGACAATTTAAAGTTCAGCCTTTTCTCAAGTCTACTTGATGTGAATATTACCTGCAAAACCACAATCAAGAGAAATATCTCGATTAGTCATTGCCTCATGGGGTGCTCTGTCTTTTCTTAACAAAACACTCATTTCTCTACTCATCTGGCTTCCCTCCTCCCTCCCTCCCTCGTCACAGTGCCCCCCATTATCCCCACCCTCCCCCCAATACCTCCCAATGCCCACCATCCTTCCTCTCCTGACTTCCCTCCCTCCCCGACACCATGGTCCCTGCATGTTCCTCCCTCCTCTCCTCCCTGCCCATTACTCCCACTTCTTCCACCTCCCTCAGGTGACATCTGTTCCCTACTGTCCCCCTTTCAGGTTGTTTCTTGTCCTTTACCTCCATGTGTCCTTTCCCTTTCCCTGGCTCCTGGTGTTACATCAGGATTTATACACTCACATATAAGGGATTGGTGCTGCAATCCACAAATGAGGGAGAACGTACATCACTTGCTTTTCTGTGTTTGTGTTACTTAACAGCATAACACTCTCTAGTTCCATCCATTTATCTGCAAATTTCATAATTTCATCCTTTCTCACTGCTGAGTACAACTCCATTGAGTAGACGTGTCACATTTTCATTATCCACTCATCAGCTGAGGGACATTTAGGTTGTTTCCATTTCTTAGCTACTGTGAAGAGAGCAGCAAACATGGATGGACAGGGATCTCTGCAGTAGGATGAGTCCTTTGGGCATGTGCCAAGCAGTGGTATCATTGGATCATATGTGAGGCTCATTTTCATAGTGGTTGCACGAGTTTGCCTTCCCACCAGCAGTGAATGAGCGTTCCTCTTTCTCCACATCCTCTTCCCACCAGCAGTGAATGAGCATTCCTCTTTCCCCACATCCCCTCCAGCATTTGCCATCTTGTCCCCTGATCTTTGCCAATCTAGGGTAAGATGGAATCTTAAAGTGGTTTTTATCTGTATTTCTCTGATTACTAAGGACGTTGAGCACTTTTTAAGGTGCTTCTTAGCCATTTTTATTTCTTCACTTGAGAACTCCTGTTTAGGTCTATGAATCTCGGGGGGCAGGAAACCTAGAGGGAAAAGTGATGCCCTAGACACCCTATGAGAAATGCACATAGAATGTCTGAACATTAATGCATGTGTCGACCTGAGAGCTGCCTGGTAGGGAACACACTGCCAGACAGAAGAGACCTCCCTTAGAGTGACAAGCATGCCATACAGCACTCATCAAAGAAGTTTCTTTTTTGCAACAGATGGAGGCCCCTGCAGAGTTGTACATCTGGTCAGGCACAGAGAACATATGTCTGGGAGATGCCCAGTACTAGGTGACACATCTGCCGTCAAATCTCTACAACCAAGGCTCATGGAACATAGCGGAACAAGGGGTAGAGAGGGGCACCCCTCAACTCTCACCAGTGTGGCTTCTATGCACATCAGAGTGCGTTACACGTAGAAAGCCTCAACTGGCCAAGTTTTAACGAATAAGAGACTGTAGAGCGTAGGATGGGACTCCTGTATGGAACCTCACCCACCCACAGCTCAGGGACCATTGTGGAAGAGGAGACAGAAAGACTGTAAGATCCAGGGCTGATTCATGAACACAGAGAGGTGGAGACTTCCGGGCCACTGGAGGCTTGCTCATGTGAGCCTGTGGCAGTGATGGCATTGAACTCAGGACCCACATCAGCTCAATTAAACAAGGGCCCAAAGGGGAGGTGAGAAATAGGCGGTGGCCAGCACTAGATTGAGAACTACTTGAGACTAATTGCTGCTGGGTGAAGAAGAGTATGACTTACCTATGACCACTAGATGGGCCAACTAGACTGCAGTGGACACATTTACACTGAAGGACATTTGGGTACAAACACCTGAATGAATAGGACTCAGCATGTATGGCGGAGTGTGCAGGGTTTGGTAGGGGAAGAGGGGGAGGTGTGGGTGGGGAGGGGTCTGGATGTGAGGGGAAAATGTGTGAAAATTTAAAAGCTCAATACAAATAAAAGGAAGAAGAAAGAAAGAAAGAAAGAAAGAAAGAAAGAAAGAAAGAAAGAAAGAAAGACAAAACAAAAAAACCTGGAATGGAAAGTGAATATATATATAAAGTGTGTGTCGTTATCGGAGAGTTTCCCCCAGCTACTCAGTAGAAGAACTGGCAACTCATATTTGAATCTATATACTCAGCAAACGCACTGCTCTTCTAATAACGATAAGCCTGAGAGTTTAGGTGTGCAATCCCCCATGTGGAACCACCCTCGTCCCCTTAGACCTCAGCCTGCTGGAAACAGTATGATTGAGCAATGAATCTGCTGTTTCAAGATCTCATCATGAAACTGGGATCACAAGAGTGCCCGTGTCGTGAGTGTTTTGAGGGTAAGCCGTAAGAGCATGTATAAAAGCTCTAGGGCAGAACCTGGTATACACTCAGTTCTGAATGAAAACTCTAACAATAAAATAGTGCCATGCTTGGAAGATTCGTGGGTAAATGACACGGTTCTTGACTTTGAGGGTCTCTGATGGTTCAGGAAGTGGGACTGAAGGTCATGGAGGAGAGTGTTGAGATAAGCCACTTCAGATGGATCTCAGTCATGTCACCTGAATGCAAGTGAGAAGGAAGGGTCTGGAAACAGGTTCTGATGACAGGTTAGCAGCAGAACTCTGTTGGGCGCACGACATTCAAGTAAGAAAGTCTGACTGGAGTAAACCTTGTCGCAGCAGCATTTTGGAAGACCACACTCAAGGCTGGGTACAACAGGGCTCTTTTGTAGCTTCTCATTTTCCCATCTTTCCCTATGAGAAAGAAGGTCAATCAGTGTGAGAAATGGTGTCATTCATTAAAACATATCTCCTTTATATAAATGGGAATATGTTTAATACCAAACGGAGATTCCATCAATCGGATAATCTGTACGTGGTCATAAGGGAGAGAAAAATTGTAAAATCAAAACAAGAACATTTTCAGTGTTCAGAACCCAATTCTGATGAACTAACTTCATATTCTAGAATTCAATCCCTTACATTGTCAGGGTTAAGCACATGGAATCTTACTATTTCACTTTTCTGTATCATAAATACCTATTAACAGTTGAATAACTTGCTTGAAATTTTAGCTGATTCCACACAGCATAGAAAATCAAATCAGCGTCTGCTTTTAATAAGCATGTTTGTATGTACATGTGCAGAGCCAGCCCACTCAAACAGGGAAAATAAAAGAAACATTAGTACCTTCACAAGGGCCTGGTTACAAATGGGGCTCGGCTTAAGAAACTACCAAGAAAAAGCAAAACTCCTCTGAGTTAGTGACCTTAGGGACCCAGGGAGTCAATCAAAGCCTGGAGCCAGGCGACGAGCGAGCACGTGTGGCTTACAGATGGTGGCCTCAGGTGACGCTGTTGGAGACGCCTCAGTAAGAAGGATGGTCTGACTGCAGCTTTGGTTGGGGGACACTGGCGCTCTGGACGGGGAGGCCTCTTACCTGGGCTGCTTATGTACCATGATCCTCCACTGCTTTCTCTTCAGCTCTAAGTCAAAGGAAAGCAGATGCATGGATGTCATGTCTTTTTGTTCAGTTGTGGTTTTGGAAAAGTATTAATTTACTCAATTTTTCCCTCCTACGTTATTTTTTGAGACATTAATATTGCTGACGCCATTTTCTTTTTTGCTTTCAGGGTCATTCTGAGATCTGGGCACCCAAATGTCCACCTGTTAGCCTCACCTCCTTCCTGCCTCAAATGAGCATGCTTTGTGCCTTATTCAGTGGCTCTGCTATGTGCCTGCTTTGTTCTTAGTAAAGCCAAGGCAGAAGTCAAACACTTTCCATAATGTTCTCTTAAAACTGTCTGCTCATCAGGAGAGAAGTTTGTGCAAACCAATAGATTGTAGGAAAGAAAAATTCATTTATTGATTGATTGATTATTTTATGTGTATGAGTGTTTTGCCTGCATGTATGTAAGTGCATCTGTATCACACAATGCTTGTGGAGGACAGGTGAGGGGGTTAGATCCTCTGGAACTGGAATTATGGGAAGTTGTGAACCTCCATATGGGTGCTGGGAACCAAACCTGGGTCCTCTGCTAGAGCAGCCAGTGCTCTTAACCACTGAGCCATCTCTTCAGCACCAAGCAAAGAAAAACTTTCATGGAGCAGGTAGGGAAGTCCTGCATGTTAGTGGAAAGCCTGTGTAACAGACAGTTCCCTGCTTCTGCTGAGAGCACTGCATGAGAGGCCAAATGGTCATGGGTCCATTCTTCCATCTTAAGACTTGGGAAGGGCCAAATAAAAGTTTACCACCTTCAAATCTAAAAATCATTATTTTAAGCACGTACAGTTGATCTCAAGAGTCCTCCACAAGAAAAGACTGCAAAGTGGGCTTCTGGGTACAGTGAGGTTTGTTCACAGTCTTGATGCCACCAATCAGCTTTGAGGGATGCTAACTTGAACTAACTAAGTACACGGAATTCTTATCACTGTAACACATACAATTCAAAATTTTGTATTTATTTGTTATCTGTTTCATTTTCGGATTGCAGCTGTATAGACAGGTTTTTCTGTTTTGCTTGCTTGTGTAACACTACCGTTTAGAAAAACCACTAGAACATAGTCTCAACTCAGGAAGCCTTTGCCCAACGAAGGGTCTATCTCCTTGTCTTTCCTAACATGCCTGGCCTACAGTTTAGCCCTGAACTCATTTATTCTTGATCCCTCAGGATCCAGAGTGCTCCCTGTTCACAGAGCACTACAGTAAGTGTGGAATTGCCATTTCTTTGCACCCCTTCCACTTCTCTACCTTCTTCGGTCAATGTGTATATAACAGCCCTTCAACTTGATCTGGATACAGCTCTGGACATGGACTTAGTATTCGACTGATGCTATAGATGTCCTGTTCTTGGCTTTCTCTTTGTTGAGCATGACCTTGTCCACAGGACCTTCAGAAACAGAGTGCATGAGTGCCCGTATTTCTGCCATATGCCCTTGCCTGCTCAGACAGACTTGGGTGAGCCACATGGAGAACCTGGCCCTGGAGTAGTTCAGGCACAGCGCAGATGATTCTTTCTCTTTCTCTTTTCATTTCCCTGATTCATTTTCTCACTCCTGTGTTTAGTGATAGATGTTTAGTCAGTTTACACACTGTTGGGTGTTGTTGTTTCAGGGTCACTGAGAGCTGCTGTGACTGTAGCTACCACTGAAGGAGCCCCAAGAGATACAGAGGAGTAAGGGACGTGTGGATTGTGCAGGTCCTCCAAGCAGGAACAGGACTCCTGCACAGAGATAACCTATGACCACGGGGTGCACGGGCCCCGCTGGAGAGAAGGCTCAGGTGATGCAGTGTGAGTATGAAGAGCTGACAGTTCTCACCCACCTCCACCCCTGGCTTTTCTGCCGTGCATTTCAGCAAGCTGGTAACAGAGCTCATGTTTTCACATTCTGGACACTGGTAGGAAGTTCAAACCAGGTCAGTCCTTACCTGAGAACTTCACCTCAGCCATACCATACCACCTCAGCCATACCACCTCAGCCATGATAAACCCCCCAAACCAATCTCTCCTCTGCTCTCTTAGGCCTCTTTGCAGGTGCTTGAAGAGCCTGCCTTCTTTGCCCCAAATGTCCTACTTTACAAAAAAATAAAAATTTCATTGTCTCTTGGTATGTGTGTGGTATTATCATCAATGTGAACATCTGAACCAAATTTTGGATAGGAGATCTCTTCTTCAGTGGCGGGGGAGAGAGAGAGAGCGGGGAGAGAGAGAGAGAGAGAGAAGAGAGGGAGAGAGAGGGAGAGAGGAGAGGGAACAGAGAGAGAGAGAGAGAGAATGAGCTTTACATTTTTACATAACATTAAGACACTATGAAGAGGAATGCTTCTAGTTTCTTGTGCTAGACACTGATAAGATTACATCTATACCATACTATAAACTCTGTTTCCATGGGGCTGAGCTCCTGACAGCAGGACCCTCTGGTGATTATACCCAAAGGCCATTCCTCTCTGTAAAGTATCAATACTTTTTCCCAGAGTTTGGACTTGGCCTTTACTAGTACAATTTTATTGAATTTTTGTGATTATATATCCAAGGGATAACCAGTTGTTGAAAAAGAAACACCTTGCAATTTGGGTTATATATAAATAATAATTGCCCACATTATAGATTAAGTCCTAAGGACGGTCTGCCTCATCCATTCCCAGAGCACAGAGAGTGAGGAATGGAGAGACTCTGCAGCTGGGGTGTGGTCCCCCCACCCCAGAGAACGCAATAGGGTCGTTCTTTTTGGTTGTCAGGTTTGCTGTTAATTTTGTCTGCAGTTGCCAGGCAACGGCAGGACAATGTATAAGGAGAATTATTGATTCTCACTTGTCTTCTGACTGGAGCAGGTTTGCAGCTGATTTCCAAGTAACTCCTCATCTTCATGGTAATAAATACAAACATTGGTTCGATTCACCCCTTGCAGTTAGTGCCTTCGTGACAGATTGTGCTTTTAAAATAACCAACCATCTCCTCACTAAAATCAGCAAATAAAAAGCTACACTTGAACAGATTCTTCTAACACGTAAAAGTGTAGGACTAATGACTTTTGGTTAAGAGAAGGGAATTGTGGAAGGTGAGCACAGGCGTAGGCAGAAGGCTCTCGGCATCACGTTGTAGGAGCCGACTCCCCGTGGAAAACGTGACTGACTTTGACTGAGCACCAGCTTCCTCACTGAAACTCAATTTCCCACATTGGGGGGGGGGGCTTGGCTTAATTACGCTAATTCCCTGGCCTTATGCAGTTCTCTCATTCCCCAGCTCCCCCTGAAGAAAGGCGATATCTCATGGTTCTGAGCTGAGCTGCATTTCCCTAAAAGCACTCTCCCTCTAAGCCTCTTTGTGTGTTGTGTTCTCAGTGCTGAAGACCTTTCTCATACCTTTTCTTCCATTTACTCTGGAGACAATGCTTTCAAAGAGTAACTTGGGCAGCCACTGGCCACAGAGTCGACCCCTCACTGCTCAGCAGTGGTTTGAAAGCTTCTGGTCCAACACCACATGAAGATTTGATTTTTCAGGATATTTTTAATGAGGATAGTGGTAGTCTCACAGCTTCAGAACATATCTCCTATCTAAAATAGGCACATTTTACCTAAGGACCAATAACTCAAAAGCATTTCAGTATGGTTTTACTGCGAAAAAAGAGAGACTTTCTTCCCCATCGAGCTGAGATGTGAGGTGCATCACATTCAACACTTACATACAAAAGTCCGTAGCTGCAAACTCATTTTTAACATAGGTCCCAGTGGTTATCCCTTTGCAGGAATTTTCTGGGGAGAAAATATAATTAGGTAAAAACCATACTCATTAAAAATTTATTTCTTAAAGTAAAATTTCACGGGTAAATGTAATTATGCAATCAAACTTGCAATGTACCAATATTGCAATGGGGTGTGCAAATCATTTATATATTTAATATGGATTATAAAAGACAAAATTCTTCAAAATGTTAAAGCTATGTTAATTTCTTAAGGGGTATACAGGATGGATAGTTTAAAACTGTGAAATAAAAAACATGGAACAGAGGAGACAGAGGGCAAAGCATTTGGTTTTGTAAGTGGTCACAGTGAAGGTATCAGGAGGCTAAACAGACTAATGTAACTATACAGCATCTTATATAAAGTGTCTGGTAACTGTGGAGCAAAAATTTAGAGTAGATATGTAACAATTTCAAAGCAAGGAATCAAAGCCCATCACTAGCCAGAACCATCTAGACCCAGAGAAAGACGGAAAAGAGAGGAAAAGAGACGTCTACAAACGCACCAGGGCACACCAGAGCTGTGGGGACTCATCACCCACAATAGCTGCCCGGCCGGCAGATGGATTCAACTTTCTAATAAAACAGAGTGAACGAACCCATTGCCGTGCACCTCCCCAATGCATGTGTCCACAGAGCCTCTTTACCTTCAAGACAGAGCGAGTGAAAAGATGGAAAAGCTTTTCCACAGACGTGGAGACCAAGAGCGAGTAGGTAGCGAGCATCACATAAAGCCGGCTGTAAGTTGGACTGTCGGTGAAGACGAAGGCCATGACGCTACGAAAGGTCAGTGTTTCATCAAGATAAAGCTATTGTAAAGGTTGTAAATATATGTCAATTAATATTGGAGTACCTGAAATATGAGCAAATATTATTAAATGTGGAGACAGACAGACGAACTGAGAAAACGATGCAGCAGCAGTAAGGGACCTGCCGCCTTGCTTCCCGACACAGGCAGCTCATCCAGGCAGAAAATCGCGTGGGAACACTGGCTTAATAGACGCTGTACCCCAGTGACTTTAACAAACATACACACAAAACACTGTCGACAGCACAAGGATACACATGCTTCTCAAGATCATGTCAGTCATTTCCTGGGGCACATACTATGTCAGAACACAAAACAAGTCACTAAACTTAGAAAGACTGAAACGACCTCATTTCTTCCAATCACAAGTCTTTGAAACCAGAAATCAGTAACCTACATTTTAAAAATCCATAAATATACAGCACCAGAGCCGCGGGTGGCCAAACAAAATCTTCAAAGGAAATAAAAGGGGAGACTAAGAAAACTTTTAAGAAAAAAAAGTGGAAATGCGTTATGCTAAAATCCCCATGGTACAAACAGAGCGATTCTGAGTGGTTTGAAATAATAAACACCTTTATCAAAGAGAGAGATTTCAAAAAAATTAACATTATATCTCAAAAAACTAGAAAAGAAGTTAAGTCTAAAGTTAGTACAAAGACAGAAATAATAAAGATCATGTCTGAAATGAATGAAGCCTAGCCTAGGAAAACACTAGAAAAGGTCAATAAAGCTAAAAGTTGTGTTTTGTAAAGATAAACCAACAAAACTTTAGATATACTACCAAGGAAAAAATTAAAAGAAGGCTCAAATAAAATCATAAATGGAAATGGAGGCATTTCAACACACATAAAAATACAAACGATCATGAGAGATGATCCATCGTGTAAGCAATTGTGTCCCATAATTAGTTTTGATATACCCAGCATCACAGTGTGGGGATTTCCTCTATTAGACTGGCCTGGGGCCACATCTGCAGACATTTTCTTGATTGCTAATTGATGTAGGAGGGCCCAGCCCACTGTGGGCGGTGCCATCCCTGGGCAGGGGGACCTCAGCTGTATAGAAAGGCTGGGGAAAGCAAGCCACTAAGTAGCCCTCCTCCGTGGTCTCTGCTTCAGGTCCTGCCTCTGCTCCTCCCTCCGTTCCGGCTCTGGCTTCCCTCCATGATCTAGTCATAGATTTTGTCACAGCAACAGAAAGCAGCTAAAACATGGTATAATCTAGAAAAATCGACACAATATATCATGACTATATCATGAATAAACAGAAAATGAACAAGTCAGTAATTAGGAAGGATATTGAATCAGCTATTTAAAAAGGTTCCCACTGTGGGCTGGAGAGATGGCTCAGCGGTTAGGAGCACTGGTTGCTCTTGCAGAAGACCCAGGTTCAAATTCCAGCACCTACACGGCAGCTAAAAGCCATCTGTAACTCCCGTTCCAGGGAATCCAATGCCCTCTTCTGG
Organism: Nannospalax galili; assembly: GCF_000622305.1. Taxonomy (NCBI): domain Eukaryota; kingdom Metazoa; phylum Chordata; class Mammalia; order Rodentia; family Spalacidae; genus Nannospalax; species Nannospalax galili. The sequence continues at coordinate 32,372 of NW_008353556.1, forward strand.
CTTCTGCTGTCATTGTACAATGTGGACATACTGGTGTACATGCATGCATAACACTCATACACATAAAATAAACAAATGAAAATATTTAAAAAGGTCCCCATTAAGAAAAGGCAAGGATCTGATGGTTTCACTGCTAACTCCTAAGAGTGATCCTTCTCAACCTCTTGCAAAAGTGGATGTAAAGGTCGTGCTGTGAAACATTCTGAGGCCAGTATCATCCTATATCAAAGCTAAATAAAGACAATACAGGAACAGGTAACTATCTCTGATGAACATATATGTAAATCTTGCAGTGGAGTACAAGTAAATTAGCTGGGCATGGTGGCTAATCACAGCCCTCAGTAGGCAGAGGCAGGTAGATCTCTAACGAGATCAAGGCCAGCCTGGCTTACAAAGTGAAATGCAGGCCAGCTGTGGCTACAGGGAAACACTGTCTCAAACAGACAGAAACAGACACATAAATTGAGCTCAGCATCACAGACTATCATTCACCATGGTCAAGTCAAATTTATCCTTCGAATAAATCACAGAATGAAAAACAGCACTACAAACTATGTCAATAGATTCCAAAAAACATATGACAAACTCAACATTTGTTCATGATAAAAAAAAAGCCTCAGTAAATGGATAAAGAAAGAAAATGGCAATTAAATTTGGCTCATATAATCTAGAAAAATCGACACAATATATCATGACTATATCATGAATAAACAGAAAATGAACAAGTCAGTAATTAGGAAGGATATTGAATCAGCTATTTAAAAAGGTTCCCACTGTGGGCTGGAGAGATGGCTCAGCGGTTAGGAGCACTGGTTGCTCTTGCAGAAGACCCAGGTTCAAATTCCAGCACCTACACGGCAGCTAAAAGCCATCTGTAACTCCCGTTCCAGGGAATCCAATGCCCTCTTCTGGCTTCTGCTGTCATTGTACAATGTGGACATACTGGTGTACATGCATGCATAACACTCATACACATAAAATAAACAAATGAAAATATTTAAAAAGGTCCCCATTAAGAAAAGGCAAGGATCTGATGGTTTCACTGCTAACTCCTAAGAGTGATCCTTCTCAACCTCTTGCAAAAGTGGATGTAAAGGTCGTGCTGTGAAACATTCTGAGGCCAGTATCATCCTATATCAAAGCTAAATAAAGACAATACAGGAACAGGTAACTATCTCTGATGAACATATATGTAAATCTTGCAGTGGAGTACAAGTAAATTAGCTGGGCATGGTGGCTAATCACAGCCCTCAGTAGGCAGAGGCAGGTAGATCTCTAACGAGATCAAGGCCAGCCTGGCTTACAAAGTGAAATGCAGGCCAGCTGTGGCTACAGGGAAACACTGTCTCAAACAGACAGAAACAGACACATAAATTGAGCTCAGCATCACAGACTATCATTCACCATGGTCAAGTCAAATTTATCCTTCGAATAAATCACAGAATGAAAAACAGCACTACAAACTATGTCAATAGATTCCAAAAAACATATGACAAACTCAACATTTGTTCATGATAAAAAAAAGCCTCAGTAAATGGATAAAGAAAGAAAATGGCAATTAAATTTGGCTCAGTCATATTTAGCATCATATTCACAAGTTAAAATTTAAAACATTTCCTCTAAGTTTGGTAATACAAAAGATGCTCATTATTCCCACATCTATTTGACAGCATCAGGAAGTAGGCTAGCCAATGTACTCAAGCAAGAAAAAGAAATAAAGGCTCTCTCGAGAACCAGAGGAAGAATTTAAACTGTCTCTGTCTGCAGATGACATGATTTTACATAAAACCCCAATTTAACAATATTGTTAAAACTAATAAATTCAGAGAAGCTGAAGTGCATACATGGAATTACCATACTTCTCTGCATAGACACAGCCTCCCAACACACCCTCCCAAAGAAATCAATAAAATAATCTCATTCACACTGGTTACAAAAATACTTAGAAAAGACAAATACTTGTATACTGATAGTAAAATTGTACCGACGTAACTTGGAGAAGATATATAAGTGAAAAATGTACCCCATGCTGAAGGATTTAATTAACATTGTTGAAGACTCTATACTACTAAAAGCAATCTACAAATTCAAGGCAGCCCTGTTGTAATCTCAAAAACATTTATCACAGAAATGCTAAAATATGATTAAATGTGTGTGGGACTACAAAAGATCCAGAATAGTCCAGGGAATCTAGAGCAGGGGAATGAAACTAGAAGCAGTGAACAGCCAGCTTCCAAATCCGTCATGAAGCCATCGCTGGGGGAGGGGACAGAGTAGAGAGCCCAGACGTAGCATAGCAAGGTTGGGGCTTCCGGTCAGCTGAATCCCAACAAATACCCAAGACATACAATAGGAAGCAAATGCCCTCTGATAATGGGTGTTGAGGAAAAATTACTCACATGCAAAGGAGAAAATCAGGCCATGGTCTTACATCGTATATAAAATTTCACACAATGTGCGTTAAAGACAGAATGAGACGAATATAAAACGCCATGTCATGGGTTGAGGTGGTGATTTTTCTGATGGGAAACTAATCTAACATAAACAGAGATCAAAGAAGGAAAGGGACCATATTGTACTAAAACATCCAAGCAGCCAAGGAAAGAATTATCAGAGAAAATCTACAGAAACAGAAAGAGTTCTCAGACTTTACACCAGGTAAGCAATTGATACCCCAATTTGTAAGCAATTAACTTAAGATCGCTTGGAACTCAAACGGCACAACAGCAAAAAATCAAAGGAGAAACAAAGAGCTTAGAGAGACATTCCTCAAGAGAGAATTTACAAACGGCCATGGGCCTGTGGAAACAATGCAGGAAACCAGTAATTATCAGAGAAACAAAGACTGAATTCACAGAAAAACATCACCTGGCACCCAACAGAATGGCTAATATAAAGAAGATGAGGGCTGGGAGATGGCTAGGTTGGTAAAGGGCTTGCCACACAAGCATGAGGTACAGACCCCAGCACTCTGTCATATCTCTAGACAAATAAATTTCTTACCGTATGCTAAATATGGATCCTTATATTTACAGACGAGCATACTGTATACCACTCATCAAAGAAGCTTCTTTTTGCAAGAGATGGAGGCTACGGTAGAACTCCACAACCGGTCAGAAACAGAGAGATATATCTGAGAGATGCCAAGTACTAGGTGACACATCTACAGTTGAACCTCTGCCCTTAGGGCTTGTGAAACAAGAGGCAGAGGGAAAACTAAGGCATCCCTCAACTCTCACCAGTAAAGCCTCTGTATACATACATAAAGTGATGTATACAGAAAGCCACAACTGATCAAGTTTTAGAGACTGCAGAGTGTGTATCCTTGGATGGGGCTCCTATATGGAACCTCACCCCCACCAGCTCAGGGACCATTGTGGAAGAGGAGGTGGAAAGATTGTAAGAGCCAGGGCTGGTCCATGAATACAGGCAAACAGAGACTTTCAGGTCACTGCAAGCTTGCATGTGTGAACTCGTGGCAATGGTGGCATTGAGCACAGGACCCATGCCAACTCAACTGAACAAGGGCCCAGAGAGGAGAAGAGAAATGGATGGATCTCTAGATGGGCTGACTAGACTCTCGTTAATATGGTGAATATGCTTATTAAATTTTATTAAACAGTATGTATCTCAAAACTTCCTGTTGTCGATGCCCACGATTGGGCCGTGTGCAGAGAATAAGAGATTTCAGAATGCTCAGCCCTAAACGGGACATCTATATCACACTCCTCCCCTCAAGGCTCAGGGACCATTGTGGAAGAGGGGGTGGAAAGACTGTAAGAGCTAGAGGTTATGGATGACTATACAGAAACAATGTTTCCTGGAGACAACAGAGTGGTTGCACATACGGACTCACAGCGGTTATTACAGTACGCACAAGACCTCTGCTAGATCAAGCGAGACAAAATGCAGCATAGAAGGGGAACCTGGGCAAGAAGCTTCACCCCTAGCTGAAGAACTATTGGCAATGGACAGCTGTTGGGAGAGGGAGAGCCAGTTTTCTCTAAGGGTGTGTGTGACACTGGGTAGGGTGACCATCTTCAGGAGATGGACCCACACCCAGGAGTGTTTGGGGAGCACATATTGGACTTGCTAGTTCTTTGTTTTAAAGGGCAGAAAACTGGGAAGGTAGGGAAGTAGGGATGAATGTTGAAGGAGATGGGGCTGACTATGATAAGACTACATTGTATGCACATGTCAGACAATAGTTATTATTTATCTTCCTGATGTCAAAAATTGAAGACTTTGTCTATTTTAAAATAAATTAAAATGTTTTTTTCTTAAATATTACTCCCGTATTTCCTTCTTTATAATTCATGTAAATTTAAATAAACCTTAGTACTACTATTGTCCTTACTTTAGATAATAATTATTTTATTTAAAATACACATACAGGCTAGAGAGATGGCTCAGTGGCTAAGAGCACAGGCTGCTCATGCAGAGGTCCTGGGTTCAATCCTGGTGCTCACATTGTGACCAACAACTGCCTGCAACTCTGGTTCCAGGAGATCCAACGCCCTCTTCTGACCTCCATGGGCATTGCATGATAGGGGGGCACTTACATACATGCAGACAACACATTCATCCACATAAAATAAAAATAATAATAGAGTATTTTAAATAAACATACTATATCATACATACCCTTTTGTGTCTAGATTTCCTTGGCTATGCAGAATAAAGTGCAAATCTATGACAAAACAGTAAAAGATAACAGCATTTATCCCAGAAGAGTTCAAGGACAGGCTGATTGAGTTGCCCCATATCTAAACTGCCTCTGGTTCATTTGCCCAAAGTCTTATTGCTAATTTGAGCAGAGCTGCTCCTGCTGGGATGGGTGGGGACGCTGAGCTGCTGAGCAAAGGAACTACTTATTTTAGTAGGATGGAGACATTAAGCTAGGAAAGCTCATGTGTTGGACGAATCTGTTGTGATGATCAGGGTGGCTGGGAGACATGGAGAGCTTCCACCCTTTCCTCCTCTAAATATATCCTTTACTGTTTAGTTCAAAGTACATGTACCTTTGCATGTATGTATGATTTCCTTTGACCCGGGGGTGGTGTCTGGCGTGAGACTGCTGTGTGGCAGTTTCCTCTGAATCGAAACACTCCTCCAGGAGGAGGGGCTCATGAGACTCAGGAGCTAAATGGAAGGCCACTGGTCTGGGAGGACAGAGGTCCACCTCCCTCCCAACAGTATAAAGGAGGGGTAAACTGCTGGGGTCTAAGTCTGTGGCCAGGTGATCGGCAGAGAGAAGAGATTCTCGGACTGAGGAGCTGCAAAGAGCTCCAGGTGCAGCTTCCCTGAATCATCGCCCGTGGGATGGGCTTTACAGTGACGTAGCTGTCTTTGAGTCCTCCCTACCCTGTGAGTAAACTACCCATGCTCCTGTGACCCCACAACACACTCCCTGTGACTCCCATTACACTCCTCCTGTAAGTGACCCCTCACCCATGCTCTTGTTAATAACTCCAATAAAAGCTAATTGGTTCACCAAGTTGGGCACTCATACAATTGTTAGCTTGGTCTGTTGTGGATGCCCTTTCTGGGGTGAACAGATGGGTGTGTATGGGGTTTCTCCATGAAAAGTCTGTCATGGTGTGATAACATAAGGTATGAATGATGTCTATGTGTTCATGAATTTCTGCACAGCTCCTGTTCAGGCCCTCAAGGTCTTCCCCTAATCCAAGAGTTCCAGCCATTCTTAATCCTCTTACAGTGTTTCTAAAAAACAACCATCATGTATACTGCTACGTATAAGAGTCAAGAAAGGAAAAAGTATAAAAAAGGTGATATTTTTCTTTGCTTAAGGCCCTGCTTAAAGAGCAATTTCTCAGGGCCACATTGCCAGTACAATACAGTGCTTCCTATTTGGTCTTGGAGTCCGTACCTCTGTTCTGTTCCTGTAGCCACACAACGGACTCAGAGAGAAGAGCCCTCTTTTGACTTTAGCTAGTTTGTAAGTCCATATACATAAAAAGAAGGCTCTCTGGTAACACACTGATTGATGGTTAGAGAAAGACACACATCACGAAGAATAGAGAAGAGCATTAGCTTGGGCTTCGGAGTCAAGGAAAATACCCTGACGCTTTGTGACAGGCAGACCAGAAGGTTCTGTGGAAGTCAGTTAGTGAAAGGAGAGAAGCGAGAGAGCAAGAAGCTGTGAGACGGAGGGAGGCCCTAAGGGCAGAGAGCGTAATCTAGCCAAGGTTCCCCCGTTTATCAGTGGTTTGACCTTGGGCGATCACTTGCCATTTTCAATGTCAGGTTCTTTACTTGGAAAATGTGTGATAATGCTTATCCCAGCATTACTGAAAAGCAAGGGATTATATGGAAAGTAACGCCCACACTTATCAAACAGCAGAAACCCAAAGCCCACCAGCCTAACTGTAATGGGCGACATCAAGAAGGCCATTGAAAGGTGGTGCAGGTCGTGAAGACTTTTGGAATGCAGGGACCTGAATAACTCTCTGCACCAATGGCAAGTCGATATGCAAATCTAGTCAGTCTCAAGCCACTTCTGTTTCTGTAATCACTGCCCTTTTTTTTTTTTTTTTTTTTTTTTTTTTTTTGGCCCTGGGTCTGCCCCAAATGCAAACCTGTATACAAAAAATGTTCTGCGCAAAGACCCCCCTTTTTTTGTTACCCCCGCCCCTTTTTTTTTTTTTTTTTTTTTTTTTTTTTTATTAGAAAACGGCTTTAAACCCCAGTAGATGATCTTGGTCTCTCAAGGCGTTGGTTGGCTTCTGAAGTTTATGACTCTGACTAGTAATTGCTCAAAGAGACCTCACCTTCTCCAACTGTAGCTCCAACCAAGTCTGAGAAGAAGACTGCCCAGACGTCCATTCTCACACCATCAACTGTGAACCAACACGACGGCCCTGGAATGATTGGAGACGGTTTCCAAGAGGGGGCACAGGGGAGTCTAGTTCACGGTCCTTTACTACTGGTTAAAATTACATGAAGTGGTGCTAACTATGCTGCATGCACAAAGCTTTATTCACAGTGTCTAGTTAAATAACAATGAAGTAGTTATTATTATCATATCACAGATGGAGCCATATATAGAAAACACAGCGGTTATGAATGCATCACACAACTAGTAAATTGAGAAGCCAGGCTACCACACCAGGCCTGCCTGCTTAGAGCTCTGTTATGGACATTTAATTTGATTAATGTCACTTTTTCAGTAGACTTCCCTGGATACAAGAAACCTGAGCCCCAGAGAGATGGTAGCCTTCATCCTTGTCTTTCTGTGGTGTTTAGGGCAGACAGAGGTCATAAGCAATTCTGCCTTGAACATGAAGCCAGAGCCAAACTCAAAGACAGGATTCCTTCAGATGTTGTAGGTCACATAACTTTGATGTAATTCTGTTTGCTGTGTCTATATTATCACCCTCCTTCCAACAGAGTATAAAAAAGTCTCACCTTTAATGCTAAAAGTGTCAGTTTCACAAGTGCATGCTGATTTTTTCAACCTTTGTTGATCCTCATCCCAACTAAACATATAGATCTCAGAGATAAAAGAGAAATGATTCTGTGATGCTAAAAATGGATGTGTGGAGATTCTGACAGCATATTTTTTCCCTAAAGATACTGTGCACTCAGTGACTGTAAGGTGATCCTGGATTAAGAAATGGAAAAAGTCTGAGCTGCCTCTCGGTGTCCCGTTAAGGTTTCCCAGTAATTGACTGAGGAAGGTTGCAGCTCCACGTCCGCACATATTCCCAGTTTGCCTCTGTTCCCATGAAACACTGACGGGAGGAAAGGGTTTATTTACAGGGTGTAGTGTCTTTATCAGAGGAAGCCAGGCGAGCTCAGGCAGGACCCTGGTGGCAGGAGCCGAAGCAGAGACCATGGAGAAAGAACTTACTCAGAGCAGGCCCATGTGCGCAGAGATGCCGCACCTACACTGGACCAGGCTCTCCCGTACCAATGAACAATCAACAACCTCCCCACAGACAAGCCCACAGGCCGATACGATGGAGGAGCTCCTCAGTGGAGGCTCCCCCTTCCCAGGGGTCTCACACAGACCAGCACACACGTGCTCCTTTACGCAGCTCTTTGCTCCTTCCTACATCCATCCAGCGATTATTGGGGCTGGAAGTTGAGTCTCCTCCTGGAGGTATGACTCGGCTTCCAAACCGCAATTCCTCCTTCCACTGTCCTCACTGCCAACCGAGAAATGTTCTCCAAACCAGTTCAGGGAATAGTAGTGTGTATTGGGCTTACTGACAGAGCACATGAGGTCAGCGAGGAGTTACTTACAAAGGTGCAGACACCCTGGGGCCTTCCTCTTCCCTACATCCTTGTGACTTTCAAAGCCCCTGCCAGCCAGTCCAAGACCCCCTGCCAGCCAGTCCAAGGCCCCTGCCAGCCAGTCCAAGACCTTCCTCCTCCCTCGCTTCCATGGCGTCTCCCCTTAGTCCCGTCCCCTCACGCAGTTGAGGCGGAGTGATTGGGTGGGAGGGGTGACTGTCTCCCTCTGCCCCCCCTTCCTATGGAGAGTCTTAGGGTTCAAGATAAGGGGGGAAGCTAGAGAGGAAGAGACCCGTCTGTTGCTGGTCACTCGGAGGACGCGCCTGTCCAACAGGGGCACAGGAAAATGTGATTAAGAAAGGGCTCCAACGTTGGCTTAGTCCTAAGTGTTATTTATTTTAAAGTTCTGAGATGAACCTTACAAAGCATCAAGGTTTGTTTAAAGCGTATTGTACGTACAATGCTTTATAAAGTCGAACACCCCGAGGATCATATAAAAATTGTCTTGGCAATGAAGGAGGGAAATGCAAGCCGATTGCCACATGTGGCAAGTCCCGTCCACTTTGCTTCAGGTGCAGGTGTGTACAGGTGCAGGTGTGTGCATATGACAACCTCAGGTACTACCCTCAGGAACCAGACGTCCTTGGCAAATGCTTTCCTGGCTAAGCCGTCCCATAGCCCACATTTCTTTGTGAACATTTCATTACCATGGGGTTCCTATTCATCCTCACTCACCAGCACCAGGACAGGCATAGGCCCTTGGTTACACAGGGCCATGGTACACTGTCCTCCGCGCTGTTTCTCTTCATTCTGTCCTTGGTCAGAGGGTGTGACAGTGCACGCTCAGCCAGAACTTGACAGGACATACCCAATTGGAAAGCACAGGTCTCTCTAACCTTAACCGTAAGCCCCAAACAAGCTTTCTGTTTAAAATGTTATTTCCCACACTTCATAAAGTGCCTTACCCTCTACCATGACACATAATTTACGCTTCAATTTCACTACTCCATTCTGAGCTATGAAACAGGAGACAAGTCACTCTGCTGAAAAAGTCTTTCCCCAAATGGGTGAGTCAGAGACAAAAGCAACAGCATCCATCTCCCAGGTTCTGAGGAAGAGAAGCATACTTACAGGGCATTATGAATGAGCAAGGCTCTACGACACCATCTGCAGATTCTCCCCAAAGTCAGTATCTGCTTTACAGTACACAATTAACTGTGCTCGACAAGCTGTTCATGGGATCCCAGGCTGGTTCTGACTCATAATGGGAACTTGGTGTCTGCATGTGCCCAGCATCTGAAGCCCCTGGTGACCACTGCTTTACCTCTTTTTCTGTTTATTCAACTTTGGAAAAATCTTCTCCATGAAGGAAACCTCATACAAGCATCGCCTTTCTTTGGTTTATTTTACTTGATCATCCCTTCCAGTTTTATCCGTGTTATCACAAACACGAGGATCTCTTTTATATGTTTTTTGAGTTTTGTTTGGTTTGGTTTAGATAGAGTCTCACGTATCCCAGGCTGGCCTTGAATCCAACATGTGGTTGAATGTAGGAGTGACTTTTACAATATGGACATAATCTGGACTAAAAGAATTTCCCTAACCTTGCAAACAAAATCTTACTGTTTCTGTAAACCAGCTCACGGGAGCTATGTGCTTACTCTCCAGGACGTCCTTCCTGCCCATCACCCAGGATAAGGAATGAATGTGGGCATGCATGCTTTACATGTCAAAAGGCTGAATGCTTTTCTCTTTGCCGGCAATGAGGAAAATCTGTTTATTGTTGTGCGTGTGATAATCTAGGCTTAGGAATCAAAGAGCAAGATTCTCTGACAAAGTAAGCATGGGTCCTGATTTCCACTTCCCCGTCCATTCTGGAGTTACTGGTTCTATGAGGAGTGAGTGAAACCTGGCTAGGGAGCACAGTTCTGAGAGCGCTCTGAAGGAATGGGTGCTCCTCAGTTCGGGGCTGCTTGTGGCCTTGTGAATGCTGAGAGAAGGAGACAGGCATAACTGGGACATGGCTTAGATACACACAGGGGGATGGAGAGATACTCAGTGCTTAAGAGCACCTGCTGCTCTTGCAGGAGACCCAGGTTTAATCCCAGCACCCACATGGCAGCTGACAACCACCCATAACTGCAGATTGTGAATTAAAGTTCCCAGAATAAAACCTTCCATCTTCAAACTGAACTTTCTTCTGCAAGGATGATCAAATGATCAGAATTTCAATGATTGTGGAGAGTTTGGAATGTTGCAGGTCCAGAGCCTAATTACCATTTATCTTGGGTCATCTTTAGCCCCTTAAACAGCCGCTCCTTGTCCTTGCCCACCTCTGTTTTGGACCTAACATCCTGTGACTAACAAATAAAAACCTTTTAGAATGTTTACCCTAGCAGACCAGCCGGTCCCACCATCTAAAGGCCAGCATGAGCCCTGTAGTAGAAAACCCCTCGCTTTGCCCTGACCTGCCTACTGAATGTAGCCGCCAATGTGTTTGAAAAGTGTCTTTATTTAAGACTTCTCTTTGTTCTGTTACTATAAAAATAAATGTAAGGCAACTGTTACCACGCTGGAACATGGAATTTGGGGAAACCTGAATCTGCGTTCCTGGGCCATGTAACCAGTTTGGCTCCAGAATAAACCATCTCTTTATTCTTTGAAGCAAGAGCTGTTTACATCATCAACACATTCCAGGGGATCTGATGCTTTCCGTTCTCTATGGACATTGCACAACATGGATGCACTCATACGCATTCCGGCAATAGACTCATACACATAAAATTAAATAAATTTAAAAAATAAAAGAAATACAAACAGCTAAGGATGACCTTGAACTACTCACCTTCCTTCCTTGTTACTGAGTTCAAGGTCACTGAGAAAAAAAACCCTCAGACTCAAAAAGTTCTGAATCAGCCAAATTTATTTAGCTTTTAGAAACTGCATTCTCTGAGCCAATTTAGAGACTGCAGCGCTTGCTCGGAGGGAAGTAAAGCTTTTAAAGGTAAGGTCCACATCCTGACTGGTTGGCGCAAGATTTATTCAAAGACAAGCAGTTCCTGTAGGTAGGTAGGCAAGCAGTTACAGAAGCCAGATAAGCAGTCACAAAAGCTGATAAGCCTCAGCTGGAGCCTCCCAGGATTACATGGGTATGTGCTTCAGCTCTCCCTGGAATTGCTGGCCCCAGCTATGGTAGGGTCTTGGATGGCTCACCAAAATGGCAGTTTTTTTACACAAAATGGAGGAGGTCAGGCTATCACATCCTGAGTGCTAAAATGACAGATGTGCACCACCACACTTGGTTTATGTGGTGCTGGGTGTTCACTTCAGGACTGTAACAATGGAGCTAAATTCCCAGTGCAGGAACTCCTTTTAAAAGGGTGAATAATGTTCATACATACATACATACATACATACATACATACATACATACATATGCATATAAGTGCTGGTTTACTAGTTTATGTAGCTCTTCACCCATCAATAGATGTGCACTGTGATCACATAGAAGTTCACATAGAAGTTGATTGTGATTGGGTCACATAGAAGTTCAATTTTTGAGTAATCTCTGCCCTGTTTTTCATAATGGTTGTATCAGTTTGTACAACCTGTAAAGGATTCTGTTTACCTGCACTTCCAGCAATAGCTGCTATTTCTTTACATAGTGGTCATTCTAACAGGTGTGAGGTGTTGTCTCCTGCGCTTTGGATTTGTTTCTCCACTGATGATGTTAGAGTAGCACATAGCTCCATAGATTAACTTCTCAAGACTCAATCTATAGTCTATCTGCTGGAAGACACACACTTCCAGTTTCACGGGTCAATCATCTGGTCGTGAGACCATCTCTAGGAAGGCGGGCCCACCATAAATCATGCTAAACAGATGGGCAGAATACTTGGTGCGTTAATGAGATGATAGTGAACTCTTCCTGCCTGGAATCCCACCTTCCAGGGCGGAGCTTCTGGACCTGGCCACGGACATGTAGGTCTCTGTAAGTCTTCCTGCTTTTCTGAATTCTTTGGAAAGGTGTAATCTCTTTTTTCCTTCATATCCCCTTTCTAGACATGCTTTCTTTAAGGCTCGGGCTGCCCATAGCATCTAATATTTCTTCACCTTTTCTCTAAAGCTGCCTTCTCCAGCCATGTGGCTGCCAATCAGCCACGTGTCTAACCTCTGCTCAGGCTCTAACCCTGCCTGGCTTCATGGCTTCTCTACTCCTCCCACCATTCACCCCTCAAGGCAGCTGCCAAGATGACCAGCTCGCCTGCCCCGAGGAGTTTTCTTTAAGATGCTAATAAAATTGTAAAAGCTTCCATTTGGGTGCATTCTTAAATGTTTTTATGAATGAGACTAAGAAGCCTCTAGGGAACCCTCTTTCTCCCCATTTCAGTGATACTGAGAACTCTCTTGTCATATGCAACCACAAAATACTGGATGCCCAAATCAGTCTTGAGAGGGTAGAGCAAAGTTGGAGGCCCCACACTTCCTGATTGCAAATTATTCTACAAAGCTGTCATAGGTGAAACAGAACAGCTGGCCCGACAGCAGACACATGAAGTGATGTCAGAGAACATACAAATGAACTCAAGCATGAGCATTTAATGGGTCTTTGACACACAGAATATGCAACGAAGTGGCAGTTTCTTCAATAATCTGTGTTGGGAGAACTGGATGTCCATGTGCCGTAAAATTGGACCTCAAATTTATACCACACACAGTGACTTTCAAGACAAGGACCCAATTTAGACTTGAAGTCATGAAACTTTAGGAAAAAATTTACAGATGTGTCCCTTGACATTGCCCTCATGGTAACAAAGCAGAAATCAGCCATGGATTTGCACATCAGGGGAACAAGCAAGAGACTAGAACAGCAGCCCGAGGCTCTGCAGGAAACCTCTGTGACCCCACGGGACAGCGAGCCAATCGACGTTTTAGAAATGACCCAGATCTTCTCAAATAACACATCAAGTGGCCAATAGTTACATGAAAGTGCTACCACCCTCCACCCAAACTATGTAGGCCAGGCCACCAGTGCAAACGCAGAAAGGACTTCCTTGCAACAACCTTTAGCCCCAAAACTTTTGGTTTTGTGTTTGCTCATAAACGCTTCAACTGACTGAGTCAAACCTGCTCATATTTTTAGAGAAATCTCCTATATTTAAAGTCACTTGACTCTAAATATTATATTACATCTACAAATATCTGCACATCAACATCCACACTACTGTTCAATCAAATAATTGGGCACTCAGTCACTGCAAAAAAGCTGGCAAATTTTTCACCACACAGAGCAAGGCCTCATTTATTTTTATATACTTTTATTTTTGAGAATTTCATACACGAGTATTATGTTTTCAGTATTTTAATTTCTCCCAGTCTGTATCCAACTCCTCCCATGTTCCCTCACGCCTTCTCAATCTTCTGCCCTTCCCTTCTTGATCATATCATATACGTGCGCGCGTACACACACACACACACACACACACACACACCATATATATGTATAAATATATGCCTGCAGCTCTACATCTTGAGCTGGGACCCTGTGACATTCTCCCATCTACCTTGCCACGTCAACTGATTTTGGACTTTTCCAGATCCTGTTGGCTCCCACACTGAGATTTCACTGGTCCAACTCCCCTATCAGGTCTAGAATGCACTATGGCAGCAGGTGTCTTGTCCCTCTGGCTCTTAACATTTTTATGACCCCTGTTCTTCTTTGTTCCCTCAGCCTTAGGTGTGGAGGTTGTGCTGCAAATGTGTCCCTTAGTGCTGGACACCTCAGAGTCACTTATTCTCTGTGTTTGATCTGTTCTGGAACTTAGTAATAATCTCCATCTTTGTAAAAAGAAGCCTCTTTGATGAGTGGTGAGAGGTACATTTGTCTACAAATATAAGACACATATTTAGAACAGTAAGAAATGACTTTGATCTAGGGATATGACAGATGTGGTTTCTCTCTAGGGTCTATGACCTCTCCAGCCATGTGTATTTGGCTATGTTTCCAGTACCATGCATGAATTCCTTCCTATTGAGTGGGCTTAGGTCCAATTAGAGAGCTGTTGATTGCCCCAAGACAAAATTTCCACTACTGCACCAATAGAGATAATTTGCTGAGCTGGACATTATTGTGGTTTGTAGTTGTATTTTTTAAAAAAAATCTTTTTGAGACCAGGTCTCCTTGTAGGTCTACCGGCCTGGAACTTGCCATGTAGACCACTCTGGCCTTGAACTTACAGAGATGCACCTGCCTCTGTCTCCGAAGTGCTGGGATTAAAGGTGTGGGCCACTATGCCCAGGTCTGTAGTCCTATTTTTTCTTAAAAAAATAGTCCTATCATAAAACAACTCTAGTTTCTGAAACTATCCCTGACACTTAAAATGTTGTCCAAAAAGATGATCTCTGTGTGTGCATATGTTCACACATGTGGGGGGGTGTGCATATGTGTGTGTCTCGGGGGATAGAATGTAGAGGTCAGAACTCAACCTAGGGTATTCCTCCCTAGAGGTACAAATTGGATTTTTTGAGACAGGGTCTCTTACTGGGACTGGGACCATACTCTTTCAGCAGGGCTGTCTGACAATCAAGCCCCGGGGATCCTCCTGCCCCAGGCACTGAGATTACAAGCACCTGCTGCCACATTCTATTTTTTTTTTATTTTTTAGTGTAGGTGCCACAGATCAGACTAAGGTCCTTGTGCTTTTGCACAAATGAGGAGGCATCTCTCCAACCCCTGAAAGATGATCTTTTGAGGAAAGAAATGTCTTACAAAATGCAGCAATGACTGGATTAATTCACTAGAAAGTAGCAGAGAAGCAAATCCCGTGAAGGTGGCGGGGAATGCAGCACAGTGGGCCTGGCCAGATGGTGCACGGCTAACACCAAACGCAGGCTGGTGTGCGTCTTGAGTTTCTGTCTTGGTCCAACACTTTATAGCATATGTTTTAGAAGAAGCTGACAGCTCAGAATGGCTGCTCAGCGCTATAATCTCTGTTTAATTGTTGTACTTGCTCAGAGTAGAAAATCAGTAGAATAGCCAACATTTATGGCTTCTTAATTAATGTTCCTTGAGCTTAAAATGGATGGATTTAACTTAAAGACCCCAACAGATGTGCTCCTTCTAATCTGCACGGTCCACAGCATAAGGCAGAATTTATCACACATTCCTGTCTCGAGCCCCTGGTTTGAATGTTTCAGAAAATCAGGCCAATTTGCACCTCTCTCTCACTCTTGTCTCTTATTTCGAAGTGTTCATTCTCCATGAGAAGGTCACAGCCTGGGGGTGGGGCCGCCAAAGAAGTGTGCCTGAGAAAAGTCAATAAGCACTTTGTTTTACAGTGGGAAGCCTGTGGGTTCACCTGCAATGGGATGAGGCAAAGTGGACAGAAACAACCCCATGTTACTCCTTTCAACCATCTTGTAAATGGTCTCTGCCAGCACCAGGAGTCAAGCTTCCCCAGGGGTCAATGGGGAGAGTGGTCTTTGTTTACATCTGAGTGACAGTCTCTATTCAGTCTCTCCTTTCAGAATGATTATCCCGAGAACACTGTTCTTATCCAAATGCCAGTTACACCTGTTCCTTCCATTCTACCAGACAAGAAACTCATCCTGAAGCTGCTTTACGGATCCAGCCTGGACTTGGCAGGAATCAGATGCTGGCTCAACTTAAGGCCTCTGGGCGTGAAGTCTCACTGGTGACTACAACTGAGGGAAACTCTCCACATAGCCTGTCTCCCCTCCCAGGACACTTCCTCCTGTGATAGGACATGACTGCTGCATGAACAGTAAGTGGAGGGCCGGTCATAGAATGGGATACAAGTTGCCTGACATCTGTGGAATGGAAGCAAGACACTCACCAAATCCCTATAAGTTCCTTTCAAGAGGGCACTAATTTGGGGCTGGATGGATGGCTCAGCAGTGGAGAGTGCTTACTGCTCTTGCAGAGAACCTGGGTTCAGTTCCCAGCACCTACATTAGACAACTCACAACTGCCTGTAGCTCTAGTTCCAGCAGACCCAGCACCCTCTTCTGGCCTCTACATGAACCTGTGTACATCGTACACTGTTGGGGACCCCTGTTGTGTAAAGTAGCAGTCTCTCCATGTCCGGATAGCCTATGGGCTCGGCTTCATATGCAGAGACTCCTTTTATCAGCAGGGTGCCTTCCTGGCATCTTCCTGACTCATCTTTTGAAGTAGCCATGGCCTCTGTGATTTTCAGACAATTTCTGGCAGCCTGGCAGGAGCCCACCACCACATGTAAATGAGGCATCCTAAAAGCACCTATCAGCTAAGGCTTTTTACCACTATCCCCACAGTATAAAGTATCCTGGTTTTCCCTCAATAATCGGAGCTGGGTCACTAAGACTTGGAGCCGAGCTGAGTCACTGAATAAAGGGGCTGTACCACTGACTGAGCTGAGTCCTGTGTCTTACTGCCTACAATCCAGTCTCCCTGGGGGGAGCTATCCTTCCGTCATCGACTCACGGAAATCCAGCTTTCGCCGTCCTCACACATCCCCACGTGATCCAGCGGCCGGTGGATTTCGTATCTCCAGGGAGTGCATGGTGGAAATTGGGATGGAACCCGACCGGGCCAGCCCCGGTAGCAGAGACCCACAGCGACGCGGTGCGGGACCCACCGCACCCCAGGTGCATGCAGGAGACCTGCGCCACACCCAGCAGCTGGCGCCCCGAGATCCCTGCGCCCCCATAGTACACATTAAACTCATGCAGTAACACAAACACATACACATAAAAATAAGAAGTTTTAAAGAAAAGATGATGTAGGAGTTGGTGAGGTGGCTCAGAGATTAAGAGTGTGTACTGCTCTTGCACAGGATCTAAGTTCTGTTCTCAGCACCCATGTCAAGTGGCTTGCGACTGCCTGCCTGCAGTTCTATTTCTAGGAAATCCAATACCCTCTTCTGGCCTCAGCAGGCACCCACACACATGTGCACACATATTTACCCACATAATTAACAATAGTAAAAGTGAATCTTAAAATTTTTTAACAATGGTATACATTTTAACCTCTCATTTATTAATGAGAATTAATTAATGAGATGATACATTTATTAATAAGATAATACTGCTGCCATTGCTGAAACACTGACTCATTAGATATCATAGTCACCTTACATTTGCCTGGCACACACCGTGCAGTAAGCCTACAGATCCTGGAGCACATTAAGCTTTCGTTTATAGAACAAACTCCAACTCAAAAACTCAAGAATTCCAATGACATAAGCATCAGTTACTATCAAGGAAAATGCAGAGAAATTCATATGTAATAAGGCAATTTGTTTTTCTTATAGTGGCAGGAAGCAGAGGCCTCTCCAAGGGGCAAGTCAGGAAGGGTTAGTGCAAGTGATTAAAGTGGGATCGCTCTGTGCCTTGATTTCCTCCCGTGTTGCATAAGGGAACTGCACTGAATTCCCTCCCAGCTCTGGACCTGAATCTATCACTAGACTCAAAGACAGGGGTTTTACTCTGACTGGAAAGCATATGTGGCTGTTATTTAGGAATTTGCTGGTTTTTACATTTATGTGGATTGTTTATTATATAGTTTAGAAAGAAAAGATACTTAGAACATATTTGACCATCTAATCCTTTTTCAATATGCTCAATTCGAAACCTCTAAGGTGCACTAAGTTCTCCTGGGATTCTCCCTGTATCTTTTAATCAAAATCTTAAGTATAAACTGCACACTGGTTCATGCTTCTCTTTTTACTTGCAGAGAGGTACCAAGGAGCTATTTCATTCCATTTCTCTAAAGGAAAATATGTTTTAAATTGGACGTGGGTCCCATGAATGAGCATGGAGAGCCGGTGTGGATGCTCCGTGTCAGCATTAAAAGTTCTGTTCAAAGGCAGAACGCTCACGTTATGTACTCATGCTAAACCTCCAAATCATTCTTTTCGAACCTTCTAGCATCTAAGTTTTCATCAGAGTTCAACCATCCATTTGAATTTGTTGTTCATTTTAGGGCAAAAAATGAACGCTAATAGTGTTTGGGAGGCTGGTGACAGGATGTGCACACTGAGTTTCTGAATCTCGCAAGTGTTGAAATTGAAGGGCTTTTGAACAGGGCCGGACCAGAAGGGAGAAGCATTTTTTTTTCCAGTCAAACAGTGCCCCAAATTCTTAAGGTTTCTTCCACACATTTCTTGAATTTGATACTTTCAACACCTTGTCTTATAAAAGGAACTACCATGGGGCAGACTTGAGAAAATTGGAAATGGAAATTGCTGCTGGCCCCTTGTGCTCGACTCTCCAAACCCAACACCACGATAATCAAGCTTGAGATTTCATGGGAGACATTTAATAGCTGTGTTTGCTGCTAAAATGTATTTGGTTCATGTGGCATAATTCCTCACATAAATATTTCATGGCATTACATGTGCAGAGCCCACTAAATCCCATCAGGACTGTCAGCTGTGCCCCAAATAAACCAGAAGAGACAAGTATTCTTTTAGTTTAAGAGATTTTTTAAATCCTATTATCTCTTCACAAACAAATATATATTATTCCAAGAGATAGTTTTCCTATAACAAATTTTACAGATATCCTTCCTGCACTCATTCTTTTAGTTATTCCTTCAATTTTTGCCTTTTTGGAGACAGAGATATAACCCAGGCTGGCCTCCAACTCTTGATCCTCCTGCGCAAACCCACTGAGAACTGAGATTACAGGTGTGAGCCAGTGTGCCAGTCTACAGACAGTATTTTGAGACACGAAGACTATCTGCCAGGCTTAACCACACACAGCAGTCCTGCACTCATTCTTTTAGTTATTCCTTCAATTTTTGCCTTTTTGGAGACAGAGATATAACCCAGGCTGGCCTCCAACTCTTGATCCTCCTGCGCAAACCCACTGAGAACTGAGATTACAGGTGTGAGCCAGTGTGCCAGTCTACAGACAGTATTTTGAGACACGAAGACTATCTGCCAGGCTTAACCACACACAGCAGTCATAGTAGTGACTGGAATTCTAGAAATGTTAAGACTACCTTTCCCCTTGCCCTTAACCTCTAATTGCTATCATTCAAAGTCAGAACTCAACTGACTTCCTACTACAAAGAATTGGTTACATATAAATAAAAAACAAAAAACGTGTTGAAGCCTTGCCTGTCTAGTCCCTCTACCTTACCATAACCTCTGGAGAGTGCTCCTCAGTGATCCAGCAAAGGGAAGTCCCCTGGGATCTGAGAGTGTTGCTCTAACAGAGGTAACAGGGATGCTCAAAGATGGGGCAGGAAGGAAGCCCACGCCCTCCGCCTTGACTGACATCCTAAATCCCAAAACAGAGGCTGAGAGGTTGTGAAAATGAGGACGTGAAATATGATATTAATTCAGGATATCAATCTAGAACTTGGGATTTATACAACAAAAAGAGAGTCAGAAAATTGGGCACGCACAGCCAGGAAGCCTTAGGCTGAAACAGTGTCCACACATGAGATTTTGCCCTGAACAGCCTTAATACTGATGACATCTTGTCCACCTCAGAGCAGCAGATGCCAGAGTCAGAGATGAAGACTTCCAGAAAATTCCTTAGTAACACACCCACAGGCTCTTCCAAAATAAGGTATTTTTTTTCTAGTCTTAGTTCCAGGGGATCTGACGCCCTCCTCTGACCTCTGTGGGCATTGCATGACACATGTGCACTTACATACATGCACACATAGCACTCATACACTTGAAATAATAAAATATTAAAAACTAGTTTTCCAACTAGTGTGTCATATTATTCAGTTTGTCAATAGGTATTTGTGGGTGCTTAATATACGTTGTGTGTTGGAGTGAACATGGGTAGTCTGGAAATTGCTAGGGCATGTGGGGGCTTGGATCTGTCTAGCTGAGTGTTTGTGAGAGAAAGCAGCAAAGGGTGTATTTTCTTTTTAAAAAAAATATTTTATTTATTATTTTTATTTTCTGTGTGTGAGTGTTATGCTTGCACCCGTGTCATGCAATGCCCATGGAGGGTAGAAGAGTCTGTCGGATCCCCTGGAACTGGAGTTACAGACAGTTGTTAGCTGCCATGTGGGTGCTGGGATTTGAACCTGGGTCTTCTGCAAGAACAGTCAATGTTCTTAACCGCTGAGCCATCTCTCCAGCCCCCAAAGGGTGTATTTTCATTAGAAATGATTAAGCAGAAGCCAGTATGTGATGGAGGGATTTGGGGTAGAAGAAAAGCAAACAAGAGGGACCGTGAATGTCTTAGGAAAGCTGGAGCTACGGAGTGCTGAGAAAGAGATGATGCTAACAGTGGAAGACAAGCCAAATTAAATCCGTTTTCTAGTCTTAGACAACGTGGTAAGCTTCTTTAAGTATGATACTGTATGTATTCATGTACAAAAAACTATAAAATGTTTCTTACCATGTTGGGCTAACTGAAAAGGCAGTGTTTTTTTTTTTTTTAATCTTTTGAGACAGGGTCTCCCTGTAGCCCCAGCTGGCCTGGAACTCACTATGTAGACCAGGTCTGCCTTGAACTCACAGAGATCCGCCTGCCTCTGCCTCCCAAGTGCTGGTATTAAAGGGGTGTGCCACCACGCCCGGATGAAAAGGCAGTGTCATTTATGCATATTCCTCTCTAGTTCATCTTGACCTCAGTAACGGTTGAAGAAGTCCAGCGTAAAGTACTGAAAATGCATAATGGGAGCATTGCGTTGAAAGTCTGAGCTTTGAGACCATTGTCTTAAGAGTTTTTAAGAGTTTATATAGAATAACACATGGCCAACTTTCCCCTGGGGCTTACAATATGCCACAATGGTTAATTATATAATTTTTATACCTGCACCCTTTGTTCTCAACACTGCTCCTCTATTAGAAATAACAGGGTAGTATTAAGCTTTGCAGGACAGAATTGACTTGGAATTAATTTGGAACAGAACTGATGACTGAAATGTCATGTTCTCTTTGGGACTCCCAGGAGTGCCAACACCTTCCCCTCCGACACACTCACATCCAACGCCCTGCCAATCAGAGCATCTAAAATTGCTCTGACTTCTTCCACAATACCACTGAATTTGCTAGATTTATTCAATCTCCATCAAAACCAGTGGTCCAATACTGAGCAGTAAAACTTTAAGATTTCCATTCGGAAGAGCTAGATATTGTTTTATTTCAAATGATGATGCAAAAGACAATCTCTCTCTCTCTCTCTCTCTCTCTCTCTCTCTCTCTCTCTCTCTCTCTCTGAATCTACCAATAGCCAATATTTCAGCAGGGTGGAGTTTAAGATGTAACTTATGTGCCAAATAATTGATTTCTTAAACAATGCCAAGATTTTTATTACAATCATAGAGTTATGCAACTGGCACCACAATCAACTTTACAGTCTAACCTTTAAAAAAAACTCAGGAAATATATTGGAAGGTTTGGAAGTTCTTCAACATAGTTAGAAGGTTCAAGACCCAGGCTTGGAACCAGGAACATACAAGGCACCTTATGATGTGGAAAGAGTGGCCAGGCCGCACTGCAGTTAAGACTGTCCACAGGTTCCTTGTGCTGTGATCACTGAGCTAAGGTCAGTGACATGGGGATGCATCTACTTGGCTGTCCTATCCACCTGATTACACTTAGGCTTCAAGGGTATAAAGTGGGAACTAATTTTACTATTCCAAGGAGACCAGTTATATTATGGGGGGGGGGTTATTTCCACAAATGTGATTAGGATACTATCAGAGAGAGAGACACTAGGTACTAAGAATCAAATGACATGTTTGTGGCCAATATTCTTGGATATCATATTATTTACTTTTGTGGCTACGATAAAAACTCCCCTAACAAAAAGCAGTGTGGGGAAGAAAGGGTTGATTTCGGTTTATGGGTCTAGGGGGACAGAGTGCTTCATGGTGGAGAGGCATACCACAGTCAGGTAGGGCATGGTGGCCTTAGCAGATTTCATCTACACACACAGGAAGCAGAGAGAGAGAGAGAGAGAGAGAGAGAGAGAGAGAGACGGGGGGCAGGCTATAAACCCTCAAAGCCCACCCCCAGCAATGCACATCCTTCAGCAACACTGCACCCCCTAAGGGGTCCAAAACTTTCCCAGGACCACCAGTCTGGGAACAATTGTTCATAAGACTAGGGGGAACATTTCTCATTCGAACAACAAGAAACATTAATCAAAAGCAAACCAGAAGCCCTCCGGATATATAATCTACAATGAGATTTTAGGGTAGGAGGGACTGGGCCTGGAGAGATGGCTCAGCAGTTAAGAGCATTGGCTGCTCTTGCAGAGGACCCAGGTTCAGATTCCAGTGCCCACTTGGCAGCTCATAATTGTTTGTAACTCCAGTTCCAGGTGACCCTCTTTTGACCTCTGTGGGCACTTACATACATGCAAGCAAAACACTCACACACATATACATTTATAAATAATAAATAAATAAATATAAAGTGAGAGGGATACTCGATTTGATTATTTTTTTTCAAGGGTCTGGAAATTTTAAACCTCTGCTGTATTCTGTTGATGTTAGTTAATTTCCAAGTAAGATGGGTCCTGCCAGGAGGTTCTGGTTCTCAGTAGAATCATACTGAACAGCATAGATTTGGGTTAGTATGAAAGGACTTCCTTTGTTGTTTTATGCTGAGCCCTGTTGAAATGTTTACTCAGGAGGACACAGCAGCAGAAGGTGTTAAAGCCCAATATCAGATTTCAGATTTCAGAGACAGGGCAGGGATCCACAACACCTGCATTTGTCACCAGAAGTGTTCAGAGTCTTTCATACTTCTTGAGAACTGGAAGTCACCTTTTGATTCGGACTGTATGGTTTAAGTTTTTAGCAATTTGTTGCGAGTGGGGAGAAAACGGGTGGGGGGGGGAGGAGTCACTAGGAAGCTAAGAGAACTTTGCAAAACTTGAGAATGACCCAAGGCATCAGCACCGCACTGCCAATGTCTTCAACAGCATTCAAACAATCTGTCTATAATTAGAACGCAGGAAGCGTGCTGGAGTGAAATTAGGCCTATTTCCTTCCACATGAGTGACGGGAGGCCTCTGGAATGTTGACTCCGTGCTTCAAAGTTTTTTGGCATCTGTGAGGACATTTTAGACTCCCTTAGAACTATAGTCACAAGTACACCAAAAATCTCAAACAAAGCTAAACCAGATGCTCGGAGCATATTAAAATATTCTTATTTTCACCTTATGCATTCATTTATTCCAAGATTTTCCCAAAAGACTTCATAATGATGCAGTCACAACCGTAAAGTGAGGCAAATATTAAGAATGATGGAAAAGTTGGAATATCTGTTACATATTCACCACACATCCACTTTATTGCACGAGTGTCACATTTCATTGCTTCAGTCAGTCCACCTCAGCCCCAGCCTGACAGAGATGAGCAGAAAATGTTTGCTTGTCCAACAACACTGGCATGCGTAGACTCTGAGTCTTGGAACTGTGCTAATGGCCTGTGTGAGAAGGAGGCCAGGTGGACTGTCTTACTGGACACCCCTGGAGCTGTTTTATGGTTGCTGACTACGGAGCACCAAGGCCCTTTCCATCCCAGTGGAACCCTCAGCCCTTTCTTCCACTCAGCCTCCCTCAGGCCCACACTTCTGGGGCTGTCTTCTTTCTGAGTAGAGTGGCTAGCAAATTACAAAAATTAATTATTCATGAATTCTAATCGATCCTCAACATTCTCCATCCCTCCCCCACATTCAGCCAGAAGCTAGAAGGAAAAGAAGTCACTTTAGCAGCAAAGCTGGCCTCACACTGGGCATTACCCTGTCCAGTGTGGCTGTGTGCAGAACCTCTTCTGCATCAGGTCATAAGCCACCCGTCAATCACTGGAGTTGACAAAATGTATGCTTTAAAATGATGGGGGCGGGTGGCTAGAGGGACCACTCAACTGCTAAGGGCACTTGTTACTCCTGCAGAGGACCCAAGTTCCACTCCCAGCACCCACATGGAAGCTCACAACCACCTATAACTCCAGTTCCAGGGGATCTGACGCCCTCTTCTGGCTTCCATAGGTGTTGGAACACACGAGGTGGACATACATGCATACAGGCAATCATACACATAAAATAAATCTTGAAAGAAGAAAGGAAAGAAGGGAGGGAGGGAAGGAGGGAGGGAGGGAAAGAAAGTGATTCAAGTTGCCTATAAAATTCATGACTCAACTCATCATATAATGGCAAACCTTGCCCTAGCTACTGATCAAATATGCATACTCTCCTAAATGCCTTAAAAGCTATCTTATAATTACTAGACTTGAAAAATAGTCAAAAGAGAGTAACAATGGACAAGCCACAACTCTGAAGCTTAACTTTTCAGTTGTGTGTGCAATGCATTAAATATTGAGTGCAGTATGACTTGTTTTGAAAAAGTGGGTCACGCTGCCCGTTCTATTTTCAGCAGGCCTTTTGCTTAGGTCTACACTATGAGCTCTTTCCCTGACGATGAAATGTGCTACATCTTTAGTGTCAACAGTCACAGCAGTTTTTAGCTATAATATCTCTAGCTCTTGGACATTTATGTGGACTTTGGAGTTTCACTATTATAAAATAATGTGAAAACCTGCATTGTTTTAGCTAATCTCTACCTAAGTCTATGTTTTTTTTTCTATAGGAAAAACAATGGGATATTAGGATAATATAATAATAATAGGATAACCTACAGCAAGTAGTTGCCAAGCTTCAAAAGGCTCTGATTGATTTAATTAAAGCCCTGGTGGAGTCTGGGCTCCACCTGACTCTTCCCCAGGAGCACTAACCTGCAGGGGGATGCTGCCTGGCTCTGGCCAGCTCCTAGACAGCAGCCAGGCTCCCTTCTCACAGAGGAGAAGATAGCCAGTTCTTGGGAGGATGCAGTAGTGGTTGATCCCTGTTGTTCTGGGTCAGAGGAGGGTAGTGTGGGATTCCCTTCCCACAGTGGGACATGGGCACCAGCTCTACCTAGTTCATTACAAGCCAACTGGTCTTTAATTCCAAGTTCTACATCTGGGAACAAACCAAGATGGACATCTTAATCCTTAATGAAGGCTCAGGATTCCAAAATGTTTTAACAGAAACTATTTTATTTTAATTTATTTATTTTGGTCTTTTTGAGTCAGGGTCTCCCTGTGGCCCCAGCTGACCTGGAGCTATGTAGACCAGACTGGCCTTGAACTCACAGAGATCTTCCTGCCTCTGCCTCCAGAGTGATGGGATTAAAGGCATGGGCCACCATGTCCAACATTATTTATTTTTTTGTTTTATGTGTATCATGAGTGTTTTGCTTGCATAGTTCACCCATGCTTGCAATGCAGCAGAGGCCAGAAGAGGGTGTCTGATTCCCCTGGAACTGAAGTTCCAAGTTGTTAGGACCTGAACCCAGGTCCTCCGTAAGAGCAGTCAATGCTCTTAACTACTGAGTCATCTCTCCAGTATCAGAAACTAGCTTTTTATTTCCTGTAGTAGAAAACAGATACAGAAATATTTATTTTCCAAGCAGAACAACGACAAATCCCAAATAACCCAAGTTAAACAAGCTCTTCCCCACAAACGTTCACACATATCTTTGGGGAAATTTATTTGATTAGAATGTACCTGTACATGGATGCAAATTATATTACGATGAATTATACTGCTGTAATGACGTCACACTAAACCAGGTAACACAATAGAAACAGGGTAAGACACATTTGGGGCGTTCCCTTGGTGTATAAAACAATACTGTGCCTGTTAAAGGAAGAGCAAGAAAAAGGTCATCTGTAATTTTGCTAAGCAGATAACATTCCTTGTATACATTTAAGCACATCAGAAGTAAGATCAGCCACCGCCCCAGCTCGTTATGCGTTGCCTCGTCTGGTTCACTGAACTGAATTAATTCTCTTAACCACCGATTTCTCTCCCGAAGGGCCGGGCGTGGTGGGTCACGCCTGTAGTCCCAGCACTTGGGAGGCAGAGGCAGGCGGATCTCTGTAAGTCCAGGGCAGCCTGGTCTACATACATAGTGAGTTCCAGGACAGCTGGGGCTGCAGGGAGACCCTGTCTCAAAAAGACCAAAAAAAAAAAAAAGAGAGAGAGAGAGAAAACTACTAATGGTGTCGTAAGAATATTTGTAGTTTTATTTTGTTCAAGCCTGTAACCACTTCTTTTAAAAATTATTCTTATTTAAAGTCTCGCCTGCTGAAAGATTGGACCAGTTTCCTCATATCCGACATTTATGGGCTCGGGAAGCCGAGGCCTCTGAGCACCACGCGGTGGTGGAGACAGGCCGAGGCCCCTCCGTCTGCTCTGGGGCTGGTCGACCTTGTGGCGCAGGCACGAGGCGGTCACGGCCAGGTCTCTTTCGTTCGTTTTTTGTCTCGTTTTGCGTTTGGGCTGCAGGAAGCAGTGTGCGTGTCTAAGACGCTAGTGGGAACGCCAGCCGCGCGGACTCAGCACCAAGTTCAGTAAGCACCGCCCGAGGATGGAGTTGCCATGGCGACCGAGGGCCGCCTGCGCTGGGCAGGGCCGCGGAGAACGCTTCAGAGCCGCCTCCGGGTGTGGCGGTCGCCAGGTCTGGTCCCGGGACCCACGCACACGGGGTGGGGTGGGGGCCGCCAGGAGCTCCGCCCGGCTCAGTGCGGGGTCCGGTGGGTGGGTCCTAATGGCGGGGGAGCGGGAGGACCGAGAGGAGGAGCCTGGGGGGCAGGCTCCCGAGATGCGGGTCCGGGAAGGCCGCCGTGGCCCCGAGCAGGGCTTCCTGTCACCAGGGCATGTCCCCGCACTGCGGGCTGGGAGCCACGCAGGGGCAGACTGAAGGAGTTAAAACAGCCCTCTGCCCGCTCCCCGGCTCCGGCCTGGAAGCCCAGCCCCCAGGAGGCCGAGGCAGGGGAATTGTCCTGAGTGCGAGACCGGCCTGAGCTACAGCGTGAGACCCTACCTAAGAAAGCCAAAGCCATCTGTCTACACTAGCAGAGCCACAAACAAACACGGTGACCGGATTTTAACCCGGTCCCGGCCTGCGCCCGGCACCAGTCACTCTGACAGCAGG
>NW_008353556.1:60759-62330 GCF_000622305.1 Nannospalax galili
AGTTGCTGGTCCAGAGCCTAATTGCCATGTATCTTGGATCGTCTTTAGCCCCCTGAATAGCCACTCCTTGCCCACATTTGTTTCTGCATTAACATCCTGTAACTAACAGCTAAACCCTTTGGAATCTGCTAACTTAGCAGACCACCAGCTCCCACCAACCAACAGAGAGTGCCGTCCCTCGCACCTGAGGCCTGCAGCCCAGCTCTCTCTTCTACTGTGACACCGACTTCATGTTTCCACCAACGTTGGTGAGAAGTGTCTTCATTTATGACTTTCCTTCTCCTCTCACTATAAAAACGTCATCAAACTGTGACTGTATTGCTGTATGGAATTGGGGTAACCTGACTTTGTGTTCTGGGCCGTGGTCGCTCATATTTGGCTCCAGAATAAACCATCTCTTATCCCATTTCAGATGAAAGTTGTGCTTCTCCGTTGACTGTCTCAGAAAACACAGGAACATGATTTTCTAGTCTGACTACACTAACAATGCAGCCGGATGGGGACTCACGGAGCCACTAATTCAGTTTCTCAAAGCTTTGCTTATAGGCCTTTCTACACTCAAGAACAATTACCGAGGCCCTTAAAGAGGTTTCTTTCCTGAGTTACAGCGTGAGACCCTACCTAAGAAAGCCAAAGCCATCTGTCTACACTAGCAGAGCCACAAACAGACACGGTGACGGGATTTTAACCCGGTCCCGGCCTGCGCCCGGCACCAGTCACTCTGACAGCAGGCGTCTTCGGCCTACGCCGCTGCTGCGGGCGGGGCAGAGCCGGCCTCATTCTGGTTGTGCTGGCCTGGCTTTCTGGAATTCTGGCGCATGCGTGCTTCCAGGGCTTCGGTTTCTGTCTGTTGACCGGCCTCACCGCAGGCCTCGGTTTGGGTCTGCCACTGCCTTTGCTGTGTGCTGCCCGCCGCTGTTTGGGCCAGCACTGCTGTGGTGTTTGGGACCACTGGAAACAGAGGCTCCCTCTATCAGTAACATCACTGAATGTTAAGTCTTGGTGGGGAGGGGGAGTTTAGGTAGAAAGGCTCTTTAGAAATAGTGATGGGGAGCATTCATGATAAAAAGAAAAATATTTTTATTCGCCTCAAAATAATAGTAAATGATTGTCATTTACATTCTTGTAGCTAGAGTCTAAGAGCTACAAACAGGCACCGGGACTGTCTTGTTTAGTTAGCACTGACTTGTGTCAGTAAAGTTTTGAAGAGGTGAAGAATTAAGCCCTCAAGATTTTGTGAAGCAAAGTTCCCAGAAAAACTGTATCTTAAAACTAACATTCATAATCTCTCTACTCCTGTTCTGGTATGTTCCATAAGCCTTAGGTGCAGAGGTTCCATTGTAAATGTGTCACTTAGGGCTGGGCACACTTATTCTCTGTGTGTGAGCAGTTGTGGAACTTTGTAATAGTCTCGATCTGCTTCAAAAAGAAGCTTTGATGAGTGGTGAATGGTATGTTTATTTGTAAACATAAGGATCTACAAACTTGACTCAATTGGCCTTAACATATATGACAGAATGTATGAAATCCAGTGAGCAGGCTATGGGGGGCGGCGTACAGATAAGGGAGGG
>NW_008353556.1:62394-67923 GCF_000622305.1 Nannospalax galili
AGTTGCTGGTCCAGAGCCTAATTGCCATGTATCTTGGATCGTCTTTAGCCCCCTGAATAGCCACTCCTTGCCCACATTTGTTTCTGCATTAACATCCTGTAACTAACAGCTAAACCCTTTGGAATCTGCTAACTTAGCAGACCACCAGCTCCCACCAACCAACAGAGAGTGCCGTCCCTCGCACCTGAGGCCTGCAGCCCAGCTCTCTCTTCTACTGTGACACCGACTTCATGTTTCCACCAACGTTGGTGAGAAGTGTCTTCATTTATGACTTTCCTTCTCCTCTCACTATAAAAACGTCATCAAACTGTGACTGTATTGCTGTATGGAATTGGGGTAACCTGACTTTGTGTTCTGGGCCGTGGTCGCTCATATTTGGCTCCAGAATAAACCATCTCTTATCCCATTTCAGATGAAAGTTGTGCTTCTCCGTTGACTGTCTCAGAAAACACAGGAACATGATTTTCTAGTCTGACTACACTAACAATGCAGCCGGATGGGGACTCACGGAGCCACTAATTCAGTTTCTCAAAGCTTTGCTTATAGGCCTTTCTACACTCAAGAACAATTACCGAGGCCCTTAAAGAGGTTTCTTTCCTGAGTTACATTCATCTGGGTTTATGCCAGTAGAATGTTAAAAAATTTTAAATAAAAATCAATATGAAAAGCAGTCAAGGTATTGTGTCCGTATACAACCAGCTTTTTGCAGAAGAAAAAGGGAGAAAGGTTGGACATAGTATTTTATTTCAGAATCACTTTATTATCCCCTCTCTCTCAGACTCACACACACACACACACACACACACACTCACACACACACACACACACATACACACACACTCCAGAGCTAGTTAAAACACCAGAAAGCCTCTCTAGAACTCTCAGGATGTGGCAAGTACCAGCTCTGTTTCCTGACAGCACCTTTTTTCCAGCTCACCTGGGGGAAATTAGTCTCTTTGCCGTATTGTCAGTCCCTCTGGTATAACTACTTCACATTTCTAGTAATTCAAAATTGGTAAGACATGAATGGTGGCACATTGCTGCCTTGTACGTCTTCATGGATATGAGATGAAATTAAGTCAAAAGCAAGGACAGTAATGTATAGGAAAACAAGAAGTGACAGGAATTGAGTTTTTATCACCTTTATTTTTAACACAACTTGTTTGATTGGAAGTTTTAATACCATAATGAACTATATATTTGACAACTGGTTCGCAAGATCTTAAATAATCAGAACTGGCCTTTGTGGGAAGATGAGCATTTCTCCAACACAGCACTGTATCCAGGGCGCATCTGGTCATCATTGGAGAACAGCTGTTTGCAGTCCTTTCTTCTCCCGTGGGGATGTGTTTGAGGACCTTCAGTGGCTACCTGCCACAGATACAATAGATACAATGCAGAACTAAGAACCATATGCATATATGGATGGATAGGTAGACAGATAGGATAGATGCTAGATGGAAAATTGGCACTATTCACGGCCCTGCTTGTGGTGATGTGGGATGATTCATCGTGGCACGATGAGATGAGGTGAGGTGAATGACATAGGACTGCAATGGTGTAAGCTAACGTTTCCTGTCACTCGAACCACGTTTTTCTCAGCAGTGGCTCTGATGAGAGGATCTGAGTAATGAGTGTGTGTCCTCTGTAACATGGGAACCCCGGGCAGGAGGTGATTCACTTCCTTGGCAGGATGGAAGGACAGCATGTGAGCTTACAACACTACTTAGAGGGGTGCACAGTTTTAAACTGTGCTGACGTTTATTCTGTAATTTTCCATTTAATGTTTTCAGACAGCAAGGCGTTGATTAAATTAGTTCAGCAAAAATGCAAAGCTCTTAGAATGTGCTGGTGTCCGGGTGTTACTGGGGTTGAAACTTAGAAATAAAATGGTTAATATCAAGGATAGGGAAAAAAATTGCACATATCATTCAGACTTCTATGACAAAATACCACACATTGGGTGGCTTATAAGCAAACACTTATTTTTCATAAAGTTCCAAAATCAAAGATCAAAGGCCACAGATTCGGTGTGTGTGAGAACTCCTTCCAGGGACCTTTACTGCAATGCAGCCAGCTCTCTGGGGGCCTCTTTTCCAAGTATAGTAGTCCCATTCAGAGCCCTTATGAACTGGTGGGCCGGTGGCTCCCCAGTGGGTTTGCTTCACTTATAAGCAAACACTTATTTTTCATAGAGTTCCAAAATCAAAGATCAAGGGCCACAGATTCGGTGTGTGTGAGAACTCCTTCCAGGGACCTTTACTGCAATGCAGCCAGCTCTCTGGGGGCCTCTTTTCCAAGTATAGTAGTCCCATTCAGAGCCCTTATGAACTGGTGGGCCGGTGGCTCCCCAGTGGGTTTGCTTCCTAATTCCACACAGGCTGGTTGTGCGGGATGGGTTCACACATTCAGTCCACAGCAATGAGGTTCGCTCTAAACTTTCATTTATTAACTTATAGCTTGGTGCCAAGGCTCTAGCTCTTTAATGCCGCCCCCATGCCCCAGGATAATGTGTATAATCTTTTCAGAGTGTTAGCATTTTATAATTTGTAGGCAGGTTTAAGCTAAGTCAATATTTTCATCTGAGAGCTGTGATCTGGATTTAAGCTTGTCTAAGGATAAAGCATCATCTTCACCAGCAGAAACACATAAGCCACCAAGATTTATGGAGTTCAGCTCCTCTGCCATGGACAACAGGATTTGCTTGGTCTTTAGTGCAACCACAGTATTTTCAGATTAGAGAAACCATTCCTGTGGTGAATGCCTGAAGTATGGACTGATCTGTAGAAAATTAGTCATTCAATGATTATATATTGATCATCTGCTGAGTGCTCGAAGCTGGGGAGCTTATGTTTCTAAGAAGCTACTCAGTACTTAAGGCCAGCATTGATCAACTCTGTTTCCTTCCCTGGGCAGTGGAACGATGTGAGACGGGCATCGCTCTGAGCTCTGGAAGGGCAAAGTGCAGGAGGTGCAGGGCTCACCCTGTGCTTCAGCTCCTGTCCTGTGCTACCTGTGGATACGCTCAGACACACTTCCTACCAATTTGGGTCACTGATTTGGACCCTGCCTTGTAGTGTTGGAGTGTTCTGCTAACAATATATTTTTCTTGGACGAGTAAATGTCAAATTTAAAGAAAATAATTAAATTGTCAGAGAGATTTGGCAAAGCCAATTCCAAAAGGGCCTCAATCTCCTGTCATGCACACTGTATGCATCTCCACCAGCCATCAGAAAGGCAAGAATGTGTTTCAAGTGCTGCAGATGCCAGTGGGGCAGGGCCTGTGGGTATAGCTGGGTCTGTGTCATCAAGGCATCCCCCGAACAGATCTCCTGTGGCCAGAAATTCCGAAGCCTTCAACTTAACACAGTGGTCTCCATTCCTTCCTGTCTCCCCTCATCATCTCTTCTTAGAAAAGCCCGAAGTGAGGCAGAAGAAATGAAAATCATTTTATGTGACTTTCCAGTATTGATTTTACACATCTTACCAGGAAGATGTGATGGAAACTCAGGCATCAGCAGCCCAGCTGTGTGAGTAGCAAACTCTGTGACCCTGGGCAGGTCTGTAAGAAGTTGGACTTGAATATCCTCTAAGGGTTTCTGTATTTCTGAAATGACTTTATCTCCACTGTAGAATAACCTGAATGTTCAGGAAGGCTGGACGACTCTTGACATTAAAATTTAATATTGCCAAGATTAGATCCCTTCTACATCCTCAACTTTCTGGAATGATTAAGCTTGGAAATTGGCCTGGGCTGATTTGAATCTGACTGTCTTCCTTTGTGATCTTCAACATGTAACCACTCTAAAGTTTGGTTTCTTCATCCTTGAGGACTTAGCCATACAACCAAGTGTGTATTGAACTTCGAATGTATGCCACTCACTGGACCTTCTTTTGTGGCTAATAACTCAATAAATGGACATAGACAATAAGCAACTAAAATAGAGAAGCAAAGCGTGGAGTTGTAATAGAGCTCCCCAAGCACTGATCTTGAGAACCTTAAAATCTTAGAGAACTCAAAGTTTAGTTGGTGTGTGTTTATAGCTATTGGTAACATTATGTTAGGAAGTAACTGATGAATTTTAAAATAACTATTATTTTACCTAAAAGTCATAAACTTTGTTTCATGGCATGCCATTGCTAAAACAGTTTATTAAAATGACTGTATTTTTAAGTGAAAGATAAGTCAGAAGAATGTCATCATTTTATATTTCCACTAATCTCTTTAACATATGGGTGTAATCTACAGCAGAGGGTTCTTGTCTCTGTGTTCAATTTGCAGTGACAATGTTCTTGATGAAGAATAACCTCACAAAGATACGTACACTGAGCTCTGTGTTTTCAAGAGTTCTGAGTGTGCAGATCCACTCAAGTCCACGGTCTTATAAGCATGCTCCTGCTTGTACGGGAGCATGCATGCATGAATGATCACTTATTATTTCCTAAACTGTAGTTTACCAGTATGTCCATTGCATTTGCATTGTGTTAGGGCATTGTGTCATTAATGTAAGTAATCTGGGGGTAATTTAACCCTCATGGGAGGATGTGCAAGGCTTGTGTGTGGATACTAGACAGTAGAAAGATATTCTACTTTCAGTGGGTTCCTATCTATATGGGGAGAATGTTCTAGAACTAATCTGTGGTACCAGGATGGAAAGGAAGAGGGCGATCAGCACTCTCAGATCATTGTTGTACTTTGATACCATAACAAAAACTTGACAGGTACTGGTTTCTTAAGTGTTAATTGCAGTGTAGAATTTAAAATCATCTGAATGAACTTTTTGTACTCTGTTAAAACAAAACCCATCAGTCTGTTTTGTACTGTGAATGGATCTTGTAATGATTCATGATTTTGTAACATCATCCATTAGTCATTTAGAAAAATCTCGTTTCTTCAGCTCATACATCTTGCATATATCGAAATATTAAATTGATATATCAAAAGAAATATTTATTAATATATTCACAGGTCTCATCAAGAAACTCTCAAGTACCGGGATATTTCCAAGCTGTTGGTAACATATAAAAATTTTCCAAAATTCTAATTTTGTTGAAAAATTCAAATTTTATTATTGGTAGAAAGTACCATCAGTTGTTTTACTTAGTGTGACAGACTTGTTATGTTTATTTTTAAGAAAATGTCTTCAAAATATACATGTTTGTCAGTTTAGTTTACTTTTTAAATTTTTTTTTGATTGTTTTTTTTTTAATTTTTTTTTACAATTAAAGTTAGAGTTTTAACAATATACAAAATATTACAGTAATTCAGATTTTTTGGCATAATGATTACAGATTTGATAAATACAATTAATATCTCATAATAGTGATGAGGATTATACAAAAGCTATTAAAACAATTATGAGAATAAATTCTATTGTCACTTAAGTATCTAAAGCTATTTTCCTTTGCGTTCTTCCAGAACGATTTGTTCTTATTCTTTACCTTAATTTGAGGGACTTCAAGAAGATACTTGGTGTTTTTTTTTTTTTTTTTTTACAGAAAAATTTATTCCAAGGCAATTGAAATTGA
>NW_008353556.1:72600-80100 GCF_000622305.1 Nannospalax galili
TCTTGATACTCTGTTTTCCATTTTGTTCATCCTATTTGTGAGGCTTTCTCCTGTCGTTTCTAATTGGCTTATGGAGTGTTTCACTTCGTTCTTTATTTCAGCCTGAGTATTCTTCAATATTTCTAGCTCTTTTCTGAATTCATTCAGAAGTTTATCCCTATCTTCCTTCAGCTCTATGATTACCTTGTTTGTGTGTTCTTTAAATTCACTGAATTCTTTTATCGTATTCATCATTGTTCTTTTGAGTTCCGTGTCCTGCATTGTCTCTAGGGGGTTCTCATTGTGCTCCTCTAGAGGATTACTGGTATTTGGTGGGGATATGTTATTTTGGTTTTTCATGTTATTATTTTTTCTCTGTGATTTTGACATGTGAATTTCTTTTGTAGTTTCTGACTCTTGTGTGATACTTGGGCCTTCAAGTTTCATTTAAGCTTCTGGTTCTCTCTTTTGATTTTATATTGTTGTGGCCGGATTGATTTTGTCTTCAGGAGTTCCGCGGTGGCCCAATTCCAATGTGGATCAGAAGTTTTCAGACTTTCTCCTTAGGTCTGGAATCTTCTAAGAATGATTTTGGCCTCAGGAACTTGGGTGTTGGACTGACCTGAGATCCTGGCCGTGGCCATGCCATGCAGGGATGCAAAGGCAGATGGGGTGGGAAGAAGCCCCAAGATTTCCTAGGGAGTGGATTGAGTAGCTTGGTTGTACTGGATGCAAAGGATCAGGGAGAGTAAAGGTAAGCCTCGGAGCCCCGAGAAAGAGGCTGTCAGCCCCAGAAAGAGGCTGTAGGGTGTTGCAGGACCAGGGAAGTAGAGGGAGGTGAGGGCGGGGCCAGGACCAGAAGTGGTGCTCCTGGGGCCCAAGAAAGGCACTGAGTTGGTCTGGGTGAGAAGGGTCAGGAAGCAGTATTGGTTCCCCAGGTGTCTGGGGCCCCGAGACTAGGAATGGTGCAGGGCCCAAACTAAGAGTATAGAATGGTGGGAGGGATGGAAGGGTGAATGTGGCTTAGGGAGTCCCGGCGCGGAGAGCTGCGCTATAGACTTACCCCAAGAGGCCTGAGGATAGCAGTGCTTTTTAAATTTTTTAAAAATTTATGTGTATGAGTGTTATGCCTACATGTGTAAGTGCACCCATGTCATGCAGTGCCCCCAGAGGACAGAAGAGGACATTGGATTCCCAAGAACTGGAGTTACAGATGATTGTTAACATTCATGTGGGTGCTGGGATTTGAATCCGGGTCCTCTGCAAGAACAGTTAGTGCTCTTAACCACTGAACCACCTCCCTATCCCTTAGTTTACTGTTTTATTCTTGTTTGGTATCCTGTGGGGGCCCAGGAGTGAAGTCAGGGACCGCCTCTACGTATAGTTTGTATCCTGCGACTGTCCTACTTTGTGAAGTAGGAACCCTCTGTGAAGTCAAGGACCCTCTGTGTAGTTTGGAGCCACTGCTTTGATTCATTTTCAAGTGCACGTGGTTATGCACTATTTCATGTCACTAATGAAAGTATGGTTGCAAAGGCAAAATTTTAATATTATTATGAAAATATCATTGCTCTCAGGGGTCCCCTAAGACTGTCTCAGGCCACAAAGTCCATTGAGAATTTCTCTTCTATCAAAGCACATCATGTGAAGGACAAGAGAGCAGCTGGGAGAGGGCAGGCAAAGGCTCCAGTCTGTGTATCTGGAGAAGTCACTCCACAAAAGCAAAAATTAAGTGGTGACTGAGAGGATGAGAGGGAATCAGCCAAAGGGAAAGATGGAAAACACCTAGTTCAAAACTCAGCAGCAGGGAACTCAGAGAATTGGTGAAGGCCATGTACCCGGGACAAAGTAGGGCTCAGCGCTGGAGAGGTGGCTCTGTGGTGAAGACGTGCACTGCTCTTGCAGCAGACCTTGGTTCAGTTCCCAGCACCTATGCCCCATGATTCACAACCACATGTAACTCTAGCTCCAGGGGTTTCCAATGACTCCGACCTCTGAGGTCACCTGCACACAGACACACTCATATATATAATTTAAAATAAAAATAGACCTTAAAATGAATTTTCCTCTTTTAACACATGAATCTATGTTTGCTAGACTAAAAGTGTATAATTTAGTGAGTATGAAGTTAGAACACGTAGAAAGTGTCAAAGGAAAGAAACTAAGCGGCATTTCAGGAGACAGAACGCTCCTCCACCCCCTGGTCAGGCCAGTGTTGTTTGTGAGATCATGGCATCTTCGTAATTGTCCCCATCCATCAGGCATTGAGCAACTACTAGCCAGCAGGTCAGGGTCTCTCAGATCATGGTGTGGTAACATCTGGACATGGTATATGAGTCCATTTTATCATCCCTTCATCCACCATCGTTAGTTTAATTCATTAGAGACTAAAGATTGTCCTAGAAGCACAAATACAGATAGTCTATGTATAAAGACAAACACGTATTCTGACCACGGGAGATGAGACAAACTAAAGGAAGCTTTGCCTGGAGCGAGGAGCAACCTGGGAATTTGGAAGAAGGATCAGCAGATCTTTGTCAGCAAGGTCGTGAAGAAGACACTGAAACCGCCTAAGACAGCGGGACTCCTAAGCAGTCTGAAGACCACTGCTGCCGTCAAAGAGTGCATTCAACAAAACGTCTAAACAGGCCAAGAGGATCTATTCCACTTATCACAAGTGAAGGGGCCAGAACTCAGTCTGAACTCAGCTCCACTGACAGCCAGGGAGGAGGCGGTGAGCTGGCTGTGGGGCGGGACCCCTCCGGCCTCCTCCTCATGTCCTGTGCTGTAAGGTGCGGCTAGGTCTGTATGTTGAGAGAGAGGAGAGGTGGGATGCGAGCAGCACAGAGTTTATCTGGATAAATGTTTAGAATTGGTACTGCAAGTGAGACTTACTGGTGATGTACTATTTTAAAGCCTAAGAAGGTGTGGTAAAAGTTCAGTGGATGCCTACCCTGGGATGGAAACGGGCATAGGCCTGCCGGAGGGCCTCCCTGGGCAGAGGGGGACAGAGTACAGGAGTGGGAATCCACCACAGCTCCTCCGGGGGGTCGTTAAAAGAGTTTAACTTTTGACCATTTCCAGGATGAATACACTGGGTTATAAACATAGTCACCCCTGATACTCTATTCTTTCCCTCCGACTCCTGCAGACCCCCTTCCCCTTCCTGATACCCTCCTACATACATGCTGTTCTTTTCACAGACTAAGATAAAAGATGTGGACATTAGAAGCTTCAGAGATGATTCGGCCAGTAGAGTTTGATGAGGAGACATACAGACTGAGTTCCGATCCCCAGCACCCACATTAAAAACTGGGCACAGCCTGCTCTGGTGACCTTAGTTCAGGGGTCGGGGGGATCGGAAGAGCCCTGGGATTCACTGGACAGCTGAGCTGGACAACCAGCCAACTCTAGTTCAGTGAGACGCCCTGTGTCAAAAAGTAATCTGGAAAAACCATGGAGGGCACTGGACATCCACCTCCAGCCTCCACATGCACAGGCACATGCTTAAGGTGCAGGAGAAGAAGGTACCACACTGGGGGGAGAGGGGACTCGGTTTCTATGGTAGTGAGTCTACAGTGTCTGTGGGACAGTCGAGTCAAGGCAAATTATCAGCACTTGCTTGTACGGCCCTGGGTTTGAAGAGAGTGGACAGAGGGGGGAGGTTTGGGAGCCCAGCACTAGGCAGACTGGTTATAAAAGACTGTGCGAAGAGTACTTAAAGACACAGTGCAGCCTCAGATCAGGAAAATGGAGTTCACAGCTACTGATGAAAGGTGGTGAGGAGGACAGGAGCCTGGGGAGGAGCATGGGAGATTCCAAGATGTGGCAGGGAGGAGACACTTGTGCCTTGAATTGTTTTCTTGGAGACCAAGTAGGAAGCCAGTGCTCCCTGTCATTAATTTGCCTTCTTGGTAAAGGGTTTCCCGAGCTTCCTCAGTCCATCGGTAGTGAGGACCCACAGTCTGCCATTCCATACCACTGACATTTTCACACCTTGAATACCAAGCTTCCTGGAAACAGAAAATCCCCAAAGCTTTATGGTTTCCAGTTTAGAAGGAAGAAGTGCCTGAGATTTTGAAGAAAAACAGTATTTAAAGTTCTCTACCTGTCTCATGAGTTGTAATGAGCTCTGATGTCCCAGGCTTTCTTCTCTGAAACAAGACATTTTCTGAGGCTATAATAAAGCCCTAAGCTTTGCAGTAGGGAGGGAGTCGCCCCCCCCCCCCAGTGAGAGGGGCATAACATGCCTCGGGGATGGAGCCCGACTGCAGTTGTTTGAGGGAGGAAAGACTAGGGTAATTGACTCTGAGATAGTGAATGTGTTTTCTTCCTTAACATTTTGTTGTGAGTTACCAGTCACCACCTAACCGCTGCACGTAGTTTGAGGAACTGTGTGGAACTGTGATCAACGCATACAAGGTGTCATCATCGGATCCGGTTATTAGCTTATTCCTGTCCTTTATCTGGAGCTTTGAGTTTGTGGCCTTTCAACTCCAATTCTAGTTCTCTCTCTCTCTCTCTCTCTCTCTCTCTCTCTCTCTCTCTCATCTCTCTCTGTGTGTGTGTGTGTGTGTGTGTGTGTGTATGCGCAGGTGCAAATGTGTGTATGGTGTATCTGTACATATATGTGTATGGTATATGTGTATGTGTGTGCACAAGCATATGTGTGGTGTACTGTGTGCTATGCACTATGTTTGTGCACATGTGTGTATAGTGTGTGTGCTCATGTGTGTATGGGGTACAGATATACATGTGTGCATGCTATGGTATAGTGTGTGTATTGTGTGTGTTTGTGTGCACGTGTGTGTAGTGTGTGTCCCTGTGCAAGCACCTCTGGAGGCCTCTCCCTGTTGTTTGTTCTGTATGTGCCTAGTCACTGCCTTGTCTCCAGAACATTCCACAGCTATCCCGGCTTTCATTAAGGAATCATTTACGAGTTAGCAGGATCCTTCAGTGTGTGCACATAGCAGACCTGAAGGTAAGATTGCAAAACATTTCTTGAAAATCACCACTTTCTATCCCTCATGCTGGCAGGTCGAAGTCCCTGTAGTTACGCTACGCTCTCGGCTCTTTATTTTATTGGGCACACGTCTGCATGGCACATTTCTTAGTTTTTAATTTAAGTTGAAACCTCTTCTTTATCAGGCCCCAGTTGTCTATTCTTTGCCACTGAATTTGGGGGGTTGGCTATTCTTTTTTTGTTGTTTACTTTTTAATTATTATGTATATTTTTATTGAATTTTTGTGCGTTTCATGCAAAACATCTTAATAATCTTTATACACCCCCATAGCCTGCCCCACTGGATTCATGCACTGTCATACATGTTAAGGCCTGTCTAGTCAAGTTAATGTTCCCAGATGTCCCTCAGTGCAAGTTCATCCACTGGAGTCCAGTCACCCATCTAGAGTCTCCCTTAAAGAATAACTACTCTCCCTCACCCAGCATCAATCAGCTGTCAATAGTTCTTCAGCTCAGGTTGGGGCCACCTGCCTATTTTTCCAGTTCTACTCTGGGTTTTTGTCAGGGTTGAGTTTGCGTGGGTCTTGTACATGCTGACACCATTGCTGTAGGTTCATAAGAGCAGGGTCCCACGAGCCTGTAAGACTGTTTCTATGTGGTCCTGCACCTTCTCCCTGGCTCTTACAAGCTCTCTGTCCCCTCTTCTGCAATGGTATCTGAGCCCTGGATGGGTGGAGTTTAATATACGAGTCCTGTCCAGGGACCCACACTCTGCAGACTCTTATTCTCTACACCTTGGCCATTTGTGGCCTTTTGTGTTCATTATCATCTGTTGCATGAGGAAGCTTTGTTGATGAGAGTTGAGAGATGCATTCGTGTTCTCTCTACCCCTTGTTCCACTATGTTCCCTGAGCCTTAGGTATAGAGATTCCGATGTAGCAATGTAGATGCATTGTTTAGGGTTGGGCATCTCACAGACATGCTGTATGACCATTTGTGGGACTCTGTAATCATCTCCATCTTTTGCAAAAGAAGATTCTTTGATGCATGGTGACTGGCATACTTGTCTGTAAATATAAGGATCCATATTTAGCACATAGTAAGAAATTACATTTGTCTAGGGATGTGACAGCCTTAGGATTTTCTCTAAGATCTATTACCTCCACATCTATGTATATTTGCCTATGTTTATAGTACCACTCATGAGTTCCCTCTCATTGACTGGGCTCAAGAGAAGGGGGATCATAGGAGACAGGTATTATCTAGGGCGAAATGGGGAAGTGGAGGGTATTTTAACTGGAAAGGGAAGAGGGAAGGAGAGAGAGAGAGAGAGAGAGAGAGAGAGAGAGAGAGAGAGACTAAATAATGCTTAGCTGGTGTGATACATTTCCAGAGAAAAATATATTAGTTCAAAATCCTACTGAAAAATTATACAATAGCTGTATATGTATAGCTGAAGGGTGTATAACAAGAAACAGTGCCAGACAGGAGAATCCTCCCTTCAAGTTTTCAGTCAGGGTAGTCTAAGAAACTCCCAAAATAACACGGGCTATTGCCAGAGCCCCTGCTTATCTCCCAGAACTTGAAGGTAAGACCCTATTTCTGAAGACAGGACATACTTCGGACATAGAACTTGGAGCAATGGAGCGGGAACTGACCTGGAAGCCTCCTCCCTGAAGACCAGCTCTCATCGTTTTGAAGGACACTATGCAAGCTGCTAAGGGAGAACATCAGTCAATGACCCGACCCAGATCTAAGGCCAAATAACCACAACAATGACCAGCACGGCAGTTGTGGCACTTTTATTGTGGGGTGGTCAAGAGTTACCTAATTGTTTATTCTTAAATAAAATATTACGATTGCTAAACAAATGATAATCGCCTCTGTTCCCCATTTCTGAGGAAGCCAATCCAGCCAATCCCTCTCAGAAAATTACATGTTATATGTAGCAAAGGAAGTCTGAAGTTCCCACCACCACATGCAGCTAGGAACAGAAAGATCCTGACATTTTTACACTGATCATTGTCTCCTTCCTGTAGCAGTGAATTTGCACACTTGACAAAAGACTCCTTTTCTCAGGCTTATCAGTGAAAGCAAAGCCCCGTCTTTCTCTCTTGACCAGGTTCTGGGGTGCCTCCCTCCCGTCTCTGCTGCGTCCTCGCTATGGGACCCGGTTTTCTTAGAGAAAACTGTCCCTGCTCATCGTCACAGTCTGGGCATAGCCAGTGGGAAACTCCATATAACACCATGTGCTGCTCATTTCTGCTGAGTCTCTCGGCAGCACCTGCTATTGCTCAACAGTTATTGTTTATTTTCTGATAGAAGCCTATATTTTTCCTTTGTTTTAGGACAAGGAGAACATGATCTTAGGAAAAAAGCCTAAGTGTCTCATTCTAATATTCTTAATAAACTAGGACTTCAGCAGTGTTCCACCTAAATCTAAAAGAACAGGAAACTCTCCGATCCCTTTACTAGCCTTCCTTGGTGCTTAGGTGAAGCAGCCAAAGTGGAAATATTCTGGAATATTCCACCATTAATAGACCAGTATGCTACTGGTC
>NW_008353556.1:85100-100364 GCF_000622305.1 Nannospalax galili
TCTTGAACCAAGGAATGCTAGGAATTTAGGAAATGTCATTTAGAAAAGAGGAAAAGAAATAATATTCTGGAGACACTTCCGAGGCATCACGCCTTGTTGATATTCTGATTCTAGAATTCTGGTCTCCACAGCTATGAGAGGAGCACGCTCACTGCTAGAAGTCACCCAGTTTGCAGCAACTGGATGCAGCAGATGTAGACAACTAATGTAGTTATTCATAGGTTTCCTTAGTTTCTCCCGAAACAGACACAGGGACCTCTGCCGTCTTGTGCTCTGGTCGGTCTGTGTCTGTGTTGGGCGTTTAGTTTCCCTCTCAGCTTTATTCAGCCCAGCGTGTCTGGCCACCACCTTCCTCCACGACTGGAACTCCAGCTGTCCTGCAGGCTGGCCTGAGCTTTGCACCTGCCTGCCCGCTCACCCCTGTTATACAGAGCGCTGCAGTCTCTGCTGTCTGTGTGCTGCTGCAGGCATTTATTTTCCTGTACCCTTCACCAACCTTCAAATTTCATTAAACGAGGTCTGTGTCTTTGAGATCTTTAGCCTGTGTCAGCAATGAGCACACTGCTGGGCTTCCCGGAGTCCAAAGCATGCTTGTCAAGCGAATGAATTAGCAAAAGAGTCAAGGGAGCTGGTCAATATGCAGTGTCCTGGGTTTGCTTAGCAGGTAGGGCTTTCTTTGTTCCATCAGTAAAGCACAGGTGACCTAGAAAAGCGGCTCTTCCTGGCGTACTCCTCTGAACTGTCACTGTCCTAATCCTCTCTTTAGAAGCCATAGCTCTGGAAAGTACAAAATCACCAGCAAATTGGGAACATTTCCCTGAGACCGAGTTGCCAGACCACAGACAAGGAGGATTGGGTCACGGGGAAGGAAAGGTGGGTGGCCTTTAGGATGAATCTGTTAGCAAGGTGTAGACACTGCTGGGAGCTGGGAAAGAGGTACATACAGACTTTTGTCTTTTGAGACAGGGTCTCACTCTTTTGGCCTGACTGGCCTGGAACTCACAGAGATCCAACTGCTTCTGCCTCCTGAGTGTCAGAATTAACACCAAACCCAAAACAGTCAATTATTTGGTTTTTGCCTCTGGTGTGTATGCGTGTGTGTGTGTGTGTGTGTGTATGTATGTGAGACAGAGGACAGAAGAGAGTGTCAGAGTTACAGGCAGTTGTCAGTCACGAACTTGAGTGCTAGAAAATCCAACTTGGGTCCTCTCAGGGGCTGTCAGTGCGTTTAACCACTGAGACACCTCTCCAGCCCAGCCGAGTCAGGTGTTTTAAAAAGCACATTTTCACGTGGGCCCCAGACCATGATGCTTTGCCACTCTGCACTTGCTACTACTTAGCAAATGGATCTTTGCTGAGTCTAGGTATCCTATTTGGTGCATTTAGGGATCTGGGGAGAGGAGTGACACCTGAAGAGGGTCTGTTGGCTTCCAGCTCCATCCAGTATCTACGTGTCCTGCCTGCAGCTTCCTTCTCGGCCCGTCCCTCCTCCAGGGAAGCGCCTCGATGCAGGGATGCAGGGATGCAGGGATGCAGGGATGCAGGGAGGGCTCTCAGGCTGGGACCCCCTGGGCTCTCTGTGTTGCAGGCTGAGTGCCCTCCACACAGGGAGGCTGAGGACAGCAGCAGCAGGCCTTCAGTGGTGGCGCTTTGGCTAGAAAAAATAAAAGAGGTTTTCTGCCACAGCCTTTATGTCAGTGGGAGCCCCTCAAGGCGGTACTCAGAATTCGTACCCCACCTGTGCCTGCCAATTCTCTCTGGCACATGACACACAATTATTCACATACCAGTGTTCAGCCCCATACCAGAACCTTTTAAATTATTTATGCTCTAATCACATTTCAGCATTTTTAACTAAAAATCTCATTTCACTTGGGTA
The DNA here is from genome assembly GCF_000622305.1 of Nannospalax galili. NCBI lineage: Eukaryota > Metazoa > Chordata > Mammalia > Rodentia > Spalacidae > Nannospalax > Nannospalax galili. Next base: position 86,980 of record NW_008353556.1, read on the forward strand.
AAGAACCCAACGGCAATCTGAGTTCCTTCTTCACCAGTGGAAAAGCTGCATCCGGGATGTATTTTAAGGAAGCCACAGAATTAGGACCACCCCACAGTTTAAAGAAGAAAGGACCGTACAGTGATTTGTGCTTCTGTGATGCCCGGGGACCAAGCTGAGGGCTGTCAGAAACGTAACCTTAAGAAAATAATTGAAGATTTTCTCAAGTAAGTGCACATAACAGTCATTTATTTGCTAAAAAGGCAAATTTATCCTTCTCCTTCGATACTGTGATTAAATCCAGGGATGTCTCGGTCTTTACTTGCCCAATGCAGAGCCAGCACTCTGAGGACGGTTGTGTCTGTGAAGGAGAAGGAAATTCTGCCTGTGTCACCAGCATCAGTCAAAATAAATCATTTCAAAGTTGTCTTCGGCAGACTAACAAAAACAAGCTGAGTGAATTAAATATTTCCCCCTTCATTCCAGGCTGAAATGCCATTTTGTGGCCAAATATTTCCCCAAGAAAAATGAATCCAGTACTTCCATGAGATCTCCCTGATAGGTTTCCAGGAAGAGGAACAACCTGTTACACAGGCCGGACGCTGAAGATTCACCAGACACTGACTTCCTCTCACAGCGCTAAAGAACTTTGAATTCAGCTTTTGTCTTGGGGAATTTTTGAGATTTCCTTATGGTTATTTCTTCATATTTATGAGCAAAATTTAATTCAAATTTACTTTTTGTTTTGTTTTGCTTAGCAATATGGAATGGGTACCCCTGTAGCACTATGATTTTTATTAGGTGTGTGTGTGTATATGTGTGTGTGTCCTTGGGCTGTGCAGTAAACCCTTTACTGAGTCATCTCCCCGCCCTAAACCAGGCCCTTTAAAAACTTATGCAAGAGGCTTCATAAATAGCAAGCGTTTGAAACATTTGTGAAGGTTCCGTGCCTCACCAGGGCCAAGAGACAGCACTTCCCTGGCTCCTGCTAACTGGCTTTGTCACCGAATATGACCTTGGAGACTTTCTTTCCTTGAGCATTAACTGTTTTGTAAACTGCAGAAACTGGAGCAAAAACTGCTTTCCCTAATTGCTTTTGGAATCCTGAAGTCTTAGGCATCTTGATAAGTGTTCTGCCATTGTGAAAAAAACCATGGTTAACAGACATGAGAAATGCTTCCCCAATATCCCTTTCTTGAATATTTATGTTTCTCATTAGCATTTCTAAGCCTTGAAATTTCCCTAGTAAAGAAACCTGAGTATATATCTGTATATATCTGCATTCTTCAAACCTAGATGACCAATTACAGGTCAGCCTAGTCTAGGTTAGGCTGTAACAGCAACTGCATTCAAATCCCAGCCCTTGTCTTATGTTTGTTGTGGTTCAATGACAGTACAGAGGGCTTTGCTTCCCAGGCACCAAGCTGATGGAGTACACACCATCATGAAAACCGCAGGTGGTTTTGCTAGAACGAAGGGAAGAAGTTAGGAAGGACTCGAGTCGGCCACAGTGTCATGTCTGAGCAATGTGCTCGTCCTTCCCACTCAGAGGTCACTCACCAGGACTTGTCGTAAGAGCCCAGTAGGAATGGACAGTTGAACAGGACCTAGGAAGACCCTGAAGGAGAAAGCCACACACAGTCAACAGAGCCAGTGGCTGACTGGACTCTGGAAGCCTCCTTACTTCACAGGTGGAACTAGCAGAGCTCCTTGGAAACCTCTGCAGTGGGTATCTCCTCGGGAGTGCTCCCAGCTCTGGACTCCTTCAGCGCGAGGATCTAAGCACAGAAAGTCTTCCCCTTCATGTTTTTAGTCTGTTGAAGCACCTTAAAAAATGTGTGTGCTCCCCAGAAGAAAATGTGTGTGCTCCCCAGAAGAAAATGTGTGTGCTCCCCAGAAGAAAATGTGTGTGCTCCCCAGAAGAAAATGCGTGTGCTCCCCAGAAGAAAATGTGTGTGCTCCCCAGAAGAAAATGCGTGTGCTCCCCAGAAGAAAATGCATGTGCTCCCCAGAAGAAAATGCGTGTGCTCCCCCAGAAGAAAATGCGTGTGCTCCCCAGAAGAAAATGCGTGTGCTCCCCAGAAGAAAACACCTTTTTGCTTTTGTTATTGTTTATAATTTTGTCTTAAACTGTGAGGAGATAAATACACATAATACGGATGGAATCATCTCAATTTAAAGGTTACAACCTAATCAGATGGGGCCTTCAGTTGACTGTGGAGCCTTCCAGAAGGGCTGGGTCATAGCAACATACCTGACACTAGTCCTGAACATAGAGCACGTAGTATAGGGCCCCTGGACTGAGAGAGAGAAAGGTTTTCCTGCAACCGAGGAAAATCAGGATCTGTGTAACCAGGGAGCAGATGTACTCCCCCTCCCCGCAGCCCTTTTTCTGTTCAAGTTCTAGTGCCTGTTAAGTTTCCACAGATGAGGAGGAAGGGCTCAAGAGAGAGACAAACTGTATCTACACTTTCTTAGGGAAACCGGCATCCTCTCTATTTTGTACTTTTAATTAATCTGAAGCCGACTCTCCACAAAATGAAAAAAGTCTCAGGTGCTAGAAATACAAATAGGGTGCTGTCCCCATGGGCTCGAGTCCCTTCCAGCCAGCTATTTGTTATGACCTTTATTGTTTTCCCTAAAATAGGTTTTCTAAGGAAATCGTTAAGCAGTGGTCTTGTAGAAATGAAAGGCTTGTCTTTAGCACAATGTAATATTCTTCCTAGCTCAGTGCTACAATTCATAATGCTCGGGCCAGCCGCTGAGCTGCCTCCAGTAAGAGAAGGTTCAATCTGTCTATACTTCATTCTGACCAATTGCTTAGTAAGGACCTCAGTGGCCAGCGTGATATTTAATTTGTCACAGAACAGCCTGAGGCTGTGATAAATTCATAACCTCCCTCCCTTCCCTTAATACACATGCGGATTGTTGATGTGTTTATACAGCATTCTGGGAACACAGGTAAGTTTATAAATGCTGTGCGAGGCAGAATGCAGTTTGGCTGAGCAGCGGGCACGGGTGCACACGCAGCTCACGGGCCTGGATTCTGACTTAAATACACATCAAACCCCTAGACATTCATCAGTTCCTGGAGCCGGGTAAACGCAAGGCTCGTCCTTCAGGGACACAGATGCGTGTATTGAAGAGAAGAATTATAATAAGGACCGCGTTCTGCTGCAGACCTTGACGGTCCAGCCGCAGGGCAGCTTTTGTTCAGGTTTGAATGAAAGGCATTTGCAAGAAGATGCCGTAGATTCTGTCCAATTTCTTTTGAAAGAATATAGTGGCTTGCATCTACATGAAACATCAGGTTGTTTGATAACTTATTGATTCCCAAATATTGTACCCTTCGACCCATCATAAAGCCTCCTCTTGCATGTAAAATATTTCTGAGGCAGAGCACATCCTGAAAAATTAATGGATTTGTGAGTGGAAGCAAACAGTCTCCTTCACTGCTCTCTCTCTCTCTCTCTCTCTCTCTCTCTCTCTCTTTCTCTCTCTCTGCTCGGCTGTCACATCAGATGCTGATGTTTTTTTTTCTCATCTGCTTACACTGCAAGATGCAGAGGGCTTTACTTTTTTCAGATGAATTAAAACGTATTTGAAGCCGTTCAAGAAGCTACGTCTGCAAGCATTTCTCTCACCTCTCACATATAACCACCTTTCTCTCTGCCTGTCACGTGTCCGTCCGTCCTCTGCAGTCTAAGGTGCATGTCTAAGCTAGACTTTAGATTATGAGTCAGGGATGTTTAGCTAAAATAGGATATGGAAAAATAAAATGTTAGGGTGTAAGTCTAGGCCTTCCACAGATTGTGACAACTGTCAAAACTGTCCCCAGGTTATCTAATAATGACCAGGAATCACTTTGGGGATTAACTGTTGATAAAGTGATTCTTTAGGAATCAATGATATCAACTCTATAATAAAAATAGATTTCAGTAGGTGAAAATGCATCACTAAAACAAAGCATTCGTGGTAGTTCATAGCACAGGAAAGGAGGAGAGTTAGATCGTGCAACCTCTGGTAGTGTTCCTGGGCCCAGGAAGTCTGGGGTTGGGACTCATTTGGTGGCCAGAAGTTACGTCATGAGAGAAGAGCTCAGGTAGAAAACGCTGTGCCATCACCCCAGTGTCCTCTTTCCAGTGTGGCCAGGGAAGGCATGACCATCTGGCCAGCGTGTCTCAGGAAATGCACAGAGCACAGACAAACACGGAACGGCTGGGTCTTTCCCTTTCTCCTCCCCCTCTGGTCTGGCGATGGAACCCAGGGCCTCACATGTGCTAAGAAAGGCAGCACTCTGCCTCCGGAGCTGTGCCCCAGCCACATTCCTCTCACAGTTCCTTCCATTCTGCTCCTGGCCCTGTGAAAATCAGTCTCAGGGCAGTGTGACTGCAAGTGGACAACAGCTACCTAAGTCCTGGATGCAGAGATGGTCCCGTTCAACCTTTAGACGTGGTGCTGGGGTCTGGCTGCCATTCCTTGACTCATTTTTATTAGTCCAGGTCTGACAGTGAATACAAAGGTGTCATTTTTCAAGCACAGCTAAGATCTCGGTGGCCATGACCCCGGGGTGGCGCATCATTTAAGCTACATAACTCATCTTTAACTTCAGTGTATTTGTCGGAACAACGTGTCTATAGTGTAGTTAGTAAGCAATAGCAGGGACTGCACTGGACAGCGACGCTCGGCCAGCCTTTCCTGACTACCTCGTGGAGATGTTCCGACGAGCACACCGGGTGTTTTCAGCCTCAGCAGAACAGTGAGATTTGGGTTCAGTTCCTTTGAAGGAGAACGTTTCCTTTTCTCAACAAAGCCGCTTGTCTACACCATCTAGAGTACAAAGCATGATGGACTGAGGACGATCGTGAGTCCTGCCTCCCTTCCGGAGACTTCCTTCTAGGCTGCTGGCGGGCTCAGCTGGTAGCTGGGTGCCAGGTGGCAGCAGACGGCTCCCGTTCCTCGCTCCAAGTGGGAAACCATTGCAAGCTGCTGGGCACATCTGAGCCCCTGTCCTCCCTGGCTCAGAAGGGCATAGCACGTCTCCTGTCCTTCCTCCTTCATCTTCCAGTCCTGCCTTTATGAGACTGGAAGTCTGCTATGGGTGTACACGAGGCTGGCTGACTTACAGCAACAGAAATTAGGTTTTACATTTCCAGAGTCTGAGAATCCCCAACATCAAGGTGCCATCGTGCCCTGAGTCTGATGAAAGTTCAGTGTCTCTGCTTCTAGAATGATCCCTGGGCTCTGTCACCCAGACGTGATGAGCTCGGTGTCCTGACGTGGCAAGAGCAGAAGCAGATGAATCGACTCCCTGCGGCCTGTTTACAAGGGCTCACCCTCCTGATTTTATCACCTCCAAAGACCTACCTCTAGTAATGCTACCACATTAGCCATTTCATTTCATGCCCTGAATGGGGGTCCACCCGCAGACGTTGGCAGGCTCCCTTCCCATCTTTATCCATGCCTTTCCTTCCCTCCTCTCTCCATGTGCCTCACCCTCTGTGTCTCCTTCTCCTACCCCTCCTCTGTTTTTCTGTCTTCTTGACATGTCACTTGCATGTTACTGACCCTTTTCTGGGTGACAGTCTCCTGCCCCTTCTTTCTTGATTGATTCAACAACTGCAGCTTTATCCCTTAGTCAATTCGATTCAAGCCGTTGCTGCAGAAGAAGTAATCGGGATTCGTCTGTGGACCCCCCACCCCTCCCAATGTGAGGTAATCGGAAATGAATCTGAGATGTAAAAAGGAGTGAAAAGACACTAGAGAGTCTCTCTCCAGACTCCTGGGGGCTCCTGAGCCGGGCCGGGCCTGGCCTGTCCCGGCCGAGGAAGTAGCCACGCTCCCTGCTCTTTCCCACACTCTAAGCATATTCTCTGGTACTTGGACATTGTTGGAGAAAAAGACGCATAGGGCAGCACATATTACGGATTAGACATATTTCAGCCTAGCTCATAAGCACGACGTTCGGTCACGCTCCCTGCTCTTTCCCACACTCTAAGCACATTCTCTGGTACTTGGACATTGTTGGAGAAAAAGACGCACATATTACGGATTAGACATATTTCAGCCTAGCTCATAAGCACGACGTTCTTAATCGTTACATTTTCCGCGCACTTCAGATTTCTACTGACCAATATACTGCTAAATATTGTAGGTTCAAATGATCGATTTCCATGAAAAAATTAAAATCTGTCCGAAGGAATCAATGTTTAGTTTTGATAATTCAAAATATATTTTTCTCTAATTTCAGCCTCGCTGCACTGGAATCCCACTTTCTGTGAGAGAAGGCTAAGCATCCTGATCTCAGTTCCATCCCTTAAGTGGGGATGAGGTCATTCCTGACCTCACTGAGGTATGGTTCAAACTAAGCAGGAGTAGCTTGCATGTCATTTCCAGGAGAGAGTAAGTGGTGGTTTCAAGTACGCCCATAAATTCTGAGTAAAAATCTTTTGTTGAAAGTAAAATTGAATTAATTCACTTTGTGTGTGTGCGCGCTTGCATGGGTGACGGCACGTGTGGAGGTCAGGAGACAACTTTTGGAGCTGATCTCTCCTTCCATCATGTGGGTCCTGGGACATGAACTCGGTGCTTGGACTTGGCGGCATGAGCCTTGTGTGTTCTCAGCGGCCCGGCAGCCCTTTCTTCAAGGGGGTCTCTGCTGTCTTGTCTTTGGCACTTCGCTGGGCTTTGTGACATAAGGCGTGGGTTACAAGGGTGTGGTGCTGTGTCCTTCCTCTGGAGGACACCGCTGCACGCTGCGAGTGGCTAGGCACCAGGACGCTCTACAGAGAAGAACCTGATGCCAGAAACAGTGGTGTGTGCTGCGCGCAGCCAGCAAGGCCCTGAATCTCCCTGATAACACCCACATTTAGGAGCTGGCAAGGGCTCCTCCAGTCTCCAGATGGCTGAACTGTTCTACATGGTGACTGCAGCCTCCTGCAGACTCTGAGCCACACTTCCGAGCTGCTCCCGAACTAGCCCTCATAGCCATGAGATATGTTTCCATTGCCGTGACTTCGGGCTTTACTTGTTATGCAGCAGATGATAGCAGACACCACTGGCTCGGATTTTACTGCCATTGTTGCTCATGCCCAGTGCCTGGAGACCATATCTTAGGCATTCGGCACATTCATTTTGGGGTCCCTGAAGTCTCTGATTCATGAAAGCTGGGTGAAGCATTTTATGTTAAATTTAGTTCTGAGAGGATTTCTAAGGTCCAAGCCAATCACATGCTCTCAATTTGGTCCAGTGGGGGCAGGGGGGACTATGGGAGGGTGCCAGTGGGACAGGGGTATAAAGATGATTAAGATTGTTTGAGATGTTCTGTATGAAACACACAAAAAATTCTATAAAAATATATGAACTAAGCTACAGATCTGAACAGAAATTTCTCAACAGAAGAAATAAAAATGGCTGAGAAATAAAAAAAGTTTGGTAAATTTATTATCTAAAGAAGTATATTTATATCAAGCAGAGTTGAAGACTTTATTAAAGATATTTTAACATAGGCTTAAGCAAGAGGACTAGGGAAAGAGAGGCGCTCAGAAGTAAGGTAGGAAGACGCCCTGGAGAAGAGTAATCTTGAAGGAAGAGGCTGAAGGTGGTGCTGTTCACAGTCCATCAGCACTTCAGGTTTCCTAAGCCTCTTCGCTTCATTTGATGAGCATCAAGGCCTGCAAATGGGCTCCTCGGATGATGACGATAGCACAGAATGAACCTTACACCACCAGAAGGGGGCAGGATCAGTGCCGGAGGTAAACCACGAGAAGCTACTTTAAGTGGAATCTTCTGTCTCCTGTGGGGATGAACGGTTCCACATTACTCTGTGTGTGTGTGTGTGTGTGTGTGTGTGTGTGCACGTGTGTGTGCACGTGTGTGTACGTAGGGTTGGTGGTGTGCATACAGGTGTTGGTGGTAGCAGTAGTGAGTGTAGGGTTGTTGCTGTTGGTGGTGGGTGGTGGGTTATTTTGGAGGTGGTGTGTAAATGGGTGGTGGTGCTGGTGGTGCTAGTGATGGAATGGGCAGGTGTGGTGGGATGTGCTGGGGTGGTGGTACAGGTGGTGAGTGAGGAGCATTTTCACATGCTCCTGGATGGCTGTTACCAGCTCTATCCCTGATGCAGGTCTAACAAGACTTGCAGACAGGACTCCCTGGCTCTTTACAGCTGGCCCCGGCCATTCCATTCCGAGTCTACCCAGGTTTTGCATGGCAAAATGTGGATGTGAGGAAGTCACACGGGTCATGGGGAGGTGATGATGTTCCTGCTAGGCAGGAGGTGGAGTGTGGCCATTGCTGGGCCTGATTCCCAGTATTTCAAGGAAGGACTATTTGGTCCCAAATCCACCCCACCCCATTTTCTCCTCAGCTCTTCTCTCCAGTCTGTCCTTTGTTCTTTCTGAGAACAGCGTGGGCATGTGATCTTGGCCTCTTGCTTCCTCACAGACCTCCTTCTCAGTGTCAGAGGCTGGCTCTTCATATCTTAGTTAGTGGCCAAGACTCTAGTTGGCTCACACGTCTGTCCGCTCCCTCTTGAGGGTACCGCCCATTCTCACATCTGTGACAGCACCTCCAGCCTAGTGATTCACAATGTGAATCTCTGCAGCACTCTTGCGCCTGAATTCCAAGTTCTTAGCCAGTGAGATACTCTGCATGTCCACTGGCTTATCTAAGAGACCTCCCAGTTGGACTTTGTCCAAAGCACATGCCCGAGTCCTTTCTGCTCAGCCCAGTTCTCCTGCTCTTCCCTGTCCTGCCAGATGCAGCCTCTGCCCCTTGCTTAGGATACAGCACCTGTAATTTCAGCACTCAGGAAGCTGAGGCAGGAGGATCATGAGTTTGAAGCCAGCCTGGGCTCTGTATAGTGCATAGCTTGGGCAGCGGACACTCCCTAGAAAGGCCCTGTCAACAAATAAAGCTGTCAGGTTATTTCCCCTTGATTTGAACTGGATTATGGAATTGTGTCCAAGGCTTCGACATGGTGATGCATTTTCATCTGTAAATTCATACCTGAGAACTTTACAATCAAGTTAAAACGGAAAGCATTGTAAAAAATTCCCAGCCTGTTTTGAGGACATTTGGCATTTGTGCTGGGCTGCATTTACACCTGTCCTGGGCTGCATTATGTTGGAAGTGACTTCCTGATCTTCCCAGGCAGCATTTGGAGACTCAGAAGGAAACGGTGACTTCCTTGGGCCTCATAAGCAAATTACTAGATGCACAGGAACCACTCAAACTCCTGCCTCAACACATTCTGCTGCTCTATTTAAATTACTCGTGAGCCAGTAAAAAAGCTCCAACACACACACACACACACACACACAAACACACACGCACACAGAAACACACATGCACACACTTACACATGTACACACATGCACGCACACACATATACGCACACACAAACGCACAGGAACACACATGCACACACACATGTACACACGTGCACACACACACATATACACACACACAAACACAAACACACACAAACGCACACGCCCAGAGACTAGAACTGGGGCTATCAGTGGAGGATGAGACACAAAGGGGGGAGGGAGGAGGGCAACACTACAAACCACATCGTTTTCAACCTCTTTCTTGGATATCAGTTTTTCTGATTGTTTTTGGCTTTTGCAGATTTCAAGCCATTTTAAGTGCTGTAATTATCAGCAGAAACTTAATGAGACTTTTATGTTAATATATGTCTCATCCACATAAGAACTTTAACTGATCAAAACCTGGTTCTAATGTCCAGCTCTACTGCAAGCAATTGTAAGAATAAAAATATATTTTGCAACTAAACTATAATGTTTTCGGTGCAGAGAAATATATAGTCATCAACTTTAAATGTAAGCAGTATTTTCCTTATATAATAAAAGTCCCACCCTAAGAGCCAATGGTACATTTTTAAGGCAGTAATGAAGTTGATGTGGTATAAATTATGTTGGAGGAAAAGAGAAATGCTAGATTTATATAATGTACCGTTCTCTATACTGCAACTGCAATGGTGGAAAATTCTGGAAGGCCGCAAGATTCTTCTCTGATAAATGGTGAATGTTCTATGATAGTACTGTGATTAGTCATGTAGACAATACCTTATTTGCATTCGTTAGGTAAGTGGTAGACTTTTCTCCAGAAGATGTTTGTTAAGATATGAACATAAGGTAGTGGCCGCCCTGGCTTGTTCCCTTCAGTTGACAGATAACCTCAGAGGAAACAGTCTGAGCTTGGAAGAGATCTGAGCTGGCCGATGTGTCTTCACAGTGTCCCTTAATGGGATTCTGCTCACGTTGCCCAGAGCTCAGAGCTGCGGTGGCTTAATCAGCTTGCCGAACATTAGGCTCGGGAACAGACGTGTTGATCAAGGCTGCACATACATAATTTATTTCCCTTAAATTAGGTCTTGGTTCGCTCCCCCTTTCCGACATGTCGTTTTGAAAGCTACACTGGTGTGGGTAAAGCGCTGAGATGGGTGTACGTGAGTATATATCTCTGTATGTGCTTAAAGAATTGGAGCATCTACCCGCAGTATTAAGACAGGCCGCACAGTACAACATTGAATTGTTAAGCTGGATTTCCACGGCCACTGTTTTGATAGAATGTTTGTGCTGAAGAAAGACCTGTCATCCCTTTGACTAGGCACAAGGATGCAGCCCGAAGCACCTGCGTGGGTTGGAGGCAAGGTTTGCACCAACCGGTTGAATCTGGAAGGAAGCATCTCACCACAGCTGGCAAGAACACATGAGGATCTGGGGCACATTCATTCAGAGCTTCCAAAAAATGTGTTTCTAGCAAACATGTAACTGTCATTTTCTGCTCTGTGTCCACAGAAAGAATGAACTCTGAGGGTTTCAGGGTTAGAGGGATGGCCCCGGCAGGTAAGCCTGGCACGCTGACATCTCGTGACATGCCATCCTTTGTCATCAACAATCTCATGGCAGACCCAGAAATGTTCTTAGGTCTCTGCCTGGTGGGCAGCCCAGAGACAGGGATTTATTCATTCTATCCACAATTTCCGGTATACCTGGAAAAATTAAACTAACGGCTTAATGAAAATACGTTTAAGATTCTTTAAAGAATGACCTGGCGGTGGCAGTTTTGCCTACATACACCATTACTTCTGCCAGTAACAAGGCATATTTGGCCCTGTAGTGGCCCTCATTCATTCCTGATGCTGTTAAGGTGGGACCTAGTTTTCTGAGGTGATGATATTTATAGTCCAGCACAATCCAAAAGCAATTCTGGCTTATTCGGGATTCGAAGCCTAGCCAAGTCTCCCTTGTGACTCATTCGGGGTTCATCTGGTGCTCTGTGCTTTGCCCACTCAGTGCTCATGAATCCTTAATTCTGCCCAAACTCCTCAGTGCCAGAGACTCTCCATCAGCCTTCCTGTTCGGCTGAGCTGCACTAAGAATCACACTCTCTCTCTAAGATTGATCGAGTGTTGGGCCAGCGACACAAAGACAAAGGAGGCCAGCCTCGGCACTTCAGGTTTGCTTTGAAGACCTGACAGCATTATCATCCTACCCTCCCCCCTTGACTGCGGTGCTGCCAGGGACGAGAGTCTCTGGGATTTTTACCTACGTGACCCAGTTCTTGTGGCTTCACTGCTTATGCTGCAGTGAATTATTAACCATGTGATGCTCCTGCCTTTTCTCTGCACAGCAGAACAGTTGAAGCTGAAATGGAGCGGCGAGGACAGGGCAGAGGGATGTGCAACCAGGCTGGTGGCATGGTGCCTTTTCTTACTCCCAGCTCTGCTCCTTTGGGGCTCATGGGGAGGATGGTTTGTGTACTGGCCGGGAGTCCGACACCAAGTGATGCTCTAGGCTGTGGAATCTGCAGCTAAGGCAGCCAGGGTGATCATGGGGTCAGAAACAGGCTGTGTCATAGAGCAAACTCAAATCCATCCCAAAGGCCAAAGATGAGCACTTGGGTCAACACTGGGGCTAAGCCAGAGGATCAAGAGCAGAGAGACTGGGCAGGGTAGCTGAGGTAAGACAATCACCAGGATAGGGCTGTCAGGATGCTGGCTTTTTACCATGGATCTCCCTCTAAATTGTGTGTATGGCCTAGCTTAGAACAGGAAGTAGGATCTTGACAACGAGTGTGTTCAGAGAGCATTAGATTATATTCCTGGACTCCCCAGGGCCTGGGCTTCCGGGGCCATGTTAGTATCTGAAGATAGAGATAAGTCTGACATGGTCCCTGTCACATAACGTTCATCATCCTCATCAGGAGGTGGGGACATAAATTGGAAATTACAATATTCATAGAACGCCTGAGATGAAACGCACTCTACCCGTGTAGTATAATAAAAAGTGTTTACTGAAACTCACTTTGAAGCAGGTTGCATGTTTAGTTCCATACAGACTGTATGGGACCATGCTGTGACCTCTGTTTCATAGGTCAGAGGATGAAGTGAGAAAATCACCAACTGTAGAATGTGCACCGAGTTGTCACGTCTGGCCTGATGGCTTAAGCCCTGGCCACTGCACAGTACGAATGAGGAGAGATGCTGAAGGATAGGAAACTTGTCAGCAGAGCTAAGAACTGTCTGGAGACAGGAAGTTATGTTCTAGTGCCTTCCCAGGGGTCTACTGAGATAGACATGGAGGGAAGAGTGCAAGGTGCATAGTACGTATTCAGATACAGAGGAGCAGTAGCCGTGGTAGACTGTTTGCTCTGGGCAGAAGGATGAGGCTTATCTGTGTATTCTTGAAACCCTTTCCGTTTTCTCTGGGTGTCTGGTTCCTCTGGAATAAAACATTGCATCCTGGGAATGATTGACAGACCTCAGAAAGTTCTACCAGGGAACATCAACTGGAAAAAAAATATAAAAACATCTATGCAAGTTTTAGCTTGGATGAGAAATTTTATAGGATTTTCACAGGTTTGAAGGGTTGTTGAGTAAAATCACAAAGTAGAATCTGTTTCATGTGACTTTAATACGTGTGACTAAAACCATGGATTGGAAATCACAGATGGCAGATTGCAACTTGATAAATATTTTCTAAAATCAAAGCTAACAAAAATGAGAAGTGGATGGTGAAATGAGAAGTGGATGGTGAAAGTTCAGCACGACTCACGCGCTGTGATGGTGAAAGTTCAGCACGACTCACGGCGATCTCATAGAGACTGTGCCGCCCTGTTGAGGATGACGAGTTCACACTTTCAGGATCCTCGGGGTCATTTGAACGGCTCACTCAACAATTGGTGAAATGAGAAGTGGATGGTGAAAGTTCAGCACGACTCACGGCGATCTCATGGAGACTGTGCCGCCCTGTTGAGGATGATGAGTTCACACTTTCAGGATCCTCGGGGTCATTTGAACGGCTCACTCAACAATCTCACTTTCCACCACAGCAACAAAATTCCCAAGAAAACAACTTAAGGAGAAGTGGTTGGCTGGC